>NC_056730.1:681937028-682069528 GCF_019279795.1 Protopterus annectens
AATATTTTGTTTTTATAAAGCACATCCCCATAGGTTTCAAGGTTCATAGGCTGTGATAAGGGTATTGGTCTGACAGTGTTTAGAAATGTATCCAATACATCACAATATAATATGCAACAGCAGATATAATGCATGGCCATGATTCTTACAGAAAGGACCCCCCCCCATGTCCAGGATAGAATCAACAGTGTTGCATGGCAGATAACATTTTCACATCATCAGCCAGCCTGGACTTAAACATATTAATGGATGTGCTCTGCTTGACATGGCTTGGAAGCTTAATGCTGAGTACTGACAATCTTTGAGAATTGTATGTGTGTCTTCAGCATGGCCTATTATATCATGCTATATATTGAGGTCCTTCGAACAGGTGACTGTGGTTCCATATGACTTAAGGATGTGCAGCATCTTCATTCCATTTGGGCCAAAGACGGACATGTAATTCACACATATTCTGCCTCAAAGCTAAATATATATATATATATATATATATATATATATATATATATATATATATATATGATGCTACATACAGTGACAGCTATTGCATTTTGTCCACTGAAGACACATGTTGGAGACCCTCTGATGTTTTATTACTCAGAGATGTCTAAGGTCTGTCAACTTGCTGCAGGTGTATGGGACAATACATATCAAAGGGAGGATTATAGTAAATAATAGGGCTAATGATGGATAAGTATAAGGGCGTGATAAAATTAATTGTTCTCAATGTAATGCCTTTGCTAATTGGATGTAAGCTGTAGAATGCCTTCCTCCCCACAGTACACATAGTTTTCAGTCGACATGTGTTACAGCGTATATTGATGCAGCATTTGGGAATACTGTACTCTGGGTTATCTTTTAATAAGCAGGAGCATTTATTAACACAGGGTATGGTGATGCATGTTTGTGCAGTTGTTATAACACCTATGGCTTTGTCAGCAGTCATTAGTGCCACAAAGATGTTTTGTCACACATCCTCTGTTTTCTTTCGGACTTTTGATAAGTATGACAAACAAGAGGGGAGACAACACTGACACATCTGTTACCACACAAGTGACATGTCTGCTGCTTGATGGGAAGGCTCCCACTTTGACTGAGTATTGTTGGTCTGTGATCTCATTTGCAACCCACCTGTTAACAGAATGTGTGATATTCACCTTGTTTAGTTTCTCATTGTGACCAAATTTTAGATCGTTAGAAGGGCTTGGCCAAGTCAAGATAGGATGAGTGCACAGCCTTATGTATGTCTCAACTCACAGTCTTGATTTTCCACAGGTTTTGCAGACACAAGCTACCCTTGAGAACAGCTAACTGGAAGAGATCTACTGTTTGGAGGTCACCTATGTCCTTTTGTCTGAGATGCATGCAGATTGTTTCTATTGCCTTACAGTGAAGGTTGAGTAGAGTTATGGGACTATAATTCCAGTTGTATGTTGCCTGTCCTCCATTGTGTGGGTGGGAAATGGTCACTGTATCCCATTCAGTGTGGACAACAGCAATACTTAGACTGTGGTTGATATGATGCCTAGTGGAGTAGCTCACTGTTGCAGCACATGAAGAACACAGTCCAGAATGTCATCTGGTCTTATGAAGACTGTGCTCCTAGTCTTGGAGAGGGCAGTGATAACTTGCTCTTTGTACATACCACAGTTTGGAGGTGATGATGCACAAATGTAGTAAGCTTGGTGATGTGATTGGGGACACTTCACACCCACTTGTGTCTGCTAGCAGGTTTGGAATTTAGAATGGGCAGTGTATGCAGTACATTCCAGAATGAGTGCAAAATGCATCTGAGTGATATATATCAGTTTGCAGATGTACATGAAGATAGGATTATGGTTATTCCTGGATATGTGTCATAAATTATTGCATAGTTGCTATATGAGCCTTTTCAAAGTTTCTCATTGGTTTGGGTGCACTTAGTTGAGTGGCCTTCCTGGACTGTTTTGTACATTTTGTATTTGTAAACAGCAGCTTCTTTAACTTACTGTAGAATATAGTAATAATAGACATCCACCAGTATCAACTGTATTTCCCAGTAGATCTGTCTTTGAGCATATCAGGCATGCCTGTGTGTATACATTTCTGTGGATGTGTAGAAAGGGAATCAGGTTGTAACTTACTACAACTGTCAATGTCCTTTGTGGAAACCTGAGCTCGGAAGTTGATTATACCATACCTTAGGAGGGTGTAATCACATTGGATGATATTTTTGAACTTGAGTCCTTCTTTATGGAGTTTATTGAGTATTTCAAATTATACACATACTGTTTAATTCTTGGATTAACAGTGCAGATGCTACATATGTGTCATTACATTGTTTACTCATATTGCTGAGGAACAGGTCTGACATATTAAAAACCCTTGTGGGGTGGTGCACTATTTCTTCCATGGCATTTCAGTTTGCAAAATCCAGTTATGTTTGTACAAGTGAGTTTGCCCTCCTATAATTATCCAGGTGAGGCAATATAAATCATGTCAACTAGGCTTGCAGGAGAAACAGGGGGAAACTGATAGGTTAGGATGGGAGGACTGAACCTGATATCTGCACAGATAATGCTAAAAAGATGAGTATATATATATTCAGGGGAGTAATCTATGGGATGTACATTATGAGGTCCTTCTTAAGGTGGATCTTTACTTATGTAATTGATAGGTAAGTGGTTTAATTGCTGCTTATTATGTAACAGAAGGTATGACAGGTAGTTAGAGCTGTTGGTCTGTTCTGTTACACAACAGCAGCCAATTGTATTGTAAAATAAGTGGATTGTCATTTCTGTATGTATGAGGGCAAAGTGTTAAGGCCTCTACACATAAACCAGAACAGAGCAGGTAACATGTGGAAATGCTGTTAAAGCTCACACTGGGTCCAGAAACACAGATGTCCTCCTAATCTTCTTATTCTTTTGGCTACTACCATGATGTGCTGCCACAGCATATCATCTGCTTCCAGTTCCTCCTTTCCTCTGCATCCTGTTGTATCACACCAATGACATGCATGCCCTCAGTCACCACATCCATGAACCTTATCTTAGGCCTTCCGCTTTTTCTCTTACTTGCCATCCATCCTTAGCATCTGTCTCCAAATATACCCAGCAGCCCTCCTAAGCACATGTCCAAAGCAATAGAATCCCACCTCTCTGTCCTTTTTTACAAGCCATTACAACCTAAGCTGACATTCTAATATACTGATTCCTAATCCTGTCCATCCTAAGAACACCAAAAGCAAATCCTAACATCTGAAATTCTGCCAGCTCCTGTTATGATTCCTGCATTTTTGTAAGTGCCACTGTCTCCAAACCATATCACATAGCTGTGCTCAGTACACTCTTGTAGATCTTCCATTTCATTGCCATTTGTACCGGTCTGTCACAAATGACTCCTGATACTCTTCTACACCCACTGCACCCTGCAAGCACTGTCTTCTTTACCTCTTTTCCACACTCACTGTTATTCTGAACCTTTGCTTCCAAATATTTAAAATCATGCACCTTCACCAACTGTACCTCCTGCAGTCTCACCATTCCTCTACCCTCCCTTTCATTCACAGAAATATATTCTGTCTTAGTCCCTATGCCATTCATTACTCTCCTCTGTATAGCATAACTCCACGTATCCAGGGTCTTCAAAACATGTTCTCTGCTGTCAATACAGATCACAATATCATCTGCAAACATCATAGTTCATGGGGAATCCTATGTAATCTCCTATGAAAACCTGTCCATCATCATTGCAAAGAAATGTCATGCTGTTTGTGCATACGATAAAAGGAATATCACTGCTGTCTGTCTTATACTGCATGAGGTGACATCTACCTGTGAGCCAGGCCAGTGTGTGGCCATGGCCTGTTGTGAGGAATACATAGCCAATAATCCAATGACATCAGAAGTGTCTGGTGAAGATATGAGGGCAGTGTGTACCATAGGCTGCTTTAAAATGGTTTGCATAACATCCACTGACTGCTCACACACACTAAGTTGACCACACTGATGTTAGAACCTCTACTTATCTAAGCTTACAGACTAGAGAACACAGTACTTAATGCACATGCCACAGCAGAAGACTGACTAACAGAACTGCAGCTGGTCTTATAGTTGATATCAGCAGGATGTGTGGGGGACAAGAGGTTGTAGGGCTGCTACAAATTGGATATATATTACATGTTTGAAGAGTCAGTTCAGCGAATGGCATTTTACATCTAAAATGCTGTTCAGCGAACTGTTATAGTGGGATCATGGTACAGTGAAGATTGTAAAATTTGCCCTTTCCTCACTATAGTGCGATCCTGGAGTTGGTATATATAATTAGTGGGGGTGGTGGTGGGGGTGGGAGGGCAGTCCCCTACAAAAACAAGTTAAACAAGCAGTGTTTTCAATAGAAATGCTGCTCACTGAACTGACTTTTCTGGGTTATGATATAGACCCCTACAAATGGATGATTTTGAAAGAACAAAAACAATGCAAAACCATGCCATTTTCCAAGGAAGTGTTGGGTACACATCCCACTTTTCTTCAGGGAGACACACACATGCCAGTTTGACTGCAGTGAGATTAGAACCCCTACTTAAGTTTACAGACTAGAGAAAAAATACTTAACGCACATGCCATGGCACAAGTCTGACTTTAACAAGACTGCAGCTGGTCTTATAGTAGATGATATCAGCAGGCCCTGCATAAGGTTGGAAGACTGCTAGACATGGATGGTTTTGCAAGCACAAAAACAATGCAAATACTATGCTATTTTCCAAGGCAGTGTTGGATACACATTGCCACTCTTCTTCATTGAGATAGACACACACACACACACACACACACACACACACACACACACACACACACACACACACACACACACACACACTCACTAAATTGCCTAAAGTGAAATTAGAACCCTACCTATCTAAGTTTGCAGACTGAAAAAACACAGTACTTAACACACATACCACAACACAAATATGACTTTAACAATACTGCAGTTGGTCTTATATTAGATGACAGCAGCAGTCCCTGTGTGGGGTAATAGATTGGAGGACACCCACCTCCATAGGTATCACAAGGGATAAGAAACTAAGAGTAATGCTACTCAACGCCAGAAGTCTAAATCTCAAGATGCACGCACTCGAAACTCTCCTTAGCATGGAGAACATCGATATCTGTGCAGTAACAGAAACCTGGTTCAAGGCTCCCAAGAGCACCCCAGCACTACCAGGTTATACCTCATACCATGCTTTTCGGCCCCAAAACTTAGACTGAACCACAAAAGGAGGGGGAGTATCAATATTCGTCAAAGATACTCACACCTCCAGGTTGGTGGCACAGCACGAAGCATCAGAGACTATCCATGTGCAACTAACAGTGGGTAAAACTGCCTTCCAGTTTATAGCCTGCTACAGACCACCCTCCCAAACCCAGGAACCCCACTTGGCCTTCCTGAGAACACTGGAAAATATGAAGGTCTCTCCAAACACCATTATATTGGGCGACTTCAACTACCCAAACATAGACTGGGAGCATTACTCTAGCTCCAACACCCTAGCCCAAAAGTTCCTAGAATTTATAAACTCAAATGCTATGGAACAACTTGTTACCACTCCCACAAGAGGGAAAACATACTGGACCTGATCATCACCAACATGGGGACTCTATGCTCCAGACCAGAAGTGTATCCCTCACTGGTAAGATCAGACCATAAACTAATCTCACTGGATATTCACATCCCGACTCCACCCCCTGCCCTGAAAACCACAGTGAAAAACTTCTCTAAAGCAAATTTCACACTCCTCAAAACTGAGGTGGAATCCTTCAAAGCCCCCGAGCCTGTGGAAAATATGGCCCAGACCGCAGAATCCTTTATAAACGCATTCTATGAACACCTTCAGGAATGCATGGATCATGCAATCCCAAATAAAACCAAGACCCAATCCTCCAAAGGCAGACATCCTGCCTGGTGGACCCCAGCCATAAACAAACTATACAATAGAAGGAGGAAGCTACTACATGATAGAGCAAAATCCCAAAAAGGGAAGGCATCTCTGATCAGTATTAGCAAAAAACTACGGGCACTCATAAACTCGTCTAAGGCCAGCTTCGAGAGAAAAATTGCACAGGACACTAAGGATAATCACAAGGCTTTCTTTAGTTATGTTAGGAACCTGGGTGGGAATTCCCATATATGCTCAGAATTAGTCAAAAATGACAAAAAATACACCGAACCCACAGACATTGCCAACATCCTAGCTGACAGGATCAGCGCAAACTTCTCCCCCCATCCCCACCAAAAGGGCAAATATCTATCCCAGCAGAGTGCTGCCCCCCTGACATCTCAGATGCTCAGGTAAGAGCTGCCCTCTCCAAAGCAAAAAACACAGCATCAATGGGACCAGATGGTGTCCCGGGCTGCATCCTACATGAACTCCAAGAAGAGCTGAACCCAAACATAAAACTACTGTTCAATCTCAGCCTTACTACAGGATATGTACCCAAAGAGTGGCGTACAGCAACAGTGGTCCCTCTCCACAAAGGTGGTGCCTCAACGGATCCTGGAAACTATCACCCCATAAGCCTGACTAGCTTGGTCTGCAAAGCTATGGAAAGGATCATCGTGGACCTCATAAATAAAGATATTGGGGACCAACAGACACTGGATTCTACCCAGTTCGGCTTTGTTAAGGGCAGATCCTGCCTCTTAAACCTAGTTGATTTCTTTGAAACAGTCACCAAGGCCATTGACGTGGGGAAGGTGGTCCACACAGCCTACCTGGACCTCGCAAAAGCCTTCGATACAATACCCCAGTCGGGCATTATAGATAAGCTCACCAGCTTAAATATAAACCCCTATGTCACTAGATGGGTTGCAAACTGGCTCAAGGACAGAACCCACATGGTTAGAATTGCTGGAGCCATGTCAGACTCCAAACCAGTTACAAGTGGCATCCCACAAGGCTCAGTCCTGGGACCTCTCTTGTTCGGTATATATTTCTCGGAGGTACAGGCCAACATGGAAGGACTGTGGCTGACCAAGTTCGCAGATGACTGCAAACTGGGCGCCATAATGGACTCTCCAGTTGACACAAGCATCCTCCAAAAGGGCCTCATAGAAACAGACAACTAGTGCCAGAGCCATGGCCTCAAGCTAAACGCCAAAAAGTGTATAGTCATCCCCTTTGGCAAAAACAAAGTGCCCACAAATTACCACATAGGTGGTAATCCATTAAGTACAGAAGAAGTAATTAGGGACCTGGGGACCCAAGTTGATATCAATCTCTCATTTGACAACCATGTGGCCAAAGTGGTTAGAAAAAATTTTATATAGCCCACCTAATCATGAAGGGATTCACATCTAGATCAGGGGAGGTCATCGTGCCTCTTTACTCATCCCTCATCAGGCCCATAATTTAGTACAATGCCCCTTTTGGGATGTACCTTACCAGACACCTGCAGCAAATGGAAAGACCCCAAAACTACCTCACCAAGAGGATCAAAGGGTTCAAACAGATGACATATGCTACCCGATTAAAGAAACTCCAGCTCTACTCATTGGCATACCGCCTGCTCAGAGGCGATCTGTGCCTGACGTATAAAGCCATGTCCAACCCGGAATTAATGGACATGCTGCACCTCAGAAAATCCAAATCCCATCGAGCTATGCGCTCGAGAGACTTGAACCTCAGCACTGAAATAAATAGGACATGCTGGAGGGACAGATTCATAACCCAGAGGCTCCCTTCACTCTGGAATAAAATCCCAGTCCAGGTTAGACAGGGTCCCTCATTGACTCTCTTCAAGAGGAATCTTGATGAGTGGATGGGAGATCGTAGGTTTACCCCGGGTATCACTTCTGTGTCACTGTTAGATAGAGGCACAGTATACTAACCTCGAAAAAGAGCATAGCAAAATTAATTTAAAATGGGTGGCGAAAGCCAAACACACTCTGGCTAGGCTTATAAATGCCCTAGGGCAGATAGCCTAGTATGAACCTATGAATCTATGAACCTATGACTGATAGACATGGATGTTTTTTCAAGCAGAAAAACAACACAAAAACCATGCCATTTTCCAAGGCAGTGCTGGATACACACTCCCACTCTTTTTCATGGAGATAGACACACACACACACACACACACACACACACACACACACACACACACACACACACACACACACACACACCAAATTGGTGGCATTGAGATTAGAACCCCTACCTATCTAAATTTACACACTAGAGAACACAGTGATTAACACATGTGCAATGGCACAAGTCTGATTTGTGCAGAACTACTGTTGGTCTTATAGTAGATGACATCAGCGGTCCCTGTGGGGGCAAAAGGTTGGAGAACTACTAGACATGAACGTGTTTTGCAAGCACAAAAACAATGCAAAACTATGTCATTTGACAAGGCAGTGTTGGATACATACTCCCACTATTCTTTATAGACACACACACACACACACACACACACACACACATGCTCAGACTACTACAGCAAGAATCAAACCCCTACCTAAGTTCACAGACTAAGAACACAATTTTTAACACATGCACCACTACACAAGTCTGATTTTAACCAAACTAAATGTAAACTATAGTAGATGATATCAGAAAGGGCTATGGGGAACACCAGCTTGGGTTGCCTGCACAGGCACATCACTCCTTAGTATCACCTGAGGCTAGTACACTAACAGTAGTATACTGTTTAGAAGCCATAGCTGTGTATCAACACAAGTCACTTATTAAGCATATTTGGATGTTTGACTTTGGTAATGCAAGCCTGTGAGCACAACTATATGGCCATGTCCATGAGGGAGCACACAGCATATATATTACACCCTTGTTTTGTGTTAGATGTCTGTGTAGTAGAATTAAGGAGATCCCATGGTTGTACTGATTGTTGTTGAGGTTGGTTGTGAGGAAGCACATGGATGGTTATTAAGTTTCTGTATAGATAGTTATACTGTGCCCTCAGTTTATAATGTTTTCACCTATAGTCTTAGGTCACATAAAGCATCTGGGAAATATAGAACAGTAAGATGTGTGATGTAATAGTTAACTTACCTCTCAACCTCTTAGAGCAAGAAATCTACACAAAGCCAAAATTAAATGGGACAATGTTGCAATATTGCCCTTACAAACATTGAATGTTGATGTAATAGCAGGATTTGCATTAGCATGCATTTTTTGAAAGGTATGACATCCAAAATTAAATGTGTGTCATTATTTTCTGACTTCATTCTCAATGATTTATCAATAATTTTGTATAAACCAACATTTTATGGGAACAGACTACAATTATTAGGTAAAAATATGGACATTCTTCATAAATCTGGACAGTTGAGAGCTATGGCTAATCATAGCAAAAATGCAAGGATTATTGTGCTAAGTGTACACACGTGCATTTCCCTCTTTTACCTGTTTGTATATAGGTAAGCAGCACACAAATGCAAGGTGCATTGCTAACATCCAGCTTTCCTATTATGCAATGTATACGTCCTACTGCAGCCCACTCCTGTCACTACACCAGGCTGTGATTTCACAATTGCTATGGCCAATAATTAAATGTATCTGGTATCTGCTATTGCCAGTCTGACATAACTCTTAACTGCCTATTTCTATTTTCTACAGTTTTGAACTTCATGCAAAATAGTTATGAATTATTAAAACTGTTTTCAGCATGTGATGCATCATGCAAATGTGTACTAAAATATTATCATTAAAATATTACACAGAGTCACAATCTGTAAAAAACATTTAACTATTGCAAAAACACCTCCAAAACTTTAACCTACATCAGGATTTGGGTCTATATTATGATATCGCACTCTCACAACAGAGAATTACACATAATCGACTCCATGTAAGCAAAAGCTTGCAATGTCCGAAACCTCAGAACAGTGATTTTTTCCAAGGGAAAAAAATCGCTGTTCCAAAAAAAAAAAAAAAAAAAACTGTAAAACATTACATGTGCCTCCACCCCCCCCCCCCACTTAAATATACCAACTCCAAGATCGCACTGCAGTTCCAAAAATGGCAAAGTTGCGAAAGCGGCCAAATGAATTCTTCCCAGGGAAAGAATTTGCTGAAAAGCTGCTTGGCTATTTTACCTTTTCGCACTTTTTGGTTCGATGAAGATGCATTCGACAAATTGCGTCTGCGATAGCGTAATAGAGAATCCAGGATGTGAACCCTAAACACAATTAAAGCTTCATCAACATGATAGCTGCTTTAGTCCTTCTGACTACAGAAACTGCTTTACATAACTGGAATCATTCCTCACACAACCACCTTCATAAAAACTGTACACTGCTACCAAAACATGCACTGTATATTGTACAAGTACTTCTATGACTATGTTTGTACACAGACCAGTTAGTAGGCACAACTCCTGTCATAATTATGATTATAATGATACATCACTCTGTCTAACAATCCTATTTTTGTGGGTGGGGGAAAATACACATTTACTGTTAGGATACAAACTAGCCTGAAGTCAGAAACTGCAGTGGACTGCAGTCACTTCCTAACTTCTCTCTTGCATGAGGTAACAGTATTCAGTTGTGGTTATACTGTGTGAGTGTTTCATGCCTGATGCATAAAACTTACACATGGTAACATAGTAATAATAGAAGTGTGTGTGTACTCACATCCTAATTTAAACTATCTACAAAAGCACCACCATACATTTGCATACTGTAACTAGGCAAGACATATACAAGGATATGTCATAATGTTCAACATTGCAGTCTAGGTTCATGCCTTACCTTGCAAAGGCGGCAGTTGACACAGCATTAGGTCAGGGCTGACTCTGTCTGATGCAAGTAGTACACAGCCAATACATGCATATACAGGTTGTGTGAGTTGCCTGACATCAATTTTAATATATGAATTTAAGTAGGAGGAAGGTATTAGATCCTTGGTGGTCAGTGCATGTGCTATGCATTGTCTCTTAGTGAAAGCAAGGGAATACTGACAAGCCTAAGTCTACCTATAGGGACAGCAGCTGGAGGTTCCTCTTTCAAGCCTCCTGTGACTGTGGCTGTGTTGACCTAGGCATTGGTGGGGGGGGGGTAACTTCCCCTTCCTGATCCTGCTGCAAGATGCGATTGTGCAGCATAGCACAAACTATGAATATCTGTGCACAAATGAGTGGAGTATACTGAAAGGCTCTACCGGATATATCTAGGCACCAGAACTGTGACTTCAGAAGCCCAAGTACACACTCTATGATGTTCCTAATTTGTGTGTTGGCCTCATTATGGCATTCTTCCATGGGTGTGTGTGCATTTCTGATGAATGTCATCATCCACGGTTCCTGGGTGTAGCCAGCATCCCCCAGTAAATGTCCTGTGGTATGCCCATCCTCCAGCAAATATCTGGTACAGCTGTAATGTGTGCCAGATATGGGAGTCATGATAACTGTCATGGTTGCCAGCACACACATTCAAGATAATCCCCTGGGAATTGCACACGACTTGGCAGTTGCTGGAGTGGTATCCCTTGCAGTTAATATTGATTCCACCCTGCTGACTAGGTGGTGCATTGTTGTGTACATGAGTGAAATCTATGGCACCCAGTACTTCAGGGTAGTGTGCTGCATGATGGAAGTGCTGCATATTGCCGGTCATCTCTTCAGTAGTAAGGTGAAAATATATGTGTTCCATGGCATATATCAGCATAGCATCCAGGAACTGGTGGAGTATGCTGGATGCTGATGCATGTGACAGTCTCATCATGCCCCCAGTTGGTCTTTGAACAGTACCTGTAGTTAATATTCTAAGGGCTACACATACCTTAGTTTCCAATGGGATGGGTTCCCATCAGTTAAGTCTGCTCTGAGATGAGGCCAGCAGAGCTCACTGAGTTATTGTAATGTGTTCCTGTCCACCCTGTAGTGCCCTACAGTCTTCAGCTCATATTGCACTTGGTAGGTTACCCTGGGCCTGAACACATTTCTCCTTCTCAGCCTAGGCCTATTATCATCAGCACCAGCAGCACTGACTTCAGCCTTGAGCACATATAGCTGTAAAATACCTGCAGCAGGCCCTAGCATTATGTCAGATAAAATTTCCAATGTTGTTGACGTATTGAGGGAAAATCAAAACATAGGCCGTATGCATACTTTATTCATTTCTTGATTAGGACCACCATCTGATATTGGTTACTTTAAATGAAATTCACCTGCTTAGGATGTAATTACCAGGATTTACAACTCCTGCTGCAGGGTACAGTATTGCGCTCTGTGCACCAATGTGCAGCAGAGCGCAGCTATGCATGACAGCAGCTTATGTAAAACATTTTATAATATCATCCCTATTGTCATGATACATACAGAATATGCTAATTACAGATAATTGCCCTTCATTTCTACGACCTACACTATCAGCACAGTATGATTAAAAGTTGACATACCCTGTACTTGAACCCAAGGCTATCTGCATCCTAGTCCAATAATTAACAGTTGTTGCCACAAGAGTATTCAAACAAAGGCCTCTACCTACAGGGGATTACTAGAGTGCAGCCCCACTTACCAGGTTTGCACTATGCTCAACAGTTCTCACCATTATTGATTGAATGCACCCAATTTTTATTTTTGGATGTTTAGCTTATGCCTGGTACAAGGGTGGTCTGCTCACACAAATAGGGATTCCATTACCACTGGCATTTGTGCAAAGTGGTACACTGTGCACACATGTGCAAAAGACCCCATAAAATCTGAACAAATTTACCTGACACCCCGCTGACATCATCAACATCCATGCAAAACATAAACACCATATTGGAGCTTACATAGAGTGAACAGCCCTACATAGTCCCTGCTTTTTGTGATTCAATAAATCCACTGCTTTTGTACATCATTTACATAATAACCACGCTGACAGCCTGGAAACTACATGGATAGTATCCATATAAGCTGGGGAACAGCACAGGAACATGTAGTTAAAGACACAATGCAGGGTATTACTGTACATGATGTGGCAAAATATCATACACATCTTTTAAATCACATTTTTACTATTAATTTTCAAACATTTTGCTCTTAGCTGCACATTAAGCAAATCTATGCTTTAATTAAATTTATAACATTTATAGTGATGTGACATGCATCACTGATTCTTCTGGACATCCTCTGCCATTAAATGTGTGTTTTTACATTTTCCTTGGCATTCTATCCATATTTCTGGATTTCTACATGCCCTTGGTTATGTGTAGGCTCCTGTAAATGGAAAGTTTTCACGTATACTTCCAACATGGACATGGAGCCTGCACAGTTATGTGTAGGATTGTTGGATTGCTCCACCAAGTCAGTTTGCTTCAGTACCATAAAATTCAGCTACTAATGCTGAAATTTGCATCCCATGAAACGTTCCATTGATGCACATGAATGCACATGATTGCATGAACTTTACTGAATCTAAAACTCACTGTGCCTGTGTTCACATCACTCAGTGAGACGAACATGGAAAAACAATGACTGTATAAGCTTTATTAAATTTGCACCAGGGTTTGTTTTTTTATGTGTGAGGTCTTTTGATTGTTGTTTTGTTTTTTCTTTGCTGTTAATGATAATTTTGTTCTAAAAAGGAGCAGTGGGGAACTGGACTTAATCTAGTTGATGGGTGGTAATGTTTGGATAGTTTTACTATTCAAACTAGGAGTGTTAGACACCATAAGGGATATGAAGGGGTTTAAAAGTGTTTGTTCAATCTTTTGGAAAATATATCTTTTGGGTGTCTACTATAGTTATCAATATACTTATGGTTAATAGCCTAAATCCTACTAATTATACATTTATTACTTAGCAGTTCTTAATTTGAGGAGTGGTTTGTTGTTACTAATATAATTTTGAAATTATGAAAATATCACTTGTATATTTATCTAGCCTATTATATGTCATCCTTAAATGCATTTGTGGCAATAATAATGGATTAAATAATGGTTGCAAGAGTAGTAGTTTAAATAAGTCTAAAATTATTTAACTCTCAGGTTAATTTTTTAAAGGAAATGCACTTATTACTTGAAGATATAGACAGATTTAATACTTAAAAATTACTCCATGTTATCTAGTTCCCACTACAATCAGAAAAAAAAGAAGGGTAGCTATTTTGTGGAAAAAATCTTTACCTAAGCCTAAAATTATTGACACATATAAAGATGATAAAGTATGCTTTGTACAGTAACTTCAGAAATTAATACAAAATTATATACCTTTATTAATTTATACTGGTTTCCTGGAATAGGAGATAAAAATGTTAAACATCATTTAGATCAGAGTGTTCAAATCTCAAAAGGTAGTATTATAATAGCAGGAGATTTTAAGTACATATTGAAGGATGATGATACTAATACTAAAAGAAAGAGAAAAAAATATATGCCTTGGCTAAGGCATTGATAGAATTTACAGAATTAATTCATATTAAAGATATGAATTAATTCTCAGATTTAGAATCACTTTTTTTCCCATTTTTTCACATAGACCTGGGACACAATCTAGAATTGATAGAATATACATTTCAAATGAGTTAATAAATAGATTAGGTAATGTTAAAGTGTATCTTGTCCACTTCCAGACCATAATGCTATAACGTTTGAGCTGATGTTAAAATTTAGCAATAATATCCGTCTTAAAAGGATACCATCTTGACTGATTTTAAAGATTTATTTATAAAAGAAAGTAAGTCCTTTGTTGAAATGAATTATACAGAAGATATTTCAGAGATCTATTTATGGGATGCACTTAAATCATATCTATTTGGCAAAGTTATCAACTGGTATATAATAAAGGAATAACAATAAGAAGGTAATTAAAATAATTAGTTTTTCTCTTAACAAAAAATCTATGCATAAGTTAACTACTAGAACAAAAATTTTTAATAAATCTAATCCTATTAAATAGATATAGTCTCCTAAGAGTAGAAAAAAATTTTACTGAAATAGAACATATCCTGAAAGAATTCAGAAATCTATAATCTATTAATGGACTCTAAAGAAGCAATTAAAACATTTATTAGAAACCATACAAAAAATTAACTGGTGATCAGATGAAAATAATTGATATGCCTGTATCAATGTCTGAACTCCAAGCTCAAATTAATAAACTAAAATGTAACAAGGCTTATAGTAATGATGGTATTATCTCTGAACTTTATAAATTAATGCTCAAATAAGCCTCAACTATTTTACTTAAAGTATTTTCTGTAGTTAAAGACTTAGTAAATGTTTCTCTGTCCTGGAAATATAATATTATTTCTCCAATCTTCAAAGTTGATAAAGACCCTGTGTAATGTTCTTCCTACTGTCCAATCTCACTTTTAAATATAGATTACAAAATATTTATGGTAATTCATACTAACAGATTAAAGCAGTATCTACCATCTATAATAAATGATGATTAGACTGTTTTATATTAAATAGAAATTTGTATGATAATATTAAAATAATATTAACAATAATTGATTATGCAAATAGAAAAAAGATAATGTAACTTTAATAAGCTTAGACACTGATAATGCCTTTGATTCTGTTACTTGGAAATATCTCTTATTAGTCCAACAGGAATGTAATTTTTCAAGTAATTTATACATCTTATTAATCTCCTTCAAATTGTTATGCTTATGTTAAAATAGATACAGTAAACTCAGAGTCAATTAAAATTTAAAAAGGAAGAAAAATAAAAGCAACACTCAAAACTAATAAAACAAACCAATTTGGTGATGTTTAAACATTTATAGATGATCTTATTTTTCTGTGTAAAGACAATTCTGAAGAATTTTCTTTCTTTCTTTCTTTCTAAGTTAAATATGAATGAGCATGGTTTAAAATTTTCAATGCTGAAAGGTGGTTCTTCTATGCAATTTCTGGATGTGGAATTTTATGTAAACTCAAAAAATGAAATTTAGTTCAAACCCTATAGAAAGTCAACTGCAGTAAATAATTTTTACATGCAGAAAGCATGAATCCCCCATTTGTTAAACTCACTTCCACTGGGTGAGTTTAGACATATTGTTCAAAATACTTCTGAAAAAAGTTGTAGGATAAAGTTTTTATTGAAAATGGAAGAAAAGCTTATGGAAAACGATTATAAGGAGAAGATCTTGAATCAGGCTCTTGATAAGGTATCAGAAGGAAAAAAACAGGGTTAGAAATGTTATGGGAAAAGACAGTGTTGAGAGAATTAGTTACATATGTAATGGGGTTAAAGGAAGAGATTTGTATTTTGTTTCTAAGTATTCTATGTTTTCAGAAGTAATGAAAAAGGCAATTTTGGATTTATGGCATATTGTGCATGAGGATGACATGCACAATATACTCTTCACAAAACCAAACTCTGGATGCTACACAGTTTGGTTTTGTGAAAGGTAGATCATGCTTGCTCAACCTGGTCAACTTCATTGAGTCAGTCACCAGAACTGTGGATGAAGGCAAGGTGGTTCATACAGCCTACCTTGATCTGGCCAAGGCCTTTGATATCATTCTCCACTCAAGAATCATAGAAAAACTCACTAAGCTTGGCATCAACCTCTATATCACTAGGTGGGTTGCAGACTGGCTCACAGATAGAACCCACAGTGCAAAAGTAACTGACCTCAAGTCAGACTGCCAACCAGTCATGAGTGGAGTCCCACAGGGTTCAGTCCTGGGTCCTCTCTTGTTTGGTATCTACTTCTCTGAAGTCCAGGCCAACCTGAAGGTGCTCTGGCTGACAAAGTTCGCAGATGATTGCAAGTTGGAAGTTACTAAAAATTCCCCAAGTGATGCTGACATCCTGAAGAAAGGCCTCACTGAGACAACTGGTGTTAGAACCATGGCCTTAAGCTTAATGCCAAAAAAAGTGTCATCATCCTTTTTAGGAAAAACCCAGTTCCCATGACTTACCACATCGATGGTAGTCTACTGAACACAGGAGGTGTTATAAGAGATCTAGGAATACAGGTTGACAGCAACCTCTCTTTTGACCACCACATTGCCACTTTGGTCAGAAATTCCTTCTATGTGGCACATCTCATTACTAACGGTTTTGCATCCAGGAAGAAAGAATTCATTGTCTCCCTCTACTCTTCCCTCATTAGGCCAATTATCGAGTACAATGTCTCATTTGGCATGTACCTCACTAGACACCTGCAACAACTGGAAAGGCCACAAAAGTACCTCACAAAGATGATCCTAGGCCTTAAGCAGTTGTCCTATATGGACAGGCTCAAAAAACTCCAACTATTCTCTGACTCATATCACTTACTTAGAGGCGATCTCTGTTTGACTTACAAAGCCATGTCTGACTCAGCTCTGCTAGAAATGCTACATCTAAAGAAATCCCAATCCCTCCACACCACATGCTCCAGAGACCTCAACCTCATTACAACAATCAACAGAACATGCTGGAGGGACAGGTTCATAACCCAAAGACTGCCCATGCTATGGAATATTCTTCTCATACATGTCAAGCAGAGGACCTCACTGGCCTTCTTCATGAGAAATCTTGATGAGTGGATGCAAAATAGAAAATTCAACCTGGGGATCACTCCAGTGGCTCTACTTGACAGAGGCACTAGGAACTAATGTCGGGTGGCACAATGCCAGGCTAATCCTATGGGCTAGACTTGTAAAGGCTCTAGGGCCATTAGCCTAGTACACAGCTATGAACCTATGAACCTATGAGCTTTTGGGTGATTTGTTTCCAAAATTTGTGAAGTTTTCTTATGGACGTTATGCTAATTTCAAAGAACTGTTGAATATGGCCCTTATTAATGTGTCCTCAGGAGTATGTTGGTGTATTTGATTGTGGGCATTGTAAGGTTTGCAGCTGTATTAAGAATATTTTGGGCATTTGCATTAATGGTAAGAAATGTATTTGTAGAAGTAGTGGTTGTAACTCATGTGGGGTAGTTTATATTGTGGGGTGTGTTTGTAAAAATATTCAATGGTACATTGGGCAAACAAAAAGAGATGTTAAAGTGAGGATTATGGAACATTTGGGGGATATCAACAATAGAAATATGAAAAGTCCAGTTGAGGAACATTTTGTGAATGTACATGAGGGTAATGCTGCTTCATTCTTCTTTAGTGTAGTAATGCAACCTATCTTGGACAGAGAGAATGATGTTGTTAAGAACCTAAATGAATTGGAGAGCAAATTTATTTCAAATTATAGGACTTTATGCCCTATGGGCCTCAACCTTGAAGTAAATTTGGTAAATTAACAAGCTTGGTATAAATGTTGAAGGATTAAGTTTAAAAAGTATTTTAAAATATTTGAGCATTTGTATGGTTATATATGTATTAAATTCTAGTGCTGGCACATTAAAATCTAATGTAAAAAGTTAATTGGTTATAATTAGTGGGGGCTGTACCTGTATAAAGAGTGACTGTTTCTATTGTGCTTTATCCATTGAAGGTGAAAAGCCGAGGTACCAGAGAGATTATATTAAAATGTTCAACAGCTTTTTACCAGCTACTTCTCCTTCGGGTGATTTTTATTTTTTGCTTTGGTGATAAAGTGTGTTTTTGCTAAGGAACTAAGCTACCCAGATGATCAAGAATATATATATAAACAAAAGGCCAAGCCACTGGGGAAGATGATTGTGAAATACTAACTTGTGAAAACAAGCTACCAATACTCCCACACAGACACTATAAAATCAAACCTTTTCTGCCAAAGGGGATACTTCAGACTCTGCCTTAAATTTGTATGATAGCATTTGAGCAGAAATTTGGTGAAAATACCTATATGTTGTGTAATCAGTGCACAACATGAAGTATAAACTAGCTTTTGCCTAGAATTAGTGCAGTCTGTATATCATGGTAAGGTAAAAAATATGTGGTAGTCGTAATAGGCATACCTCTCAACTGTATAGATTTTTGCCTCATATTTTTGGTCTATTTCTCATAATATTGTGGTTTACTGTCAGATCATTAACAAGTCATTGAGGGTTGAAGTCAGAAAACAATAAGAGACTTTTAAGTTTCAGACTTTGTACCCTTCAAAAAATTCATGCTAATGCAAAACCTGATATTCTATCAACTTTCTAAGTTTGTAAGAGCAACATTTAAAAATGTTCTCTATTATTGGAACTTTAACCCCCTATTATTTATGGCTTTGTCCAGATTTCTTGTTCTAAGAGGTTGAGAGGTATGATAATAGGCAAAATGAGAAAACATGCATGTTCTACTTATTTTATTAACTGAAGAAGAAAAAAATATGCAGTGAAACTCATGCAATATGAACTAATATGCGCTAACCCATGTATGATAGACTATAAAGTAAACTGAGTCACTCATTTGTGAACAGTGGAATACTAGTGATGCTCACTGGAAGGAGTAAATTCTGAATTAATTTTGTCATGCAGGAACTGGCAAGCAGCAGTGCTTGGGTATTTGATTATACCCATATGAAGGATCATAGTGTGTATGTGTTGTTTCTAAACCTCATAGGAACTGACCTGGAAAGTTAAAAAGGTAAACATGTCTTAAAAGAGTGCAACTCAGGTTCTTATCAATCTACAAAGAGCATAAGTTATATAAATAAATAATATGAGATGACTATGCAATCTGTGACATACATGTGATGGACAAAGCCAATTAAGCATTTGTCTTTTTATTACATGTGCTCAACGCATGCAAATTTATAGTATAATGCAAGGGTGAGCTTAAAAGGTTCTGAACAGTATGGCTTGATCAGTCCTGAAATCAAAAATCTACTTGCACAGTGGTTGTCTGTGAGTTACTTAGCCAAGTGCCCTCAGTTTCATGCAATTCTTATGTAGTAAGATCGAGTCTCAAAATCCTTGCCTTTGTTTTCATTAACATCCTGTTTAGTGATAGTTATTGAATGTTATGAATGTATTAAATTATTGTGTTATTTCATCAAAATAAAAATTATATGAGTAAAAAAAAATCATTCTGTTTAGTAACTGAAGTGATGGGAGCAAACCTTCTGTGAGTATTTATGGGTGAAGAGAACAGAACAGGTGCACACATGTAGCTTGCCAACTTTGATTCAGGTTTACTGTTACTGAGGAAACTTTCCCTTTATTGTAGAACCAGTAAGGACACATATACTGTTACTGTTTTGACAGATTTTTAATGTACTGTCATCTGACAGTTTGACTGAAATCATTTCTGGGCAGGTGGACTTAAAGAATAATAATACATGAGCTCACTGTGAAGAAAGGAGGTTTACTAGTAAGGTACTATGTGATTCAATTTGGGTATTGTCTTTATCGTCTTCAAAAACAAAATTGCATAACATCTTGAAGAAAAAAGATGGCTTGCTGCAGTTCATTTAAAAATCTACAGTACAGATGAAGGCAACAGAAATAATATAAAGGGAACTGTTAACACTGGAAAAACTTTCTAGAAACCTATAGCATAAATGGAAAATTATGCAAAAAATGCACCTGGACACAGAAACACAAAAGAGTGCAGAGTGTAGGGAAATGGCAACAAAGCAAAAATGGGAAAGAGACCTGCAGGATGGTCTGTCAGATGACCTAACAGTCCCCTGGATTTAGCAAGCCCTCCACGGTGTGCAGGACTAGTGCAGGAGTTCCAGCAGGCAATATGTCTGCCGTGCGATCCAGGAACAACATTTAGGGACGTGCATGAGCGCTCCTGCACTAGTCCTGCACAGACTCAGCCCCTGTATGCAAATTACCCCATTTGCAGGGGAAATCCATGCAAATGAGGTGAACTTGTGATCCAGGAAGCTGGAAACTGGCTGTGCAGGACTAGTGTAATCAGTAGAAATGTACTCCGCCAGTAACAGAGTACATTTCTGCAAACTACAAAACAGAGTTGTGACAGCTCCAAATAAAGGGTAGATATTATGTAGAAAGCATGCCAATGGCCAACTATAAGGCCATTGGCATGCAAAACAGCTGCAAAAATAAAAAAATCTACTTTTATTTTTTTAGCCGATTTCGGCTGTTTAAGCGTAGGGCAGCAGTGTGCAAATGGGATCGCGTGGAAAATAAGAAAAAAAAAAACTAAAATAAGCATTCTAACCAAAATCAATATTTTGCTATTATACTCAATGGCAGGCAAAAGACAACATGGCCAGTGAATAGTGGTTGCTAAGGGGGGTGGCTCAGTGTGGGACATGTAACTATGCATCAGTAGGCAATACTATGCAAATGAGGGGAATGATACTGAATCCCAGATTTCTCCTGCATGCTAGTCAGCACCCAACAGTCTAAGAGCAGGAATAGCTTGGTGCAAGCCAAGGAGTTAACTGACATCATGTGGGGGGGGGGTTGTCAGGCATACTGTAAGTGGATTAGAGCTGTGTGGCTTGGGTTTGCCCTTAGCTTAACAGAGCTAAGCAAGGGGGGGGGGTGTCTGAGGCTGTCTAGCACTCTTTACATTGCCTAAGCGGGTGTGCGTGCCACCCATAGTGTTTTAAAGAAAAAAAAAACTAAACCAGGAAATGGCATGTCTGTGTTTATTTGAGCACTGTGTTTGCGTGGCATGCCACCAGCTTGAACAAGAAGGCAATGGGAAGAGAAAACAGCAGCAGGAAGGTAATCTAGGAGAACTAGCATAGCTGGCAGGTGAAATGTGTCAGAATCAGCCAATTACACAGGCAACAGACCAGCCCAACCCAGAACACTACTATAAACTAGGCAAACACCTTTCCCTCTGGTTTTTCCCACATACTCTACACCACTAGTGTATAAAAGTGGGGACATTTTAACAAACAAAACAACAAAATTATAGGGGCTGCAATAGCTATCATACAACAACATGTGGAAGAGGCTGAGAGTGGTGAGGATGTGAATGCTGTCGTCCAACCCACAGTGAAGAGATGGAGAAGAGTGTACAGACCCAGGGTAATCTACCAAGGGCTACATGAGCTAGAGATAGTAGAGCGCTATAGGGTGGACAGGGACCCCCCTACAGCAAATTGTTGAGCTGTGCCGGCTATGCCTGACACAGAACTAACAGAGGGGAACCCATCCCAGTGGATACCAAGGTATGTGTAGGCCTAAGGATACTAGCTACAGGTACCTTCCAAAGGCCAACTGGATATATCTTAGGGATCTCACAGGCATCAGCATCCAGGGTACTCCACCATTTCCTGGATGTCATGTCAGCACATGCCAGTGAGCATGTATATTTTCCCAACACCCATGAGGCATTGGCCAGCAATATGTATCTGTTCCACCAAATAGCAGAATACACTTAGGTAGTGGGTTCTATAGACTGCACACACATATGCATCAAAACACCACCTGGTGAGTGGGGTAAGGTCTACATCAGCCACAAGGGCTTCCCCTCCATCAACTGCCAGGTTGTGGTGATGCCCAGGGCATAATAATGAATGTGTGTGCTGGCTGCTCTGGAAGCTATCACGATTTCCACATCTGGCATCTGATGAAGCTGTACCAGAGATTTGCCAATGGGAGCATCCGTTACGGTCACCAAGTAGGGGATGCTGGTTATGCACTGGAGCCTTGGCTGATGACACCCATCAGAAATGGACAGACACCCAAACAAGAACTCCATAATGAGGCACATGCACAGACCAGAATTATAATCGAGCATGTGTTTGGGATGCTCAAGTCACGGTTCTGGTGCCTGGACAGATCAGGTGGAGCCTTGTAATACTCACTAGCTACATGTTCCCAAATCATCATCATATGTGCCATGCTACACAATATGATCCTGTGGAAAGAGCTGCAGCAGGAACAGCACGGGGCAGGGCCACACAGCCCCCCAGCATTGCTAAGGCCTGCACAGGCACAGAGTGACTTGGAAGAGGAACAATCTGAGCCTTCCCCAGTAGGCAGAAGGAGGTGTGCCCAGTATGCCCTAGCCTTGGCAAAGAGGCAATGCATAGCACATACACTGACACAGGAGGGACTCAGGGAATGACACCTCTCTCTGACTCGCACATACAGTAAAAGGGATGCCAAACATGATGCTACCTGTGCTCAACCATGTATAGGTAGTGTACTATGTGCATCTGACATAGGCAGCCCTTCAGCATCATCCTCAATACTGGCACACCCACAAGGTAGGTCACTCAACTTACAGATGCCGAATGTTGTAGTATGTGTTGTTACTTGTAGCTATGGTATGGATGTGAGCATGCAAGGGAATTGGGTGGCTGAATGGGATGCCAGCAGATAGTAGACACCTATAGTGGCAGCATGAGATGTGTAACACATATTGGTATCACCACAGTAGCCAGTACAAAACATGGTGACAAAACCCACTGCAGGAATTATGATGGGCCAGATGTGTGTCCATATGACATGCACCTGCCAGTCAGGGAGGTTCACATACCCAACAACAGTCAGAACCAGCAGGGCAGATGTCGACAAACACAAACAAAGGCTGTGCTAAGGCCACTGAATGATGCCTATGGGTAACCCCCCCCCCCCAGGCCTACACAGTCAGAATACATCAGGTCAGGCAGTGGGATGTTCGTTCTGAAGGGTATGAAGTCAGAACCTAATATGTAGGTCAATCAAACATAAGGCCTGTAGTACACTGACATGCCTCCAGTCAGCATAATAGGTTAGGAAACAGAATGAAATGGAGTACCTGACTTACCCATACAGTCATTGCAAATGTGTGCAAGTGTCAGGTGTGCCCCCCATCCTGTGTAGCAATGTAGAAACAGTCAGGTGTGCCCCCATAGTCTTTATAGACATGTAGTAACAGTCAGGCATGCCCCCCAATCCTATGTAGACATGTAGTAGCAGTCAGGTGTTCCCCACTCCCAATCTTGTGTAGCAATGTAGAAACAGTCAGGTTTGCCCCTCATATCCTATGTAGACAGTTGTAACAGTCAGGTGTCCCCCACACCAATCCTATGTAGCAATGTAGTAACAGTCAGGTGTGCCCCCCCAATCCTGTGTAGAAATGTAGAAATAGTCAGGTGTGCCCCCCACTCCTGTGTAGAAATATAGTAACAGTCAGGTGTGCCCACTCCCCCAATCCTGTGTAGAAATGCAGAAACAGTTAGGTGTGCCCCCCCACCCTACTTAGACATGTAGTAACAGTCAGGTGTGCCCCCCAATCCTTCATAGAAATGTAGTACCGGTGCGGTGTACCCCCCCCAATCTGATGTACACACGTTGAAACAGTCAGGTGTGCCCCCCCAATCCCATATAGAAATGTGTAGGTATAATACCAGTGGAGCACAGATGCCCAGAGGTGGCCAAGGTAGCAGGATAGATTGTAGCATTTGCATAATATGCAGGTATGTGTGTTAGGTTGGTGTGTGTTTCATATTGTGTGAGAGTGGTCTGTATGTATGCATGTTGAGGTATGACCTGGTAGCCATTGCCCACTACTGCTGATGACAGGGTCAAGTCCTCACAACTGCAGTGCCAAAGACAATCCCCACCAGTATAATACATGCTAGCAGTAAACCATTGTAAATGTCTGGTGGTAATATGTGTCACCATCTGAAAGATTGACATGGCATGGCTAGATATACAAGCAGTGCACAGGGGAAAGTAACCCAGACATACAGTATATAATGTGTAACTGTGAAATGGACACACCCTTGGAATTGTACATACAGGTATGCATCACATTATCTGGGCCTGTAGTAGGGAATACCAGTGTCATCTGCCCGAACACTGGCAGATCACAAAGATGGTAGGACTGATGTAATGGGAAACAGCTGATGTACCTGCACATGCCAGCATAACTGGAATACCCCATGCATATCTGTGCATTAGATGCAAGTAGTGTCCATAGCACACATGCACCCAGCTCAACCAAACACCACCCACAGGTACCTTTCTGGTCATATCCCTGCTGTTGGGAATGCGTACAATATGACTCCACTTGTATATGGCAATAGTGAAGGAATGCAAAATGCAGTGCAGGTGTCCCATCCAGGTGTGTCCCTAGCTGTAGGTAGCACCCTGCCAGCATCCACACCACCTGATCAAGACTGATAGAAAGTATTGGCATGAACAACTAGCACACCTACTCTGTCACCCCAGGGGAAAATAATGCATGGCGGTCTGAGACTGTAGGACTGACAGACTGCAACAGCCTGCCACAGCTGGCCTGCATCACCACCAAATGGCCTACAGGCTTCTGCCAAAGGCTTGTATTGCACACATACTGCCAATGCATGTTATGTCATGGACACCCAAATAACAACATAACACACTCCATATAAGCCATATGCAAGGCCATGTGGACAAACCACAGTAACATGTCCACCATGTCCTACTGCATGAACTGTGGACCAATACCAAAACACAGCTGTGATGAGGTGATAACCTTAGGGAAAGTATCAGAGAATGTATGCATAATGTATGGCAGATGATAGAATAATGGGGGGGGGGTGGGAGCATGGGCAGCATGGAATGTGCAAGGTCCGACACACAGCTGTGTGCACACACTATCCAAGGCTGCAAACACATAAATGGGTGGCAGCAAAATTGCTTATACACCACAATAGGGGTAATGTCCTGACTCATGGCCCCTGGGTCTGGGTAACCTGTATGAATCGGTACAGCCGCGAGGTATTGCAGCAGCAAGATAAGGCCATACTGTCATGTTGATGGATATACAAGTATGGGATCCTCTGCCAGCACTGTACCAAGGTGCTGAACCAGATACACAGACCCAGCAGCAAGTGTCTGCAGATCCTCCTCCAGAATGGCATAACTTACCATGAATATGTAGGCATCTGCCCACAATACTGGACACAGCTGAATTCACCCTTGCTCCCCAGGACATCACTGTGAGCAAGAATGTCCACCTGACAGTACCTGAGGACATAAAAAAATCACAGTGTATAACAATACACATGTCTGAATATCCCTGCTAACACCAGTACCATGTAGCAGAAGCAGCACAGACACAATCACCTACAGTGCACATTATCCCTTGCACAGTTTGTCGCCATATTGCCAAATGATCTACGGATACCCTGCAGAAACAGGTAGCTACCTGTAGATGTACAACACAAAGGTCTGCACTGGAGCACAATCTACCTGGAATGGATCCACACATCCAATATAGAAGGGCATACTGGGCATGCTCACACACAGAGAAATGAAGCCAATGTCAGACAACAATATACCGAAGAGTAATACTGGGCATGCTCACACACTTAAACAAATGAAGGCCATGTCTGCAAACAACAGTGGACCACACATATCTGACAGTTGCAGATGTTAGTGCATACACTCCTCAGTATGCACCAGTCCTGATTTGCACACACACTGGATAGGAGTACAGACATATATTCAAGGACAGCATATATAATAAGCCAAACATAGACATACATAGATGTATGGAAGAGAGTGACTGTGACAAAGAGCCGTCGATCATGAGGCCCATCCCACCCAGCACACCACCAAATGGCTACAATCACATAATGTGTAAATGTCACTCACTGTAGAAATTAGCCACTGGTATCCCTCAGCATTACAGACTATGTGGTGCAAGTGCTAGCTGTGCAACATGACTGTACAAGGCAGTAGGCATCTAGCAGCTGTATACACGTACCTGCAGAATATAACCCAGGGTGTGCCTGCATGTGATGTGTCAACCTCTAGATGAATGGGTTATGGCCCATGCACACACACTGCCCTCCCCATAGCCCTACTATGACAAGCCTGCTGATGTCAACCACTTTGAAATACACCTTCGGGAATAGAGTAGCCCAGTAATCTCTGTGGTGCGTCCTATAACTGCGTAATGCTGCAGTGTGGTAAACTTGTTAGATAGGAGTTCTATTCCCAGAAATAGCAAGTGTATGTGTCTCTGTGTAAGGTGCAATGCATTTTAGGCTAGTCACGCTCACTACAATTCAAATGTCCTACTTTGACAAAGCTGCTGATGTCATTCCCTTTGAAATACACCTTTGGGAAAGATGGAGCTCAGTAATCTCTATGGCGTGTCCTATAACTGCGTAATGCTGTAGTATGATAAACTAGAAAAGGATGAGCTCTAATCCCAAATATGGCAACTGTGTGTGTGTGTGCATGTGTGTGTCGCTGTCTGTGTAGGGAGCAGTGTTTTTTAGGCAAGTCACATTCTCTACAATTCAAATGTCCTACTTTGGCAAGGCTGCTGATGTCATTCACTGTGAAATACACCTTTGGGAAAGGTGGAGCCCAGTTATCTTGGTGCCGCGACCTATAACTGCATGATGCTGTAGTGTGATAAGCTAGTTAGGGAGGAGTTAAAATCCCATTCATGGCAACTATGTGTGTCTCTGTCTGTGTAGGGAGCAATGCTTTTTAGGCTAGTCACGTACACTACAATTCAAATGCCCTACTTTGGCAAGACTGCCAATGTCATTCACTGTAAAATATACCTCTGGGAAAAAGGTAGCCCGGAAATCTCTGTAGTGTGTCCTATAACTGCATAATGCTGTAGTGTGATAAATTAGTAAGCTAGGATTTATAATCCCAAACATAGCAACCGTGTGTGTCTCTGCCTGTGTAGGGAGCAATGCTTTTTAGGCTAGTCATGCTTACTACAATTCAAATGACTTACTTTGGCAAAGCTGCTGTTGTCATTCAATGTGAAATACACCTGTGGAAAAGGTGTAGCCCAGTAAACTCTGTGGCATGTCGTATAACTCTGTAATGCTGTAGTGTGCTATAGTACTCTGGTTGGTGTTCTATTCCCACACATGACAAGTGTAGATGTTTGTGTGTATGTTTCCATGTCTGTGTAGGGAGAAATGCCTTTTTAGGCTAGTCACACTCACTACAAATTAAATGCCCTACTTTGGCAAGGCTGCTGATGTCATTCACTGTGAAATACACCTTTAACAATCGCGGAGCCCAGTAATCTCCGTGGTGCATCCTATAAAAGCAAAATGCTGTAATGTGATATAGTACCCTGGTCAGGTTCTATTCTCGCACAGGGCAAGTGTGGATGTTTGTATGTGTGTTTCTATGTCTGTGTTGCGAGCGATGCTTTTTACGCTAGTCACACACACTACAGATCAAATGCCCTACTTTGGCAAGGCTGCCGATGTCATTCACAGTGAAATATACCTTTGAGAAAGGTGTAGCCTAGTAGTCTCTGTGGCATGTCCTATAACAGTGTAATGCTGTAGTGTGATATAGTACTCTGGTAGGGGTTTTATTCCCACACATGGCAATTGTGGATGTTTGTGTGTGTGTTTCTATGTTTGTGTAGGGAGCAATGCTTTTTAGGCTAGTCACACTCACTACAGATCAAATGACCTCCTTTGGCAAGGCTGTTGATGTCATTCACTGTGAAACACACCTTTGGGGAAAAAGTACACCAGTAATCTCCATGGTGCATCCTATAACTGCATAGTGCTTTAGTGTAATAAACTACTTAGGTAGGAGTTCTAATCTCAGCCATAGCAGGTGTGTTTGTGTTTGTTATTCGTTTCCTGTGTGGAAGTTGCTGTGAGTGTGAAAGAACTGGACTCATTGTGGAGCAGGTTCTATAAATTTCTTGTATGGTGGCCCTATCATATGTCACACTGTCCACCTTACAATGTTACAGATGTGAAATAGCCGAGAGGCTGGGGTGCCAATATATACCCCTACATGTGCCATAAAGGCCTGGCGAACAAAGTTAAAAACCCTTGTATTACCCAGAGACCACTCTCAACCCATGTCTTGTACACAAACAAACTTGCCTAGGCAACAACCGCTATGGTGGTAGTACCCTGCATATTGTCCACAGATAGTAACCATGGTGTGATTGCAGTGGACTACAGAGGGCATGGCACCCTGTCCATCAGTATAATATGCACGTACATGCAGAAAGTGTACCTTCACTATGTTCCCCACTGGACACCTGCAACACCTCTGGTGCCATCAAATGTGACCCACAAAGGATAAACCATGCCTTAAACACATGCCATGTATGGACAGATGCCACTGACACCAGGGAATACCTGTATCATGGTATCAATGTAGGTGCAGGGTCAAGCTACTGTCCAGTACCTGTACCTGCCACATGAGGCCAGGACTGTCACATCTGATGATAACAATCTGTGTACACAACATGGGTCAGACACCCCAGGTACAGTTCCACATGTCACTGTACATGCATGTGGGATGTGTGCACATTCCAGACACCGTCCATGTCATGGACTAAAGAACACATACATGGCAAGCAATGCACAGCAATGGCCACACACAGTAGTTACCCACCTGTGTGGGCCAATGCAGACACTACAGCCCTGAGGCACATGGCATACCATTGTCATGTGGCCTGATGCCAATGTATACCTATCACCTAGCCTTGTATATCCTTCTGGCACAGTCAACCACTACACATCCATGAAGCAATGCGCCCATGCATGTCAGTACTGGCACCCTGTGTCTGTGTGTGTGATGTATGATGCTTTTGACCACATTCACACTCACTACAACCCCCATTGGCATACTGAAGCATGCTGTCTGATGTCAGACACCTCCACATACCCTTTGCGATATAACCCCCGAATAACTCCTGTGGTGCATGTGATACCTGCACAGTACTGTATTGTGGCAAACTAACTAGTGAGGATGTGTATTTATGACCCTGCCAGTGTGTCAATGTGTGTGGGTCCCTGATAAAGTGTGGCTGTGTTGACGCTGACACCTGTTCATGCAGACAGCCATGTGTACAACACCTACTGAATCGCTACCATATCACTGATGCAGATGTCACTCACCATCATGTATACATTTGGAGAGCTCCTTAACATGTAAGCTATGTGGCACATCCAATAACTGCATAGACATGTGATAGCAATACATAGTCAGTCAGGGGGTTAATACCCTATACTGGTAGGTGTGTGTGACACAAGCATGCTTCAGTTTTACTCTCCCACCCCCTCCCTGACCTATCTTTGCCTCTGTCTGTCTCTGTCACTCCTTCTGTTGTGGATGTGGAGACTTACAACTGCTTTGCTTAGGCAGCAGCATGTGTTTTTTAAATGATGCTCATGATCAGCTGATGGCCTCTGCATGGATTGCAGCCCTCCTCTAGCTGATTGCATGTGGAACAGCTGTGGTAACATTCCCATAGCCAATTGTATAGAAACACACTCCAATATCTAGGAACATTATCTTGGTGTTGGGCATTTTCATTCACTGTGAGCAGGACGTAGATCTGTTGTTTGGCAAACAGCATTACAGATGGATTGGGGATTTACCTCTAACAACATGTACTGTGGAAACAGGACAACACACAGCAGTGGGATATGCCTGACATGACTACAGAATGTAAGTGTTGCTATTCTGCATTTGGAGTAATGTTGGTTTAACAGGGTGTGTGTGGATATGGCTGGTCTACGTGTTTTAATACCTGTCATGACAGTGCTATGTTTCTGAGGAAACCCCCACCTGTAGGGTCATTTGCAGACTGGGCAGTGTGTGATGCCTTTTGTGTCTTGTGTTGCTCACAGAGCACCTATCTGTGAGCTGCAGAAGCATAGTGTGAGGACTGCAAACAGTACATGGCGACAGATATGAGAGTTACTGACTTCATATCCCTCATAGGACATATGTCACAACAAACCCTGTTACAACAGTAAATGTATGAGGTTATCACAGCAACATGTCAGTACTAGCCCTGTGATTGTGCCTCCAGCCACAATTCTTTCAACCTGTGTACATATGTCATGCAGTAAGAAGTGCATATGTTCTATACACAATAATGTATTGACATCATATCTGATAACAAGCCAGTGAGATACCAGACTGCGACACATGTTATGTATAGTAGGGGTTATCTTTGATGACATAGCCTGGGAATTCTGGGGTTGTGTGTACAGTACTGAGGTCTGTGTACATATGGTGATTGTCGATAGTGTGCCTATTGTGAATATGTACCTTGGCCTGAGTACAGACTGTGGTAGATGTCATTGTTCCTGGTCCTGTTCTATCTGATGTTACATGCTGCTCATATGTATGTTACCCTATCAGCTTACATGTTTGTAGGGCCAAACGCACACATGTCCCATACCACAGACAGGCATCGGACCACACTGTTTAGTGGCCCAGTATATGTAGGGTTAGTGTGTGAGTAGCACATATGAGGATGGTGTTGATCATATAATCCATATACTGTAATATTACGCCAGCTACCATATGTGGCTATGGCTATGTTCACATTGATTGTGGTTATGCACTTTCACACAGGTGGCTGTTACTCTGTACTGTGACATGCCTGTAGAGTTTGCTATATATGCAGGTACATGTGTTTTTCCCCATATGAAATGTAGGCCAGTGTTGTGTCAGTCTGCTTGTAGCCTGCACAGTGCTTTGTTACATGCCTAGCAGCTTAGTGTACTTACCCAGTGTGATGCTATATCTAGATACTTGCCAGATGTACTGCTGCCAGGCCACCAAAACAGTCATGTATGCCGGACAAAGCAGTGGGATGCTGTACAGATGTATGTCACTACCAAGTGGGTACTATATGGCCATGGTACCTCTGTACCAGTGGTTAGTATGTGTCAAGACAGACAGGGGTGTGTGAACACGTAACCTATGGGGGCAAATGTGTACCAATGTTTACGTGATATACCCATCTGCATAGCTGTTAATATCCACATTGTCAAGTGTGGTCCACATGTCTTGCACTAAGAGGTCTGTGTATACCTCTGGACTAACCAGAGTGTGTCAGACTGTCCACATATATTGACCATATCTCTGCTGTAATCCACAGGATCATTACTGTGTTAGCAGTGGTACTGTACTATGATGTCCTTAGGATGTCTGTCTGTGGCCAGTGCCGCATATGTTACAAGCAGATGTGACCTCCCACACACAACATGTCTGTGAAGACAACCCCTATCACAGTAGCAATAGTCTACATATATATACCTGCAATGCATACCTGACATCCCCTTGCACTAAGAGGTTGGGACTATTAGGGCTGAGGTAGGGCTCCACTCCATGTTCAGGACATATGATGAACATATATGTATATATCCATATACATATACCTATATACATAACTACACATATACATATTGACATACATAGATGGATATGTATATGTACATACATACATATATATATATATATATATATATATATATATATATATAAACAAAATATAAGTAATAGGTATATTGGAATAGACATGTATGCAAATAAAGTTATAGATATCTACATATATATCTACATAAATAGGCATATCTGTGCACATAGGATGTGCATACTTATATAGCTATATATACATAAATCTATATACACACACACATATATATATATATATATATATATATATATATATATATATATGTATATATATATATATATATATATATATATATATATATATATATATATATATATATATGTGTGTGTGTGTGTGTACATACGAAGAGATGTACACATGGCCATATATATTGCACTATATAGATGTGTATATACAGACATATGTATCAGGTAAAAAATAGCTGCTATATTTAGTGTCTCAAAAATAGCAGTAAAGTTTGTTTGTTAAAAAATGACAAGACACCTTGGCAGAGCAACCATCACTATTCCAATTTCAGTTCTTTACTTACAGTTAGTGGAAAGCGAATTGGAATAAACGCCTCAGATAATTGATGGTTACCATCCAGATTGATAGCCAAAAGCAAGTTTATGTTGGACAATAACTGTCTGTTAAGATAGCAGCTGTTAAAGTTTCACACCTTCTGAAAACGGTTTGCTGTAAAATAGTCAGCGAAACACACCGGCTGTTTAAATCCCAGTAAATGTTTTGAGTTAACAGGTTGGTTTTCACCTGACCAAACAGAAACTTGTTCCACAGTTAAACAACACAATCTATTATGTGTTGAAATTCGGTCTTCACCTCATTACAAATGGAAACATCTGTCCAAAATACACTTTTAAAAGGACCACAGCGATATAATCTTGTAAATACGAACACTTTATTGACAAAAAACTGGCAAGCGCTTTCACCTTGTAGGCTTCCTCAGGCCAAACACATCACAGAGCTTTTAACATATATATATATATATATATATATATATATATATATATATATATATATATATATATATATATATACTTTAGGTCTGTGTGACATCACTTCCCTTGTGCTCAACTCACATTCAAATATTTAAAGCAACACTAACTATATAAAAAATGTGTATAAAATGCAGAGTATAATGTTGGTCGACTATAATCAGCTCAACATATACTACTTAAAATCAATTGTATAATAATAATAAATAAAAATATAAATATGAATGTCATACTTTTATTCTAAATTTGAACACTCTCTGCTATGCTAAGGTGGATTATTTAAGATGACATCAAGTAAACTTTTTTTAAAAATAAAACCTTATAAAACAGAATAAAAGCCTACCATTAAACTTATGCCAAGTAGGAGTAGCTGTGCCAAGCAAACAATCTCAAGATTATAAGACCATTCAATGTTGATGAAAAAAATACTTCTCTAGGCATAACATGTCAGTACAAACCCTGCACTCAAATTTGCATTTTAGGAAATATAAAGCTTGAAAATTATCAGGACTGTCGTTAAAAACTTCAGTCGAACATATATTAAATACCAAAGTTCAAGTAAAGGCACTTCAGTTGAGCATATATTAGATACCAAAATTCAAGTGATGGCACTTGTGCTTCTGATGAGAAAAACAAAAGTAGTTCACTGGAAATAGCTTATCAAAGCAATACCTAGGTTCTAGGTTATATCTCAAAAATAAAGTGATACAGCTTTCTTTAAAACTAATATAGCAGCATTAATCACTTTTATGTTAGATGCACAAATTCAAGTAAGAGCATTCACATATAATTCAAGACATCATACAAAAATCTAAAGGCTACATTGCAGACATGAACAGCTGATCTCTGTTAAACATATATTATATGGTAAATAATGTAGGTTCGCTGGATCAACATAAGATAAACATTGTAACCTCAGCATCAATATGATTAGAGCAAGTACAAAATATGAGGTGTTGTGTCTTTTGTTGTTAATGACAAGACACAACTTCAAGATAACATTTTCCATGTACATTAGCCCTACTGTTATAGAGGCTAGCTTTTTAACATCAACTAGCCTCTAATTAAATCCACAATTTCAAGTATAGACTTTAAATATACTTTTAAGCATTATGAAAAGCTAAAAGACAGACGTAAATGGTTGCTCACATTCTAGTGCATTTTATATTATAAAAGATATAAAGCCATATAATCTGTATAAGTTACTTAACTCATCAAGTACCATTTACTACTTCCTAAGGTCTTTGCCTTTCAGTATTGGTTTAATAGGAATCCTGTCATTTAAGCCAGGTTCATGATCAGCTCTTAGTCTAATGATCCACTTAATTTCATTCTGTTCTGTTCTGTTGCAAATATCCCCCCTTCTAATGGTGGGATGATTAACTTGCATGACTAGAAATTTAAATTTGTGATCTGGTGATGTATCAATAACATGTCTAGATAGTGCATTTTTGTCATACTTTATCCTGATATTGTACATATGTTCTCTGATTCTATCTCTTAGCCGCCTGTCAGTCTTGCCCACATAAAATGCTGGGCAGGAACTGCAGGTGGCAAGATATACTACATGCTGAGTGTTGCAATTAGCTACTGGGTAAAACTTAAAACACTGTAATGTAAGGGGGTGTATGAACATTGCTTTACTGTCTATTAAATCACAATAATTACATTTCCTGCAAGGTTGAGTACTGCCTACCTTGGTATTTGATTTAGTAATATGCTCTATTCTAGAAGAACTACATAACATCTTGTGTAAATTAAGTTTGTTCTTGTATATGAAGCTAGGGGCTTCACCTACAAATTCACAAATACTAGGATCAACTCTCAGTATATCCCAGTACTTAGAATAAGCTCTTTTTATGTCGTATACATCTTGGGTGTAATGGATACAAATTTTTATCTTTTCATCATATAGAGTTTTACTATTAGATGCAGCATACATTTCATATGAACTAGATGCACAGTAAGGTGAAGCACTATCTTTCCTTAAACCATCTACTTCTAAGAATTTTGGATTAATTTCTGATGGTGTGTATGCCCTGTTAAGTAATTGTTGTTTAAGGTTATGTAACTCTGACTTATATCCTGTTTCTGTTGAATTTAGTCGAGAAACTCTCATTGCTTGTCCCTTAATGACGTTCTTAAACACAAAGCTAGGGTGCATACTCGATCTATGCAATAATGAGTTTCTGTAACAGGCTTTTCTGAAAACATCAGTATTCAAGAGACCACTAGGCATCCTCTCTACATACACATCTAAGTAAGAGACCAGTTGTTCAGAAGCTGTCATGGTAAATTTAAGATAACTGGTGGTTAGATTAATTTCTTCTAGAAATTTGTACAATTCAAGTTCATCAGACTTCCAAATCAAAAAGAGATCATCTACAAAATGTACAAAAATATATATCTACATAAATAGGCATATCTGTGCACATAGGATGTGCATACTTATATAGCTATATATACATAAATCTATATATACACACATATATATCTGTGTGTGTGTGTACATACGAAGAGATGTACACATGGCCATATATATTGCACTATATAGATGTGTATACACAGACATATGTATGACTATACATGTGTATGTACATGTAGACATATATCAACCAATTATATGTATATATCCATATTCCTGCCATGTGTAAACCTCACGGTTGTGTATACACTCCCAGATGTATCTCACTGTATGTATCTGCTATGTGTACATTATGATAAAACAACATATATGATGCAACATTCATATTAATAAGAAGGACTACACATCTGTGGAAGTAAAGGCAATTGTTCAATACTAATCAATATGTGTATTGACAGATATATTGGAAAAGCAACAGTTGTTTCTATAGTGGTCATGGCATAGTGGTTAAGTGCTGTGACTTTAGTTTACAGGGTCCTGGGTTCAAGACCTACAGCCATTGTTTATTTTGTTGCTGGGCAGAACAAGGGCTGTCAGATACAGAGTAGTTAAGGCAGTTCTGAGCAGCTTTAAGCATGTTTGCATGGGTTTGAGCAAAGCTAAGTGGTGCTAAGCTACGGGTATATGTATGGGCACTTACACAGTGTAGGCTCTGCATACCAGTGCCCAAATCAGCTTAGCTGTTATATTGCAGCAATGTTGATACCTGCTAAGCATGGCTTAGCCCTGGTAACCAATTCACACCACCCAGTCTGTTAGCATAGCAGGGTAATGACATCTGTAAGAAGTGTATGTAATGCCATGTACAATACATGCACCTATGTGCTGTCATTACAGTAGCAAGGGGTGTGAGTGTCATGTGTGGGGCACAGACATATATGAGGCCTGTACAGTACTGTTGTCCATGTGAATGTATTACATACAGGGGTAGTAGCCCAGGGTATGTGCTGTCACACTGGCATGTAGTGTATCATGGCGGTACTACTGTTGGCAGTGCTTACCCAGGCAAGAGTAGCATGCTAAATGTAATAATGACAACAGGCACACCTGCAGGCATAGCTGGACTCTGAGGCCTCCCTGTTTTATCTCTGGTGTGTGAGCTGTGTCACAGTATATAACCCCTACTGGGTAATGATCCGACATGTGGAATGTAACTGCAGACTACCGTCTGTACAGCACATGATAGCGAGGGCTCCTCACATGCAGATATGGCATACATATTGTTGTCAAATGTCTGTCAACACATTCATCCTACAGAATAGCTACTTTCCAAGGTAATGATTGTCCATCCCTGTACAGATGTGCAGATGGCAGCTATCCACCTGGGATATGTACAGGCATCATAAGCTTGACTGACACTGACATGTCTGCCCAGCTGTGTAAGAACTGGCACATATTGGAGAGAACACCCTGTATGCACCATATGCCATGAGTAGCTCCACTACACTATCACAGACAGCAGAACATGCTTTGGTACAGGTCTCCATCACAGACACTAACCATGTGTTGTAATGCATGTTGCATGCATGTCAACCTGATCACCTCAGTGGCCATGTTCAGGAGGCACCTGGAGGAATGGCTAATGCATGTCACTCTCACCCTGAAGGTCACCACTGTAGTGTCTGTCGATAGATTGCCTGCTACCACATGGCAGGTGGCAGGATACCACTGTAAACACAACTCCTACGTAACCCATCTCACCTTGGACAATAGCTAGGTATACAGCTATGACCACCTGCAACGATGCACCCCAATACTGAACACATGTCTACATGTGCATGACTGAGTATAGCAATGTCTGTGTATTAGCACACCTGTACGTGGGAATTCCATGAAGGCCTACAAAACCACTGCAACACCCATTGCCACAGGCAGTCATGGCTGCTGTGGTATGGGACATTACATGTACCCTGTTAAGCTCCTCTCCATACAAGCTACACGAGCCTTGCAGTACCATTTGATAGGCATGGGATCCCCATTGCATTCTGTCAAGTGTGTGTATGTGTGCATGTCCGTTTATCTGTAGGGTACAGCATTCCAAGGCCACATACTCCTATTATAATACACATTGCCACACAGTAGTACAGATAGTGTTGTTGCTGCCCATAGGTGAGGCATGACAATGCAACACCCTACTATGCCTGTGGCATATGCATTAGATGCATATCCCTGTAGTACCACTGTTGAGCTCTACAATGGGTTATATCGCAGTCGTGCCCAAGGTGTGATGGTGGATATGTCAGAGTGTCATCATGGGTTTCAGGGAGTACAATATCCACTGGGGGATGTGGGTGGTGTGTACACTGTCATTACACCAAAGTGCACCCAGTGTATGTCCCATGAACGACGTTATGGTTACCACTGTCACCATTAACCATACAGGTAGCTGATACCACAATCCAAGCCAGTTATGCATGTGCTGTGTGCAGCCAACCTGTAACGCATTGGACACACAGTCAAGTTAGTTAGCAGTGATAGGCCTAGGTCTCTCGGATGTGTGTCTGCCTGTTATCTGTTAATGTGTATATGAAGGTATGTCACAATATTTATTGTCCATATACACCCATTACATCCCCCATTAGCATACTGTACATGTCTGCTGTTGTTCTGCATGTAACATGTAACCTGGTACACACCTGACCCGAAATGCTGTGTGGTGTGTGAAATGGAAGCCACACACTTCAGTATCACTACACACCTAGGTAGGGGTCTAGTCCCAGTGTTGCCAAGTAAGAATGTGCATGTATGTCCATGGGTCTACATCAGGTTGCAGAGTATACATGCCCCAGTGGGTCACCTGTCCATGTGGCACAGGCAATAACTGTTATACAATCTTGTGGCATGTGTCCAACTGTACTCCAGATATGTTACAGCTATAGTGTCACCACAGTGCCACACCTCACTGTGGGCTATGACTGCAGACCATCCTCATGCTGACACATGTACACCTGCAGCACAAATGGATAACATTATAGAGACCACAATCAACCAGTGTTACTAACAGCTATAATGCATCATTTCTGGATGGCTACACTACCTGACATATATGCATTACACTTTACTCTTTACAACATGTTACACTGCAGTACTGTGGTACACTGCAGTACAGTCACCATGTACATTTGAACCATATTAGCCTTTCCCTGCATTGATGGTATGGATGACAGGGATGTGACACAGGTGTCATCATATGCACAGTGTGTGTTGTTGGTATGCCAGAGGCCAAGGATGGGCCATACATTTGACACCATGTGTGTGGGTGAGGGGTGGACTGAGGTGAAATGGGCATGGTGATGTGGTGTGTGTAGGTATAGGGTTGACATAGGTGTGTTTGTATAGTGTGTGGGTATGCATGCACACAGGTCTGCCATGTGGGTGCCCTACACAGGTGTTTATGGACAGCTGCAGACCATACCTGGCAAAGTCTGCAGTTCACTGCCTCCGGCCATGGACATGTGGACTGTGCCTGCCAGGGGTTCCATGGACACGTCCAGGTACAGGCCTTGATGTGCTACTTTCACCTGATGATGACATATGTCTGCTGGAACCAGGTCTCTCCTGGGACTGGCCAGGACCATGTGATCGTGGCCTGCTGTGGTGTGGTGTGGGCAGCACTCCCCTGCAGTGCCAGGGTTGGTACTGCCACTACAGGAGCCTCTTGGTGTCCTATCACATCCATGTTGGCTGCCAGCTGTTGGTGTTGCTGGCCTACATCCAAGCGGCTGTCGCTGCACTCCCACCACACCTTCAAGCACGGACAGACCATGGTCAATGAGGGCCATCATCTCACCAGACCGTTTCTCCATAAACTCAGTTAATGCATGGATGGCACCATCCAGTTCATGGGCATTGTCACTTGCAGTCATGAGAGCAGCCCTCTGCAGCCTCAGGTCCTGTCTGGTGTAATGTTCTATATGTGCCTACACCATGACTGCCTGAAGCATGCACCTGCTGGTACCAGCTGTGTCACATCTGCCAGGGGCATAATGACCAGCGGCCCTACCACATGCATCCTGGGACATCTGACTATGTGGTGCCTTGCTGGACATCCAGATATGGTTGCTGCGACCAGATGCAGTAGGCATGGTTACCACACTTTCCTGTGCACTGCCACCAAATGCCAGCTGTCCCTCCGCTATGGCCACTGGGGATTGGGGTATGTATAGGCACTGAAACTGAGTGCAGGGTTGGGTTGGCTAGAAGGGGGATGTCAAATGTTGGTGCTGTTTCGGTCCCTGACAACCCCACCTGTGCCTCAAAAGTACTATCATCATCTTCGGTGCCTATATTGACACCAACATCAGATTGCATGCAGAAGGGACCCTGACCCACCTCGCTACCTGTGGGGGAAAAAATAAATGCACTTTTTAACCTGTACAGCATTGCCTAACAGTGCATACACACACACACACACACACACACACACACACACACACACACACACACACACACACACACACACACACACACACACACACACACAGTCACACACCACCGTAATATCTACCTTTCCATGACTTTACAGACAGTCCTACGTATATTTCCATGTGTTACCCATCCTGCATCACACTTGGTAACAAACACACATTGATGCCACTCATTAACATATCAGTCATCTAAATGCCTAGACAAGTGATCATAACACAAGACCTGTTACTACATTACCTACCTGACCTGTGTGTAGTGGTTTTAGATGACTTCACTGCTGTCAGTCAGTGTTCACCCTGTGTATGTCCAGACATCATGAGCATGGCTCCTATATGTGTAAGCTACTATGTTCACTCCATAATATCATGCACTGGTGTGTCATGTGTATGTATTGCTCAGTACATGCCAGATATGCTGCTCAATCAGCCTATCATGTGACAACTGTAATATATGGATACACTCCCTGGTGTTGACTACTACTTCCCCAATGCATCTGTAGTGCTGCATAAGTGGGGTGTTGGTCACCCCTCTGCTGACTGCTATATTAAGGGTATACTTGGTGTCTACCTTCCCTCTCAATGCCTGTTTCATGCTACAGGCCTTATTATACTATTAGCCGTCCTGCGATTACATACAAGTATTCCTGGTGTGTAATGTGGCAGTCCATGTCCATGTACTGCACGATCCCAACGGGAGGTACTGCTGTATGAACAACCCCACAATCAGACATGTGCATACATGGCCACCCACACAAACACACACACACATGCACACGCATCCTACATGCATCAACCTCCCTCTACTTCACCAGAGTGACCCTAAAGACAAACTAACTACCCACCAGGATGCACACACACACATACAGGTGAGGCTGCACAATGATAGTACACACAGTCCTCCTATTACCCATCTGTCAACATGCATAACATATGGTACACAACAGCATGCAGTGCAGCTATAGTCGAGCCATGCTAGCAACAGTATACATGTGTGTGATGCATGTGCTGTGTCACTAGGTGATGCTCCTTCCCGTGGATACACTGCACCCATGTACACAGTATTGCTGTGCACCTGTTCTGCACCCTGCCATGTACTGTGTGCCATACCTCATAGGTGTACAACACATTTCTGAATATGTAGTACTGTATCAGGTATGTCAGCCTTAATGCTCACAGCCCCTATGTTTTACAGCAACACATATCTGGGATGATATGTGTGATATGTGGACAGAGGTCATTTATGGATGCCTGATGTCTGATCTACAGCTCTCAACATCAGCGGACCATGTATGACCAATCCAATACTATTACACTGGCAACCATCAGAGCATACTTTGGCTATGGGGGGGTGTACACAGCCTTATTGATATGATGCACCCATCCTTGATCTGCCATGGGCCCACATCATTGCATATATTAACAGCACATGAGCCCAATATGTGACATATGTCCTGTACTTTATTATGCAGTGTCTATGGAATGTGTTAGGTGTGTGGATGCTGACCACAATGCATACACTCTGTGTGGGCATATGTGTGCACACCCTTATCATGGCAGTTTGTTGCACCTATTGTTATGTGTACTACAGCAGCCACCACTCCTACTAGCATGGGCCATCTGCAATTTCCACTGCATGTTTAGTCTGCCCTACACATGTCCCCCTAATCTACATGATTGCAAGCCTACTCATGTGCACATCCCTTGGTGTTCGCACACTACCGTCACTATTACTGTGGGGGTAGGTTTACAGCTGCCACAGTTTCTGACCATGTGCAGATAAAGCCATTCTTACCATGCTTAGGATCCCTGCTGCAGTGCACTGGTGTGCCATGCTGACACCCCCCTCCTTCAGCCTTTTTGCAGATGCTTGACAAGTAACGCCTACACATGTGTGTCATTGTGCAGTGTCCCATACGCTGAACACCACATGTTACAGCCTAGTCCCAGCTGATAATGTGGACCACAGTAATGCCTTATGCCATAGTGTAACTCTGAAACAGTTGTCAGTGTCCTACAGGTATATACACTGGTGTTGCACCGTATATGGGTGTTGTTCCAAACATGTCCCTACTGTAGGCCATGTCTCCCACCATTATGCTATTCTTTGTGGACACATTCCGCAGTGACAGGATGTTAGTTATCATGCAGGTGTCTGACATACCCTTCCAATACCCCATCATGGTCACCACTGGGATGCCATGCATTTAACAGCAACAATACATGTACATGTACAGCATGCATTCTGGGAAGGTGTGTTAGATGTGTGCATGGAATATACAACCACCATTACATGCCCAGTGTAGTGGCAGGCATCTACATAAGCTATACTCACCAGCTACAGGCTGCTGCCTTGGTGGTATACCAGAGGGATCTACAGGGGAGATGCAAAGTCAGTGGCCACACCTGTGGCATTGCTACAGGTTGGGTGCAGCATTACAAAACACCAACAGTACGTCCACAATACTACCATAGGTTTATAGGTTCATAGGTAGGTAATAGGCTATTGGCCCTAGGGCCTATACAACCTAGCCAAAAAGGTACCCTGGCTTTCGCCACCCAAGAAAATTATTTTCCTGTGCTCCTGTCAAGCAGAACCACAGAAGTGATCCCTGGGGTGAATTTCCTATTACTCATCCACTCATCAAGATTTTTATTGAAGAGTGCTAATGAGGAGCTCTGTTTGACATAGATAGGTAGTCTGTTCCACAGTATGGGAAGTCTCTGGGACAGGAATCTATGCCTCCAGAATGTTCTGATTATTGTGGTGACAAGCTTTAGGTCCCTAGAGCATGTAGCTCGGAGGGATTGGGATTTCTTTAAGTGGAGCATATCCAACAGCTCTTGGTTTGACATAGCTTTGTATGTTAGGCAGAGATCGCCTCTGAGTAGGCGATATGCGACAGAGTAAAGCTGGAGTTTTTTGAGTCGGTCTGCATAGGGCATCTGTTTGATGAGTAGAGAGGAACAATGACCTCATTATTTCTGGATGAGAAACCTTTTGTGATGAGGTATGCCACATAGAAGGATTTCCTGACCACTGTGGCGATGTGATTATCAAAGAAGAGGCTACTGTCGACCTGTATCCTAAGGTCTCTTATCACACTTTCAGTGTTAAGTAGACTACAGCCTATGTGGTAGTTCATGGGTACAGAGTTTTTACCAAAGGGGATGACAATGCATTTTTTGGCATTGAGCTTCAGACCATGGCTTTGACACCAGGCAGCTGTCTCAGAGAGGCCCTTTTGTAGGATGTCCACATCATTAGGAGTTTTGATTATGGCTCCTAGTTTGCAGTCATCTGCAAATTTAGTTAGCCAAAGACCTTCTGTGTTAGCCTGTACTTCAGAGAAGTAGATACCAAACAGGAGTGGACCCAGCACTGAACCCTGTGATACTCCACTTGTCACTGGTCTGAAATCTGATTTGGAGTCTGCTACTTTCACAGTGTGGGTTCTGTCAGTAAGCCACTTGGCAACCCATCTTGTGACATAGGGATTTATACCTAGTTTAGTGAGTTTATCTATAATTCCAGAGTTGGGGATGGTGTTGAATGCCTTGGTGAGATCTAGATAGTTTGTGTGAAACACCTTACCCTCATCTTTGGCTTTGGTGACTGCTTCAAAGAAGTCTATCAGGTTTAGGAGACATGATCTACCTTTTACAAATCCGACCTGTGTGGGGTCCAGAGTTTGGAGATCTCTAATGTCTTTGTTTATGAGTTCCATGATGATATGTTCCATGGCCTTGCAGACCATTCTCAGGCTAATGGGGCGGTAGTTCCCGGGGTCTGTTGTGGCCCCCCCTTTGTTGAGTGGGATAACCATCATGGTGCGCCATTCAATGGGCAGAAAGCCTGAGGTGAGGCTATGATTGAACATTGTACTTAGATGGGGTTCCAATACATTCTTTAATTCATGTAGAAGGCAGCCTGGGATGTTATCAGGTCCCATAGATGCTGTGTGCTTGGCTTTGGAGAGTGAGGTTTTTACCTGTGCAGCCGTGATTACAGGAACTTTGCATTCTTCCAGTATAAAGATGGGCCCTTTAGGGGGTGAGAGGGGGGTAAAGTTAGCACTGAACCTATCTGCCAGGATGTTGGCAATATCAGTTGGTTCTGTATATTTAGTGTCATTGTGCTGTAACTCAGAGCAAATCTGAGTGTTGCCATTGAGATTTGTGACATAGCTATATAATGTTTTGTGGTTGTCTTTAGAATCAGTGGCTATTTTGTTTTCATAACTAGATTTGGAGGATTTTTTGAGGGATCTTAGCTTCTTACTGAGGCTGACCAGGGAGTTCCTCCAATCGTGGGATTTTACTCTTTTTTGCAAGTTTCTTTCTTCTGTTGTAGGGGTTGTTTATGGCAGAAGACCACCCGATTGATTCCTTTTTTGGAGGATAGCATCTTGGTTCTGTTAGGGATAGCACAATCCATGCACTCATGTAAGTGCTTATAAAGTGCATTTGTGTAGGATTCAGCAGTTGTACCTCTATTGTCCATCTGCATGGGTGTCGTGAAGTTGGCCACTTCTGTCTTAAGAAGCGTGAAGTTGGCTTTGGAGAAATTTTTTACGGTTGTTTTCCTAATGGGGGTGGGAGCGGGATGTGGATGTCTAGGGTGATTAGCTTGTGGTTGCTTCTGACCAACGAGGAGCTGACCTCTGGTGTGGAACACCGGTCATCCATGTTGGTGATGACCACGTCTAGGATATTGCTGCCCCTGGTGAGGGTGTGGATAAGATGATCCAAGGCATTGGAATTGATGAATTCCAGAAAACATTGTGCAAAAGAGTTGATACATGAGTAGTTTTCCCAGTTAATGGTGGGGTAATTGAAATCACTCATTATTAAGGTGTTGGTTTGTACCTTAATATCTTCCAGTGTATCAAGAAAAGAGGAGTGCGAATCCTAGGGCATGGTGGGGGGTCTGTAGCAAGCTACAATCTGGATTGCAGTTTTGCCCAGAGTTAGTTGAACTTCGATAATCTTGGATGCATTATGCTGAGCAATTAGCTTTGAGGTGTGAATATCCTTAATGAATATGGACACGCCTCCACCTTTAGTGTTTCGGTCCGGGTTTGGTGGCCGAAAGATGTGATATGAATTATAGCCTGGTAATGCAGGGGTGCTCTCTTGGAGCTTTGAACCAGGTCTTTGTCACTGCACAGATGTCAATGTTCTCCATTTTAAGAAGTGCTTCAAGTGAGTGCATTTTGAGGTTTAGACTTCTACCATTGAGTAGCATTACCCTCAGATTTTGCTTGCTTGTACCTGTTACGGTGTGAATTTGTCATTTAAATCGTGCCTAAAAAAGGCACTATAGGGGTGGCAAGAGCCTTTGCCAGTATCCAAAATCCCAAGACCAACAGGTGCAGGCCATCTCTGGCAAAGCAGCATGGTCTGTCGATCATGTCATCCCAGGCAGACAGATACTGGATTCCCTTAGAATGACACCAGAAGTTAGCCAATTGTTGAAGTCAATCATTTTGTCCTTGTACTGTGGTATCATTCTGGGTGATGGCAGGATGCTACTCAGGGCTAGGGTCATACCTGCCTGGGCTACAAGATCGGAGAGCTCCTCCATGTCTTTTTTCATGTAGTCCAGGGAGGTACGTCTCAAGTCATTCACATCAACATGGACAATGACAGAGTCATATTTGTACTTGTGGAGTGACCTGAGTGCATGCGTTATGTGGTGGATCCTGGCACCTGATAGGCAGCTGACAGTAACTTTCTCCTTGTTTAGCCTGATGAGTGGAACATCAGTGTGCCTGACTATAGAGTCACCTATGACTAGAGTGTTGGGTACGTTATGCCTTATGGGCTGTAGTTGAGTGGCACACTGAGTATGTGGGATATGTGTAATTTGGGTTGTGTTGGGGGTGGAGGTTGCTTACATTTCTGCTTTGGAGGTCTCAGTTGTTTGGGCAGATTTTTACTGAGAGCCTCCGTGAATGTAGGTGTGTGTTTTGTGGTTCTGTGTGTGTGTTTTGGTGGTGTAGGTTTTGAGGGACTATGTGATGAGTGTGGTGTGGTGCAAGTGTTTACCTTCTCCTCTTGACTGTCTAGTCCAGTCTTCAGGGAAGAGAGCTTTGCTTCCAGTTTGGCTATATAAGTGCATCTCTCACAGGTCATAGTGTTGAGTGGTAGGAGGAGAGGGTTGTCAGTGTACATGAGGTAATTGCTGCATTGTCCCAAGATGCCTAGATTCATCAGGTAGGCAGGAGAAAACACCAGGAGGTGACCTTTAGACATGCCTGGATATGTGCTTATTTATTAAGTACTAAAAAACTGCTTTCCTCTAGACAAGTGAGGAAAGTTGAGTGCTGTAGTAATTTGTAACTTATTTAGTGTTTACAACGAGTTCTGAACAGGTACTGAGCTCAAAGAAACAGATTTGAGTGCCAAAACTAAAAAGGTGGCTAGTTGCAAGGGAAAATTTGAAGAGCAGACTTTATGGCGACAGAAATAGTTTAACCCTAGTTAAGTGGGGGGAGCTCAGGAGCTCACAAACAGTCCTGGACACAGGAAATCCATATCTGGACAAGACCTGCCACAGGAAAGGGGGGAAGCAAGCTTAGAATTTTTTCAGTAAATTTTTTTTTCAGTAAAATAAAAATGGAGAAAGTTGGAACAGAAGTTAATTCAAGGTTAAGAATCTGAGTGGGTTGGCCTTCACAAATGTTCTCTATTAGATTGAATGAATTAATGACACTAGACTGGGAGGAGTGTCACAGATCAAATATACAGTGTGGACGGGCAACTGAAAAGTCACCAAGTATAAGAACACCACAACACTAGGGACAACACACCACATATGCACATCTGTTTATTAATACTATGCAGCACCAAAATATATCTATGACATGTCAGATATGCATGCTCTGCCTGTACCGATGCAGATGTATATGCAACAGTGGTCTACTGATATGCCCTGTGGCCTTACCTGCACTCTCATCGGACAGTGTGTGGGTGGCACTCACCTCCACGAAGGTGTCTGGCGGTTGTTGTTTATGCAGACAGTTAGGTACCACGAGGCTGGCTAGGAGCTCCTCCACATGTATCAGGGAGGGATGTATGGCATGCCCCCCCCCGTTGCAAGGTGATACCCCTGGACTGCAGCAGCATGCTGATGGGCAATGCGAAGCAGGTCAGAACAATGATGCCAGACCTGCTCATAACTGAGGTTGTGCAGTCCAACATCATTGACCCTGTAGACTAGGTCATTCCACAAGGCGGTCCACTCCTGCTGATCATGGGTGGCCCAGTCAAGCAAGACTGTGTAGTGCTGTATGAGGTCATTCACCAGAATGTCATTTTCAGCTGCTGAGTATGCTGGCAGCCTTCCATGGAACATCGTGTCTGAAAGACATAAAGATGGACACAGGTGTGAGCAAGTCATGCAGTAAGGTTTCCACAGTTCTTAATACATATCACTGTCACCCCCCACCATATCAGTGACAACAAACTGTACACACAACTCAATAGGTATGGCTATAGCATACCTACATGTGGGGCAGATATTGTACTGTACCACACCTTGTGCAATGTGTTTGTAGACATGTTCCCTGTGTGGACACTATCATTGCTGGCTTGTTACAGACAATTCACCTGCATGCTATTGTCAGGGCCACAGTGGCTCCATATATGCCTGTGCTATGCTTGCTATGTGTTTGCTGCACATCTGGCATTCTGTGTTATTGCGGTTATCTATGCATGTTGCTGGACATGTTCCAGGATTATGTAGACTATTACTACCGACATATGATCTACAACAGTGACACGATAGCATGTGTATGTACTAATGGCCAGCAGAACCACCTCTCCAAACTCATCTGCCCATGTTACCAGGCCACATCACATGTGTGACCCACCCTGGGGCCTCCTCATGTACTGGTCCAGCAATACTGTCAGGTGGAACCAACTCAGGGGATGTTGTTCCCCCGGGGGCACACACAGACATGTTCCTGTTCACTGAGGTCAGGTCCAGGGTCTGTTCCATACCAGTCTCCACAGACACATGAGGGATGTACTACATCACCTAGAAACACTCAGTACACATTCACAGGGGCCCACATGCTCCTCCTCCTCAGCCTCTAGGTCAGGCACCTTCAGAACGTGGACTGCTGTTGTGAGTAGCAGTGGATGGGCGGCTTGTTCTCATTGTGTCCATATTGGGGCCCATGGGGCAACCACATAACAGACCACACACACCATCCACGGTGTTTACCCACCACATGTGTCACATATCACCCCTGTAGGCTGTGTTCTATATCTACCAACCCTGACCACCTCCACAACTATATCTGCCATACTTCCCCATATTCCCATTACATACTTCACAGACAAGGGCAATGTGGTCCCAACAAGGGTTCACATGTGACATACCTGTCCATGTTGTACACACTGACAGCTGTAGATATCTGTGTGAATTGCTATGTGTGCTGTTTCCTCACACATAGCATGCAGCACTGTGGTGGTAATATACGGGACATGTATTTGCATACATATATGTTTGTGTATGTGTTTGTATACATGTACACATGTGCATATAGGTACATATCTATATATGTGTAGATGTATATGATGGTGTATATATGTGTTCATATATATGTCTATACATGGGTATCTGTATATTTGTGGACATACATGAATATATATATATATATATATATATATATATATATATATATATATATACATACACACACACACACACACACACACACACACACACACACACACACACACACACACACACACATGCATATCTATATGTGGGGTACATTCAGACATCAGGTCCACAATCTCACAACACCTTCCTGCACAGCTGCAATGTTCTGCCTTGCTACAACACAGACAGGTGCAACATATGGACACAGCCTGACCTTAGGGGGGTATATGTAGGGCCAGATTGCAGGTCACCCTATTACACACCTATGGCATTCTTGCATGCTACAATACAGGTTAACCTGAGTATCCTGCAAGAGATGGGCTGTGGAACCCACATGTCCATCATTATGGCATTACCTCCACCACCAGCTATTGGCCACAGTAATATACATACTTGCCATTACACAACACACACTATGATGGCTTACATCTTATCTGTCAGTGCTGCTCTGCATGGTTGACGGGTATGGCCCACTACCCACAGGAACAGACTATATTATCCTTAGCAGTTGTTCAGCTGAACATCATTACAACAACAACACCTGAAGGCACATATAAATCATTCTACATCATCTATCCCATTATTATGGACCAAGTACTAATGTCAATTACATGCATATATACTTCACATACCTGTTCTGGGAATGAAGTCGCTTCTGGATGGTTTGCTTGATGTTTATTTTTTGTTTGTTTATGCCTTACATGTACTCTCTCTCTCTCTCTCTCTCTCTCTCCCTCTCTCAGTCTCTCACCAGTAAATGGAATGAGCTGCTTTGCATAGATTGCAGCATGGAATTTGTTGGTGATGCACGTGATCAGGTGATGGCCTCTGCACCAGTCAGTGTCCTCTACTTGCTACCTGCATGCATCATGCTGTTTAGTACTCCCAATTATCACTGTCATGGCAACCAACTACTATAAATCCCTACATCATGTGGGCATGGTCCCTTTACCTTTCCTGATTGATGGACATCCTTCATGTGTGTGGGCAGCAATGTTCAGACAGCAGGTAGCAATACCTCTTAAAGGAGAACCTGCACACTCAGGCCAGCTACATATTTGTATGAGGTTCCAGAACTACAAACAGAGTGTGAGTAGTGTTGTTCTATGCATTGTATAGCACTGGTGTTACAGGTTTTGTGTGTACATACTAGTTTAACTTGGAATGCAGTTTGTCTGCATAGCTCTCAACTGTAGGCCTATCCACTTGATGGCCAGAGGTGTGCCTATTATGTTTTGTCTGTCCACCACATAGGTCTTGTGTCAGATATATCACTGGCAGTGTGTGTGTGTGTGTGTGTGTGTGTGTGTGTGTGTGTGTGTGTGTGTGTGTGTGTGTGTGTGTGTGTGTTTTGAGTGCTATCAGTACATGGCTACATCCATTTCTGTTTCTTACTTCATATTCCTGACTAAGGATATGTTGCAGACTATCCTGTAACACCATTGACTTGCTTAGTGTAAGAAAACAGTTTTACACATATGGGCCTGTGTTCCAGCCTCTGTCCTCCACCTACATACAAGGCTTTGTACATATGTCATGCTGTCAGGGGCTGTTATGTAGTGGGCTGTGAGTATGTCATGCTGCCATTCCTGTCATCAGTCGACTGCTGTTGTGTCCCCCACACATATTGTGGGGTTGTTCCATATATGTGTGGGCTTCACCTACACAATACATGTGTGCCCTTATGCACTCCAGAGGCCAGTGTATGTAACAGTGGTATATGGCCCTGTATTATCGAGTCTAGGGGGGATGCACCATAACTAACCTAGGTTGTTACAACTTGTGGGGACATCAGGGGTGAGCTGCCTTAAGGTATCTGCATGTACATTACCATACAATTCACCTTGGGTAAATGCAGATGCACTGCTTTCTGCCATACAGACTGTTCTGTTTGTCAGTGTGATTGTGATAGTGTCAGTTATGCCTTGTTATGTAACAGATACATCCCATTGTGTCAACTGAGATCTTTACCCCCTAAGGATTGTGTACAGAGTGTAGATAGAAGCTGCTGGACTATACATCTGCATTACTTACTGTTGGTTGATTGGCATCCTGTGGCCCAGTCTGTCTTCACTATTGTACTGCTTGAAGGCCTCGGCCTGGATAGCAACATATGTAAACCTTTCCAGACTACTGTATTAATATAACTGTTTCATAGTTGCATTACTCTGTTTATGTGTATGTCAGTGTCTAAACAGCTATATGACATGGCATATACAATTGTAATAGTACACAAAGCTTTCCCATGTATGCAAACCTGTGTGTGGTCTTATATCCTTTGACCTCTTTGTGAGTATATGTTGCAGGCAACAACTGTCATTTGTAAGGGTTGCTAATAAAGTGTCCAGCTGGTAAGGTGGCAAGTATAGGTATAGTGGCTGTTCCATACTGTGTGCACCTTCTACATACTTATCTTCCCATACATATCTCTGTGTGTGTATGTGTAGTTACATATCTCTCTATCTCTCTCTCTCTCTATATATATATATATCTATATATATATCTATATATTATCTATCTATATATATATATATATATATATATATATATATATATATATATATATACATATGTATGTATTTGCATATATGTGTCTGTGTATATGTATCCTGGGAATGTTGATCGCTTACACATTGTACATCCCCTATGGTAGCCAGACTGTACTGCATGATATGTTACTGATATCAGCCTGACACCATACAGGTGGGATGGAGTGCTGTTAATATCTTGTGCCCTTGTTGTATCAGGTCCTGGTTATGGGATCTGCAACAGTTGGTATTGTATTGCAAGGCAGACTTGTTTGGCTGTGGGGGGGATATCTATACATACAAGACATATGTTGTTTGGGCCCCCTCAACCCCATTAACGGAGCATGTGGACATATACATTTATGTTATGTTTCCTTTTATAGCTATAGATGTATGTCTGTATATACCTATGTTCTTCTTCTTTCGGCTTTTTCCCGGTTAGGGGTCACCACAGCGGAACTCTGGTCCGCTAATAATTGGCTGTAGATTTTTTACGGTGCCGAGGTGCCAGCTTGACGCCCAACCTTCAACAAAGGCACGCCCATTCTACACATGTCTTTCAAACGCCACTCAACCACGGGGAGGACATGCAGTCTCCACACAGAAGGTACTCCAGCTAAGAATCGAACGGGAGAACCTCTTGCTGTGAGGCAACAATGCTACCCCTGCACCATAGATATATATTTATGCTTACATATATATATATTGCTGTATATAAATAGATATGTTATATTTATTTAGATATTAATATATATATATATATATATATATATATATATATATATATATATATATATATATATACACACACACACACACACACACACACACACACACACACACACACACACACACACACACACACACACACACATACATCTACATGTTGAAATACATTTCCTGTACTGTTGAATGACTGGGCTGGATGATATGTTTGTGAAAACATCAGGGTTATGTGTATCTGACATGGCTTAGTGGTAAATCGCTTTGGCTATGTTGTGCTGAGTCCTGGGTTTGAGCATTGCAAAGGCTTTTGGTTGCTGGGCAAAACAAGGGACATTGGATACCGAGTGATTAAGGCATTTTTAAGCAGTTTGCACAGAGGTAAGCACTGCTAACTTCTGGTTACAGATTCTTATACTCAGTTATCTTTTAAATTGCTAAACCTGTGTAGGCATTGCTTACCCCCATGCAAACAAGCTTAAACCCGCTTACTGCTGCTTAAAAGTGCTTACTCCCACTTACCCCTGTGCTAATTTCTTTAAAAGAATAGAAAAAGGAATTGATAGGAAAGTGGTAAATAAGGGACACTTTAAAGGAAAGACAGTGGGGAAACTAGCTAGGGATATGCAGGAGGGTGTAGGGAAGGTCAATAATTGTCCATGTCTTCTACAGCAACAGCTGTGCATATACACTGAATTTGGAAGTAGATTTGCACACTCAAACCCCTGAGAGAGGGGTGACGACAACAATAATATGTTTTGATGCCAATTAGACCAGATTACATGTGTCCAGTGGACATGTGTGCGAAATGGACAGCTATATATGGGGCAAAAAATTGTTTTTTGGGAATAGATTGCCCTTTTTTTTTTCAGGTGAGAGTGGGATGTTGGGGAGGGATAGTAGGTATATTTGTGGAGGTAAGTTGGGTAGGTTAACTGATAAGACAAACAAGATGCATACAGGGGCAGTATATGACACATGTGGGGGATATACACCTTGATGGGGAGGGGTGTTGGGAAATCGGAAGCCCATGAGCCCCCTAGTGGAAACAGTGGGACTGAGATTCCCACCCATGAGCAGTCACCACTGTACCTTCACAGCCCCAAAGGTGGCTGTGCTGGGGGCTGAGTCAGAGAGCCAGGCCGACCCTCTAGTCATGACACGTGGCCCTTGAGCTGGTGTAGAAGATCTCCAAACTGCTGATTAAGCTCTCAATGCACCATGAGCCGGACCTAGCGATGGGTGACAGCTTCCTGTCCATGCCCACTCCCATGGGGGATGAGCCCCATTCCTTGAGGCAGTTCCACCAGAAGGTGGTGCAGGACCAACCTACAAGGAGGTCCTGGGTTGGGCCCCAGATGTGCTGGTTCCCAGTGCCACAGCCAGCTGAGGTGGGACTGGTGGGTCCGCTGGAACCCGCATTCCGATACGCGTTATGGTGTTTACGGTGTATCAACATATGTGGGTTAGTAATAGTCAACACTTCCAGGCTTAGGTATAACAGCATGCATAGATACTCCCATTAACCCAGACACCAGATATGGTACAGTTGCATTGCAAACGGATCACATGCATATATGGGACCACAGTGGTAATAACAACAGCATGCAGGTACATTGATGGCACCATGCCACCAATGTTGAGGTATTTCAACATAGCACATGCATAGAAACAGATTTTAATAATTATCAACCAATAGGACATATGTCCCAACATAACAGTGGAGTCATCACATACCAGTTGAGGTGGGTATTTAGTGTATTGTTGGAGATATGATAGGTGGGAGAGAAAGATGTCAATTAACAACTAGTATTGTCCTGTCATTTGCATTACTTTTCTAGTCAGTGCTGTTATCTGTACCTTACAAGTATTACTACACTACTCTATTGCCTTAGTTTCAACAGTGATATGGCTGACGACATCTTTATACATGTACTGCTTTTACCTGGAGTATATACCTATTACCTGGTATACCTGTGGAGGAATTGTTTGTTAACACTTACTAGCCGTTTCTACACATACTCCCAGATTCAAGGTTGATGTTATGCACATACCTGTCCATCTCTTTTTGCATAGACTCTGGCCATGTCTTGACCACATGCAGGTAGACTGAAACATATGTAGTCTGTTGCCCTCTTCAACCTTTAGTGACTTACAAAACTCTTATGCAGGATTTCCTACAGTTATATTATGTAGTACAGTGTGGATGACAGTGATCAGTGATACCTTATTATTCAGAGCAATTGCAACAGTCATAATTCCATACAATACCAGAGTAAACAGTACCAGTACAGGGTATCAAGCTTTTATTTCTCGGCACAGTGTTCGTATCCGACATACCTGTGGGAGCAATGTTTGTTAGCACTACCTGCATGTTGCAACACAAAGTACCAGATTTCACATTAATATTATGCACATACATTTCACTCTGTTACTGTACACACTCTAGTCAAAGCTTGACAACATGGGGGTGTAGATAGGACATACTTGGCTTATTGCTCTCATAACAGTTTGGGGAGTTGCTTGAGTGACAGGTTTGTTCTTATAGATGTGTGACAATCAGTTTTATTTCTTGTTTGCTGCCTCTACATCTGGGATCATCCCACTGATTTCCCGGGGGACGGAGTGACAGGCAGTGGATATGGGCCAATTTACTGGACATATCTGTACAGTTGTGGGCTATGATTCTGTATGCAGACTACTACCACTCCCAGGATTCAAACCATGGCTGTGTGTGCTAAAAATACAACACTTTGCATCTCAATTGCATGTACTATTCAGATTTTGTTGTCTGTATTTTCACTGTTTTCTGTCTATGTCTCATTCAGTTGTACTAAACGACGTCTGGGGATTACATCAGTAATATACAGACATTCCTAAACATTCTATTTATGTTGCGCAGTGTGGGTAACAGTGCTTAATACAACACTACTATTAAGTGATTGCAAATCTACATTACCATATGATACTGAAGTATACACATGCAGTCCAGCAGCTAGACCTTTACTGTCAGATTGTTATGCTTTTATTTACATACAAACTATATGAGACTCTTCCTGCCATATTTTCCAGTGTATGCAATACTTGCCTTAAACAATGCAGGCTTTCTACAGGCAATTGACTTACTAATACAGTTAGATTTATTTCCTATGACAGTACATGCAAGGGTATTACTAACCTGCCTCATGTCACAACCTCTCCAAGCGACAGCCATGGGCCTCCTGGTTCACCAGCCACTCACTTGCTGCTGTGAAGGACATAAGTGGAATATTTAGCCATACCTATCTATAATATACATGAGCTGGCAATTATTAAACAGGTAGTGGAGTGATACTTACACACTACTGGGACCTGCCCTGTCCTCCTAGCCTCTTGGATCCACTGATCAAATAGATCCCCCTTAGGCCGCTTCGGGTCATCATAGTGATGCCTGACCTGCTCACCAGTTTGGGGTATGCCAGTGGCACTGGTGAGGTCATGAGTGAGATGGTCCCAGGCTTCCGCCTTATATTGGGAACTCTGGTACTGGCCCTGTTGCAGTCTCTGCTCATGGTCTTTGACAAGGTGTCCTGCCATGACTCTGGACTCCTGGATGCCCCAGCACTGTGCCTGAAAATGCACTTTCTCTCCCCTTTTTGACATGGTGCCTGCAAAGGGAAGCTACAACCAGTTATGATATGTATTCCCGCCTGTTGGGTTTATGTAGGGCCAAATTACTGTACTTTGCCGTGCTTGGCCGGTTTTGAAAAGGCTAAGCTATGGGCAAACCTGCTTACCGAAGGTTGGCATTGTTTAAAGGGGTATACCCCTGAGAAAATTGAGTTAGCTAGCCTACACATTGCTTAACCCAACTAAGCTGGCCTGTGCAGTGCTTAGCAATGCTTAATATTTAATTTGCATTATATTTGCTTTTTGGCATTGATTTATTATTCATTACATCTTATATATATGTCTAGTATCCATGATTCATGTGTATGTACACTGTATGGGGTCCTTGTGTTTAATTGGGGACTTCAACACTCTGTTACAATTACACCTCACATCTGGGTTTACTGCTGTACTCCAGTTCACATATTTATGTTATGTAGTGGGTTATAGAACATTTGACTGTATACTGATTCCTTTCACATGTTCAATTTCATTTTCCCATAGTGAGGGTTTGTTTGGTGATACCTCCATCTTATGTACTGCTGTGATGACTTAGTGGTAAATCACTTTGGCGATGGTTTGTAGGATCCTGGGTTCGAGCTTTGCTGAGGCTGTTGATTTTGTTGCTGGCCAGAACAAGGTCTGTTGCATACAGAGTGATTAAGGTACTTTTAAACTGGTTTGTGCTGGTTTGCATGAGGGTAAGCACTACTAACCTCCGGTTAAATATGTTTACAAAGAGTTAGCTTCAATACTGCTTAACCTGTGTGCGCATTGCTTACCCCTGCACAAATTGGCTTAAACCCACTTACTAGTGCTTACATATGCTTACTCCCACTTACTACTGGTTAATAGTGCTTACTCTTGCTTACTAGCTATTACTTCTGCTTACCGCTGCACTAATTTAGACAGTAATGTCTAATGGTTCTTTGGAAGGTGGGGGATTTGGAAGTTGTATGGAGTTATCATTCATTGCACATTTTACCTTCCATTTGTATCCCTGATTCCTGTGTACATATACTGTATGGGGCACATATGTTTATCTGTAGACTTTGCAACATTATGACACTAACACCTTACATCTGCATTTAATGCAGTACTCCAGTTCAGAAATATATGTTATTTAATAGGTTATGCAACTAAAAATATTGGTCATAATGTGATTTGACATGGAAAATGGAATGTGCTGCAGTGAGACTCGAACCAGGAATGACTGCTCAAAAGGCGAAGGCGCTGCCCACTACACTATTGCTATACTGTTTAATTTGCATATATCTTCCTTTTTATCCTCTTCTGCCATTTAAGCTGCATTAACTGTAGCTAAGCGATAGGCAAACCCGCACACCTACAGTTAGACTTAATCAGTTTCATAAAATAAAAATAAGGATCTTTATATTGCTTGTGTTTACTATTGCTCTTGTACACATGGGGGGATGTTGCTGGGGGTATGCGGACACCTATGAGTGGTCTCGCTCATTCTTTTGGGATATCAGCTGTTCTTCATTGCAGGGGCATGTATATTCTGAGAGCTCTGCTCTCAGACACACCTCCTTCACTCTTACACGCTCCATGAAAGATTAGAAGTTCAGGCAGCGCACCTTCATTAATATGCATGGCACACTGCCATCCTGCTCCTAAATGGCCACTTCCGTGCAGGACTAAGATAGTCCTGCATGGAAGATAAGTAAATCCGGGGGAATAACTAACTTAAGCGAAAAAGGTCAGAAGTGATGCATTTCTTCTGACCCTGGCAAATTATTGACATATTTTCAATAGGCAAGTGCCTCTGCTAGACCAAAAGTAAATATTAGCAAATGCTTCAAACATTCACAACTTTGCTGCTTGTGGAAATTGCATAATATGTCAATTCTTAACATTTCAGAACTATACTGCATTACAATTTCATTTTGGCATTGTATTTTCATAAATCTAACTCTGGGTAAAAAACTGTCATGTAGTGAGTTGCTTATTGTTCATACCTCAACACAACAACTTATGAAAAGAGTCAGCATCTTTGTCACAGTAATTGAATAAGCTGAAATGGAACTGGAGGCCAATTATGCTTGTGTCTGAACACTACAAGTGACATTTTTCGATACAAGAAGTTTTCAATGCATGTTAAATATCGGCTTCTTACTACTTTTAAAACTGTATCGTCTTTATGGTGAGATCTCACAGATGCAATGAGAAGGTATACAACTCCAGAAGGCTGAACACTTATTTTTCTCAGCTCCCTGATATGTCTGTAGTATTTGCCATTCTGGCATTGTTTTTGTAAAAAATCCTTTGTTGCCTCTCAGTCCCTTTGAAAACAAACACTTCAAATAAATAAGAATCCACCAGAGAATAAAACTGCAAAATAAACTTCAATGATCTTATATATCTATCAATGACAGATGCACAATGTAATCCAGTATGTACGTTTACTTTCAAATTTACTGAGAAGAATGCTGAAAGCCTCTTTGAAGCTTCAAAGGGTGCAAGCTGAAATGTTTTTCAGGGAAAAGCCTTTAGCATTTTTCAAATTCCTTAGTATGGTCTCACAGAGATGAATGTATAGCACAGGATGACAATTTCCTGTAAATACTTCCATTATGAACCCATAGATTCCCTTAACAGCAGGCAACAATAGGTTTATAGATTATGTAGGCTGATAATCTGAATGCTGGGCAAACTGTAAATATCACATGTGCTTTGCCCCACCTCAACAGAATTCATGACTGCTGTTAGTATACAATGGGCATACAATGGGAAGGAGGGGTGGCTTCTTTCTTTAATAGTATCAGTCATAGTTCCTCCAGGAAGAAGAAAAAGTACAGTTTCAACTCTGCCGTTAGTACTGCATAAATCATTTTGTTTTTACATAAACTTTCTTTAAAAAAAAAAAAAACACACACACACACACACACACACACACATATATATATATATATATATATATATATATACATGCACACATGCGCACACACACATATTTATATGTACATATATATTTATACACACACACACACACGTGTGTGTGTGTGCGTGTGTGTATGTATGTACACATATGTATCTAAATATATATGTATTACTATGTTTTTCCTTTAACAAAATACTTTATACTATATGGTGTAAGTTTATATATATACATATATATATATATATATATATATATATATATATATATATATATATATATATATATAGCTATGAATGCAAATGCACCAATGTTCTGTAATTGATTTCAGATGTTAAATAGTAATGATTTGTAAAGACCTTTAAAATTGTAGCTATTACCACCTAGTTTGTTTTCCTCTGTTTGCAGCTTAGAATTATTATTTTTGCAAAACAGTACAAAACACTTTGATATAAATTTATCATATGTTGAGGTAGGTGCTAGTGCTGATATTGTTTTAACACACTGATTCTCTTCTTAGAATTCTTTAGTTTCATAAAAAAAAAAAACATTTCATTTTGCAGCAATTTCCTTATTAATTGTAAAATGACTATGATCCTTCTTTAGGGTACCTATTTTCATGACAAATGACCTGTAATGAACAAATTTGCATAAAGTGGCTCTCTTTTTTTCTGCTAGCAACAATGAAACACATGCCATAGAATTACCATCGAATTACATTTGATAAAGTTAGTTCTCAGCAATAACTTCAAAAAGAGAAAACATTTTTCCAAAGTACAAAGTTATTGAATAACCAACACAGTTAAAAGTAAGGCTATGATGCAAGGATCTGCACAGAAGTGGATTCACAGGGCCACCCACTGTCCACATACACAGATATGGATCAAACTACATGTCCTAGACTCCTTATGTATTATTAAGACTGGTGTTTAACAAGCACAAAAGTGCAGCTGCATCATCTAACTGTTTAGGCTCTGGCATATCCTTCAACAAAATAATTAATTTAAGATAGGCATAACAATGGCCCCGAATCATGCCTACCAGTTACTCCAAAGTCATTGTTTTTGCTTGTCTGATCTACATGAAGCATATGCGGTTAATTAAGAATGCCCCAGTTTACTGACAATTCATCTCACAGTCATACTGAGTCACTAGTAAATGAGCACCCCAAATCTCTAGCTGTGTCACATTTTTTCCTGCTAAATGAGGGTAAGCATTACAGTAGTCCATCACTGGCAGTTAAATAGGGAGCAAGGCAATGCTTTGTGCAACATTTGAAGGATCTCTTCTTGGCAGTGTCTTGCATGGTGTCATGCCCTCCATAAATTATGCACTTTCCTGTTGAATTCACAGGTCCACAGCAGTTTATTAAAACATAGTTTAGCAAAACACATTTCAAAAATCTGTCTTAAGAAAGCAGACTGGTGCAATGGTTAGTATTAGTACATTGCAGTATATATGCTTCTCAGCTGGGCCACCTTCTTATCTGATTTTTTTTCAAACATCCTTCTGATTCGAATTTTAAAAATCAAACAACAATATCCTACATGATAAATGGAAACCTGACTGTTGAATTTGACAAAATATCACTAACTTGCATATTTACATGTGAGGAAATAAAAACACGTTATCAAGTATGCCCAGTAAGAATAAAACGTACCGCAGAATAGAAAAATAAAAAACTTTGGTGAAATGTCAGCATTGATAACTGCTGTGATTAAAAAAAAATAAAATGCTAATGACAACCTATACTGAATCAAAATCTACTTGTATAAAGACTTCAAGATAACAGATAAAAGCTGTGTCAGTATAAAGAAGATCAAAGTGGATCCAAAAAATAAAATTAACACCTGAAACTAAGCATAATATAAATCCTTCTTTAACTATATTACATCTGATTCCCTCATATCTTAGGAAATGTAACTTATTGTTTAAGTATTGTATACATGGTCAGTATGCCATTATATCAACATATCAATCCCAGCACATTGGTTACATGCACCCTTTGTGATTGGTTACTCAATCAAAAAAAAAAAATCAAAAAATATGTTTCACATGGAGGGCCTTGCCTCTCAGACCCCCAGTTGTGTAGTCAATATCCCTAACTCCGTTATTTAAATAAAGTAATTCCATGTCTGTACTACTTTGAACAAAAGGGATACTCTGTGATTGTCAGCATAACCTTCTCTTCTGTGAGTCAAATACTCCTATACTGAACCAGTAGTGCACTCAACAACTTATAATTGCACTAGCCACTGTCAGCAAGCTAAGTATTTTGCAGGGTCTCTGGCACTAGAATAGTTTACAGCATTATTCAAATATTGCACAGAATTGTACCTTCCAGGTCAGACTACAGTTTGTAAATTTAAATATTTCAGGACGATATAGGTAAATATAAAAACAAAACCTCTCTCATATACGGCTATACATTGTGTTGCAACGCAAATGTTTACTGGTAAGAGTAATGTAATGATTAATTTGGCATTACTGATTGCTGTAATGTCATTAATTCAGAATAGCTTATTGCTACGATAAGTAAGACATTCTAACACTATAAGATTAAATAACATATGTCATAAAAAAGTGCACTTTAGGTAGGTTAAAGTGGTCACATATATCTAATGCCAAGGAAAATTTATAACAAATAAATAAAAAAAGGGGAAACCATGGAAAGGAGCATCATGAGAGGTTGTCATCTTATCACAAATTAGGGTGCTAGGATTTTCAGTCAGTTGATATAAATAATGAATAATATCTATCAAAGAAGAAATGTTAAGGTGAAAAAGAACGGGATTAGTATATACATTAAATACACAACTGGGCTACCTTCTGTGCAGAATGTACAGGACCTTTCTATGTCCACACATTTTCACCAGGGTGTCCATTATCCTCCCTCCATGCCACAGTTTGTTTTATAGATAAATTGCCAATCTACTAGACTGTCTGTACACATGTCATGTGTTTGCATATCCTGAAGTGAACTGACATGCTACCTAGGATTGATTCTCTGTTTTAATCATTGCTTACCATGACAGAAGCCCCATGTCACACACTGAGCGTGATAATGCAAGTAATGGAAAATGAATGAGTGAATGTTTTGCAAGTGTCCAGCAAATAAATCTAAGGAAAGGTATCCCTAGTGCCACCCAAGACAAGATGATAATCTGTCGCATTCAAGTTAAATATTGTTTACTATAGTTTTATTTATGTTACATTTCCATTTTGGTGGGTAGGTGGGTAGGGGGTCTGTTATACACTTTTGTTGAAATGTAGTTTGCTAATATATAGTTTAGTTATCTGAGGATAAGGGAGACAGCAGTTCCTCTGATGCTTATTTTCAGGATATTTTAAAGTGATACATCTTTATTCCTACCTTCATGGTTGTTTTATTGTTGTAGATTGTACACATGATTTGTGATCCTTTTTTCACTTTTTTCTGTTTTTCATTTTGTGATACCCTGTCTCCATGGTATTTTCTGTGGGAATGCCTTTTGACCTTGGATGTCATGTAAAGCATTCCACTAAGGCTGTCTGCTCAGTGTGTAAAAGTGATTCTGAGGACTATGTTGTTATTTTGTTCTGTAGTACTAGCAGGGATATCCAAGTTGTTGGTTTAACTTTTGATGTTGGAGTTCTATATCCTTACAAGGATGACCGTTGAGTTGAGCTGCAAGTTCAGATGACAGAGATGCTACTGTTGATGAGGCTGAGTGGCTTCCTAAATACCACAGTAAAAGGCAAATGGGAAATCATGAATAGCATGGCTTCTGTTAGGATATAATGAATTTCTTTTGCTGATGATTATTGAATGAGATACACATAGTCAACCTGTGGTATGAAACTTGGATCTAGATGATTGTCTCTGTTGAAGTGACTCCCCTCCCAGACTCCACATGCAAAAAAGGGAAAAGGGGTTGTGGATGTATATCAGTTTTAAAAATTAACTATGGATATGAAATTAGAAATGAGTACTGCAATGCTCCTCACAGAAGTTGTATCTCACGCATACAGACATGTACACATGCATATGTACACACAGACACACACACACACACACACACACACACACACGCACGCACGCACGCACGCACACACACACACACACACACACACACACACACACACACACACACACACACACACTTGCCCTTTGGTGAGATAATGACATTTGTTGGTTTATTTAAATTTTTCTGTTTGTAATATCAACAGTTTTTTTTCCATTTCTGATGCAAATGTAGTACAAAGCTTAGGATAGGTATCTAGTGCAGTTTATGAGGGAGCAAAGGTTTGCTCCAGATACTGTTTTAAGTGTGATAGAGAGTGGAATGATTGTGTTATTGCATTCACAAGTTATACAGGATCAGGCAGAAGGGAGGCAGGGTTGCAATCTTCTACAAAGGTGACCTTAGCATAGACTACCTATCCATCAAATATCCTTATGATAACAACTTTGAAGTCCTAGTAACACGGTTCAGAATCAACCCAAAGAAAAATATTACCACAATAGCCACTTACATACCTCCCAACAATACTTCCACTGCAATTGAGGAACTCATAGCATGGACAGTCTCAACCTACACCCATGAAACCATTATCACAGGCGACTTCAACTTAGACTGGAACACTTGCACTGGTGATAACCCTTCCACCCTCATAAATCTACATGGTTTGTCCCAAATAATCCAGTTTCCCACTTGAATAGATAAAAACAGCAAAAGCGAATCTATCTTAGACTGGTCCCTTAGCAACAGTACCACCTACAACTATCTCTCTGGATGTCTTCCAAATAATTTAAGTGATCATAGACCTACCTGCTTAATCCATCAACAGCTCAACCCACCCAGAACCATAGTTTACAAAGTCATACGAAATACCAAAAACTTCTCCAAGAAATCATTCTTAGACATGCTGAATAAATGTAACTGGACACCACTCCATCATCTCCAGCTTAACCAGGTCGTAACATACTTCAATGACATATTTCTAGCTATTCTAAATAGATTAGCACCAACTCATACATGTCATGTTAAAAATAAGAGATTGCCCTGGATATCAAAAGAAACCATTAGACTTCAAAAACTAAGGGAGAAAACCTGATTTCAATACCAGAAAACAAAAGAAAATAAAACTCTGTTAACATAACAGCAGCTCCGCAATCAAACAAAAAACTCAAACTAGACAAAAAAACATATTATACATCTACACTGTATAATATGACCTCAAACCTATCACAACAAACATAAGAACAATGCTAAAAAAACTGAAAACTTCTTCCTTAGCAGCTGACCAGCTTCTCAATGAACACTTCAAACTTTCAGCCAATGCCATAGCTCTGCCTAGCTCCATTCTGGTAAATAGGTCTATAGCAGAACAATATGTCCCAAATATAAAGGAAATTCTATAAAGGAAATCTCATTGTTCCTAACTATTATTTAATATGTATACAGTACTCATTTTATTTTTTTCACACTGATCTTTACTGAAATGCTTGTGTTTTAATTCTTGAACCTGTATCTGCTAGAAAACTGTATTGACTACTTCTTTGTACAGACTAACTAGATGATGTGTGTTCTACATATTACTATATGCATACTAGTGTACTATCTAATTATTGTATTTTGCTTTTATTTCTGTGGAGCTTTTCTCACCGGGCCTCTGGTAAAAATGGGCTTCTAGCCCAGTCAGACTTTCCCAGTAAACAAATGTAAATAAATAAATAAATTAATTAATAAATAAATGATAGCGCTGAGAGTAGATCATAAGAGATAGATTGTGAAGTATACAAGGGAGTCATGTATGAAATATGCTCACAGATGCAACCTATTTCACCACTGCATGAACTTAATGACTTCTTCAGCAGTACTACTGTGTAAAATAATAAAACACCCAGTGCAATATTGATTAGATTAAAAACTGAATGTGTCTTCATTACATTGTTTTTATCCTGTCATGGTTGAATCCCAAGAGAAAAAAAAAAATTAATAGCAAGTCTCAGAAAAAAGCTTGCCGCAATTCAATATTTCCAGCTCTACTCTAGCACTGTTACCTAACATGACATAATGCCTGGGTGTGGAGTTTCATAGAAAACAATTTTCAGAATGCCAACAGAAACTCTGTCTTGACAGTTTCAGCTAGGAAATAAATAATTCAAAGTAAGAACACATATCACCACTATGGTAAGCAACACTGTTATTTCAACGTATGTAAAACAAAGCCTAAATATATAAAAAGGTGTGATAAATCACTTTAAGGAACATGCAGATCCTTGATCCTCCCTTTCTTATTCCGGGATAGAAATTAGTGTTTGGTTTCTAACATCTAAACCTGCTTACACATTTCCTGCTTACCCCAGTTTTCTGCAGCTTTGTTGCCCCCCCCCCTCTACATTTCTATTATTCAATTACGCTCTGATAACAAAACAAGTACTGCACCCTTTTTCAAGTTGGACATCCTCCTCTCAAGATGGAACATATGATTTAACATCATGAGTGTGTGTGTGTGTGTGTGCCATTCTCAAAATAAAAAACAATGTTGGGGATCCCTGTTCCTTTAGCTCTGTAGTTCATAGATGACTAGGCAATATGATTGCATAACCCTGTGATGCAAGCTGAGCAGGTTTTCAGTTTTTCCAAAAGGCAGATATGCACAAGATTAAAGGCTAACTCTGCCAAATTGAGCATTTTCCAGTTAAACCCTATCTCACTATCTCATTAGCATTGCTAAATCAGTCCCCCTGCCCCTCCTCCAGGTGGTAACACAGCATACACTGGACTGCATATGACTCTCTCCATTGAAAATGTGGTAGAGTTTAATATCCAGCCATTCCTTCAATAGCATAAAAGACAAGCTCACACACCTGTTCAAGATCCAAATTCTCTTTCAGCAAACCACTCCCAACGCACTCCTCCCTACAACCCCTAAACTCCAATCACACTTCTCCTATCTTCACCCACTGCCCTTCCTATTCCCATCTATTAACAACTGAATAGCCTCACCTTTAACAGCTAACAACTACCTATTGCACACTAATTTCATCTGATCTTGCCTTTATATTCTTACCTCATCTTTCTTCTGCAACTAACCAACTCCTCTTCTACTAGACTACCACTCTACACCATAACTCCCTTCACCCTCCTCCTAACACTTCTAACTAATTCTACCCTAACTATCTCCTATATCCTCTCCTGAAACCCAGCTACCAATCTTCAACCTCTACCAATCCACCAGTCTTCCCACAACTCCCTCATTCCTTCATAAATATTGCACCTTTGACTCTCTCAACATTCTTGCCTCTAAGAACAAGGTCTGCTACCTGGAAGTCCAACTTTCCTAAAGTAAAATCAAAGTACTACTTACTTGACCTCCCTACCCCACTTCCTATTCCCAATCTCTTCACCCTTCTTCTAGCAGGTGACATCCACCCCAACCCAGGGTCAGTCCTCCCCTCTACCACCGACACTATCACCACACTGTTCACCACTCCCCACTCCAATATCCCCCCCAAAACACATCTCCCTATTTTCAATTAACATGAGAAGCATAATGAACAAAACCACAGAATTCCATTCCTGGGTATCCCAACACTCCCCACACATCATAACCCTCTGTGAAACATGGCTAAAACCCCATATTACAAACAAAGACATCCTCCCTCCTGGCTATAACATTATACAGCTAGGCAGAACCCCCAAAAAAGGAGGCGGTGTAGCCATCCTGTTCTTGAACCACCTTACAATTACACATCTAACTATCTCCTTCCATCCAACCTCTCTGGCAGAACTTCTCATTGCAAACTGTAAACTAAATACTCATACCTCTTTTAACATAGCTGCAATCTACATACCACCAGGTGACCACACAGCAGCACTAGAAAATATCCTTTCATCACTCAGCAAAGAACTCCCCAATAAAACTATTGTCATGGGTGATGTTAACATTAACTGGTGAACCCTCACCCCTGAATCCCCCCCATCCTCCATTAATCTTCATGGTTTCACCCAACTAATAACCACACCTACTTATACTACCAAGGTCTCTACTTATTTCTCCATACTTGACTGGATTCTAATAATCCACCCCAAGAAATATCACTTCCCAGAAACACTTCCAGATATATTTAATAACCACTACCCAACTAAAGTCCTCCGTTTCACTCCTCACATGTGAAGACCACATAATATCAAAGCATGTCGCAAATTAATGCACTTTGACTCCGAAAAGTTAAACAGCCATCTCTCAGGGATCAACTGTTCATTCCTTAGACAGTTACCCCTTGATGAAACTGTATTAAAATTTAACTGCATATTCCTTAACATACTCAACTCCCTAGCCCCCATATGCAACATTAGAATAAAAGCAATCTCATCTCCTTGGCTAACAAACACCACCTGCTCCCTAATGCCTCAAAGGGATAAAACCTGGAACCACTGGAATAAAACTAAACTTCCAACAGTATAGACAACTATGCAACATTGTAAAGAAAGCCATCACCACTGATAAGAGAATCTACTACACAACCCCCCCTTGAATCACATCTTAATAACCCAAAGAAGTTCTGGCATACAATTAACCAAATCCTTCATCCAGGCAACTCCTCCTCACCTCAACCTAACCCTACAAATACACCTCTCCAATCCACCATAGACTTTAAATCCTATTTTATAGACATCATCAGTAAATTAACCAACCATCCTAACTCCAACACCAACACCACCCTACCTATCAACGGGTTCCTATTACGTTATTGAAAAATAACGTAATCGAACGCTCAGAACTTCGAAACGGCTGCATTTCAAAGATTGCATTGTGGGATTGCAGTACAGTGGAGATTGGGATATTTGCCCTTTCCTCACTGTAGTGCAATCTCGGAGTTGGAATATATATTTAGCAGGGGGTGTGTGGGGCATAAACGTTTTGAAATGCGGCCGTTTCGAAGTTCTGAGCGTTTGTTATTTTTCGATAACGTAATATGAACCCCCTACCAACCCCCTAAAACCTTCTGACACTTCTCTAACCTTGTCCCGAAAAACAGTATCCACCAACTATATTAGGCCCTTGCTTCTTAAACTTAAACCCTGCTCCCCCTCAACAGATGGTCTCCCCCCACTCTTTCTACAGAAGGCATCAACTCCCTTGCACTTCCCATCTCTATTCTCATCAACCGGTCCATTACTGAAGCCAAACTTCCTGCTGTTTGGAAAGAATTCTACACCCTACCCATTCATAAAGGAGGCAACTGTACTGAACCCTCCAACTTTAGGCCTATTGCCATACTATCACCTCTCTCTAAGATCTTGGAAAAATGTGTACACAATCAAATCCTACAACACCTAATACAAGCAAACTTAATCACCCCTACCCAACATGGCTTTTGTCCAGACCATAGCACCGCTACTTCTCAAATTTCCTTCATTCATACCATCTCATAAGCTAGAGAACAGAACAAACTAGTCTTTTGCCTCTTTCTTGACCTCTCGAAAGCTTTTGACACTGTCTCTCACCCTTCCTCTTAAATAAACTCTCTGCACTAAACCTATCCAACTCTACTATCTCCTGGTTCTCCAGCTACCTCAGCAATTATTTCCAATCTGTTAAATGGCTTTCTTCTATCTCCCTGAACTTCCCATAAATATGGGGGTTCCCCAAGGTTCTATACTGGGCCCACTACTTTTTAATATTTCCACCAATCAGTTATCTACCACAACACCACTATCATCACTGATGCAATATGCCGATGACTCTACAGTCATCACCATAGCCGATATGCTCTCTGATCTACATACTACAACTCAAAACTCTTTTACTTCTGTTGAAAACTGGCTCAGCCAGAACAACCTAATCCTAAACCCTAAGAAGACTAAACTTTTGCTCTTTGCCTCAAAAACGATGTATCACCTTAAACCCTCTTTTGCTATCCCTTCCCTTAACAATACTCCTATCATAGTCGACTCTCAGACCAAACTACTTGGGGTCATTATCAAGGACCAGTTGAAATTTGGCCTACATGTTCTCAGTAACATTAAGAAAACCCTCAGGAAACTTGGTCTCCTATACAGGAATAAAAACGTCCTATCCAGCAAAGCCAAGACTGCCCTATCCCATGCCTACCTACTCCCAACCCTTCTCCATGGCTCTCAAATCCTCACCAACATACAAACCACACTTCTCTCTAAACTAGAATCCACCTACAACAAAGGTGCCAAATTTGCTGCTGAACAACCCTACCTTTCCTATCACTGCTTAGCACTCAGAAAACTAAACTGGTTAGAGCTTCCCTACCACCATCTCCTCTCACAGCTTCAGATAATTCATTCAGTTCTGCACAAACCCTCTTTCTGTCCCAGCATTACATCTATTATCTTCCCCTACTCCCCACCTAGAACTTTTTGGAGCTCAGAACAACATCTCCTCTCTATATACAAGCCTAAAATCAAAATTGGCAAGAACCTTTATAGCTACTCCCCAGCTGAAAGCAGGAATAAACTCCCTTGGACATTCTAAATATTAAGCCTAAAGACCAGTTCAGAAACACTTTAAAAAAACACCTAAGCAATATTTGGCTGTGTCAGTGTAATCTTCCCCCTGATTGACTTTTACTGTCTCACTTCTTGCCTAACACCTTTCTTCCTCTCTTATACCACCCTCTCCTCTCCTCCTGACTAATGTTTCACTCCTTTCTCCCCTCAGTAGCTAGTTAGCCATTTAGCTGAACTCACAATGATGAACATAATTTTTTTTTAACTCACGACGATGAACGTAAACTTTTCTACACTGCATTCTAGCAGGTATTACTATTAATCACTTTGAATCTGTCTATTATTGTAAACTGCTTAATTTTGTACTCTTAGTAACTATTGAACATGTAGAAATATATTCTGTGTATATGCTCAAATAGTTATGTATATATGTTTGTGAAGCTTTTCTCCCCAGGTCTCGACTGAAATAGGACTACGGCCCAGTTGGACTAACCAGGTCAACAAATGTCAAATAAATAAATAATGAATAAATCCAAACAGTCAAAATGTATGTAGTCCCCAAAGTTCTGTTTTTATTATGGCACATACCCAGTATACTGCTGTCTAATTTTTGAATATCTCTAATATGTTAATTAGTAATCATTTATAGCAGGACACCCCTCCCAGATCAGATGAAAAAAGATGGTAATACCCAGATTCATAAGAAGATTTGAATTATCTGACTTGTTTCCGTATGGAGTCTTAATTCTGGGGTATTACTTTGAAAGAGCACGTGTGTGTCCTAAAATGGATGCTATCTGAATTAGTGGTAGGAAGTCAAGAACCCTCTACCAGAAGTCTCCCATACAAGGCCTGAGACTCTAGAGTTATCTGATATCCAAGCTTTGTTAGTTTGGAGCTAGTCCAAGTAGCACTACCTTGTTGAGGTTTCTTTGGTCTCTCCACTGCGGAACAATGACCTCATCAAAATTGATCAGCAACCATTGTGATGGTCAGACTGGATTAGGGAAGGCATTTTCTTTGTGAAAGAGCTGTGGGATGCAACTCTTCAGTCATCTCATTCCTTCACATCCTTATGCAATAGATCTAAGTCAGTTACCCTTAGGTGGTGGCAGCAGTTATGCCTGGAGGGTTGCCTAACCAAGGGAGTCTCTGGTTTGCTCTGTTTACTCCATCCCTATCCTCCTGGTCACCATTGTGGGTAAACAGGCCAGAGTCATGTGTACAAGGTATCACCAAACTCACCCTGCACTGGACCAAATGACCTCACACTTAAGAATAAATGGGCAAAAATGTGCTGTCATTATTTCCAAGCAAAAATGGCTTTGCTTCTTAAAGAATATACCGGACTCCAATCTCCCTGGTCTCTCCTCAGTTGTGTATCTTAAAATGCTTTATTGTTGGCATTATACACAACTGGGGCTTAATACATGACCATAGACTGAGAATACTCATTGTTGGCATCGTGGTAATGAGAATACCCTCTTTGGCAGTCTTATCTGGTTCTGTCAGCATATCCCACCTATTTGGCTTGTGTTAATAAATGCTATTAGAATACTTATACATTGGACTTGATCAGATGAGAATGATGTTCATTTCTGGCTGTTAAGTATTCATATTGGCTTTATATATCACTTCTGGCTGTTAGGTATTCATATTGGCTTTAGACTGGTATCTCCTACATGTTGATTTTGGATCTGGAATGTTATCAGTACCCAACTGGCTATGATCTTAAAACATTGGTAAGTGGGTACTGTGAACTGGCAGCAATCATTTTGTAGGTTGAGCTACAGTCTCAGAACATTGATCAAGACATGCTAAGACACGAAGTTGTGGACACAAATGCAGTCAGCTGTCCCTTTTGCAGTGGACAAGGAGATGGAGTTATAATCTTTTTTGGAGTTGATTTACTCATAGGCATTTTTCACATATTTGTTCTTTCTTTAGGTATCTATTTATGATGTGCAGTTACAGTTACCGTTGTTTGATTTTACTAAAGTAGACTGTTGATAGTGTCAGACTACATATGGTATAACAGCAGCCACATACTTGAGACAGTTGGGTCAGTGGGCTATTAGTATGCCTTTGTAGGAACATGCTATATCTGATATCCTAGCCTTGACAGACATTTGACTGACTGAGCGAAATTAACATCCACAAGGGACCCATTGTTTTCAATATTTCAAGAGATGAGAATAGATAAAAATAATGCATTAAAAACTGTAAAGTTATCAAGACTGCTTTGGGTCTTAATAGTTTAGGTCCTTTGTGCAGTTAAGGGTTTACCCCAGAAGTCATCGCTGGAGACAGGAAGAAACTGACAGTCTACTGCATAGATAGCACACTTCAGGCGATTGTACATGGCCTTAAAGATTTTTAACTGCAAATTTGCCCATCCAAGTAGATTACTTAATCTTGTTCAGTTATCAGAAATCACTTCAAAACACTTCAAGACTTCTTGCTTGGAAAATGATATATCTTAAATTGATATCTCAGATTAGTGCATTGTCACTGATTGTCAGAAAGTTTGATACTGTCGCATCCTCTGAGGACATTTTCAACTCAGATCATCTTAGTACCCAGAGAAAATCACTGTTAACAATAAGGAAAAGAGTGATAGGCAGGAATAACAGATGGTTCACCAGGTTGATAGGATCAAAGATTCATTTGTCAAGCATGCAACCTACTGGCATTCAAGAAGCTAAACTGCTATAGCTACCATCTTATTAAGAATTCACTTTTTTTCTTAAAACAGTCAAATTTTATGCTGCAGAGTGATCCTAACTCTTCCACTCTTTTTTCTTATGTCTTCCCACACTTTCTACAGATCCTTTCTTTGTTTGGATCTTTTGAATGAAATTTATACAAAGGAGGGACCTCTGTCCAACCATCCTTCGTGTGTTCATCTACAAACTCTAATTATTCTCTTCAGTATTTCATGATTCACTACTTTTTGTATCAATCTTTTCTTCTCTTTGTCTCCCTTTCAGTTCATGACTAGCTTTATATTTTCCTGTGAAGCTAAATCTAAGACATTCCTCTTTTGCCATAATAACCAGTCCTTGTCTTTCCCGCTGGTCCCCATATAATGAGATTCAGCTTTGCGTTCTTCTTAGCCGCTGTTCTTCATTCCTGTGCTGCTTTCCTCCACAGATCTTTGCCCATATAGATACCTAGAATATGTAGATCATTCTCTTTACCTTCAGCATTAATACTTTTCTGTCTTCACCCTTCATATAGCCTTTTAGCAATCAGAAAAATATATTGCAGATACCATATTTTCTGAGAATACTGTATATGTCCCATCTCTCTCTTCTCAGTCCTTGTGGTCTAGCTTTAATCACTTTTCTCATGCTTACTTGTTTCCCAGTCTATCTACTAATGCTTTTTCTCACGATTGCCCCATAGATCAACTCTGTTCCCTTCCTCACCTCCTGCCACTTCTTCCAAGAATACTTTCTATTTTCCTTGCTTTAACCAGTTCCTTCATTTTTCTAGTTCTCCATTCCTTACTTGGTTTTCATATAGCCCCATCAATCTGTTTCTCTTGGCCCATTATCCCCTTCACCTCCTAAAATCTTTACAAGTCTGTCCCTTTCTCTACTGTTTGGTGTCTGCCTTTTGTTACTCATTTTTTTTTTATCAATCACCTTCCTTTCAAACCTCATGTCACTGATTACCTTTTTGCACATATTTGCCCTTTACTCCATGTTTTCCCTTTTTAAACCCATCTATGAATATCTTATAATAGCACTTAGAATAATTTAGCATATTCTTCCTCCAAAAAGTTTTCAGCACCTTGCCTTATCCATCTTTCAGCCTCTTTCTGGTATCCTCAAGCTTTTTATTCAGTGAACCAAGTTAAACACTAACAGAGATGTAATAAGGCCCATTACCTGTTTCTTGACCATGGCTTAATTTTCCTCTTGTGTACTCTCATCCATTTATCCTCTGCTAAATTCCATTCCATCCATTACTGAAAATAATGTCAATCCTACTCTTCAACCAGAGCTGGAAATTTGTCGACAAATGGAACTCTCATAGCACTGTCACAACTGTGATTGCATTGTTCTTCCTCATGATTTTTCAGGTTCCAGTGACACCAAACCTTATTTTGACTTTTTCTTTTAAATAAAGCAGATTCTATCTGACAGTATTTTCTAACATATTTACTAAGTTTAGTCTAGTATTTTTGAATCTGCGGTGGTGGTGCTGCGGTAGTGTTGTCACCTCACAGTAAGACGCTGTCCGGTTCGATTCTCAGCTAGAGCATCTTCTGCATGGAGACATGCTTAAATGGGCTTACCTTCGTTGAAGGCTGTGCTTCAGGGCTGACAACTCGGCACGTAAAAATCAACTGCCAATTATTAGCAGACCGAAGTTCCACTGTGGCGACCCCTAACCAGGAAAAGCTGAAAGACACAACAAGTCTAGTATTTTTGAGCCTATATTTCTTTTGCTTCATTTATGCTATATATCACTGTCCTTGGAATTTAGTGTGGCCATTGAAACTTGTTTGGTATAGAAGCACCTCCTGCTTGCATATTTAAACAAAAAATTCCAGCTTCTGAGTATCTCCACAGCAGAAAAGTAAGAACTGCTTCAGTAAACAAATGGCATTGAATAGATAGATTTAGCACTTCTAGCATTGCATTATTACTGTCATAGACAAGCAGGGGGTTCTCATGCTTTTTTGAATTTTTTTGCATGTATTATTTTTGGAGGTATTGTTTTATATGCATTTTTGTACATTTTTATATTTTTTTTATATTTTTTATGTTTTTTTTCATATGGATTTTATATGTCTTTTAAATATACACTGGGTTATATAGTTATTTATTCATATAAATCATTAAAGTGGCAGTTTTTGTAGCATTTTAACAGTAATTTTATAATGAAGTGTTATGACAACAATAGCTACAATGGTTCTTAATCTTTATAATAAAGTAATAATTTAACTGCTGGAAATGATCATAACATGACGTATTGAATGAATGTCAGGCACCTTCTTTTGTTGCACTACATTTGCAATGTCTTCTGCTATTTAAAATGCAGCTTTAAGGTCGTTTACTGTTTTTAATGGAATATTTGGTCATTATATCTTTAAGATGTAATGACTCCAGTGGGGACTAGTGGGCCATGTGATGAGGAAAGTATTAAAAGTTGATGCATGCAGTTTTGAGTTAGATCTGAAGAAGTTTGGCAATGTTTAAACAACGCACTAATAATAAATTTGGGGTTTGTATACACTTAGTTTTCTGCTTTGCATTGTTTTTTGCTTTTAACAGTTTTTCTCTGGGTGCACATGTTAGAGGATTTATACATCTCCCAGTGAATGGAGGGGTAGTTGAAGTCCCCTAGGGAATGGTGTTTGGCATAATGTATAGGGACTACATACTCATTAGGTAGGAGTTTTGGGTTGAGGGGGACATACAGGAAGTATACTTAGCCATGATGTTATAAGGGGTCTTATTAATGATAAGTTGGACGTGGAGGCATTTTACATTGCTATGTTGTCTAGCTATCTGTAGGTGAACTGTTTTTTTTTTTTTTTTTTACAAATACTGAGTCATAAATCTCCTTTTGTGGCTTCATCTAGTGCAATGGGCCTGAAAGTATGGTAGGCCTTGAAACCGTGCACTGATGGAGAGCTCTCCAAGTTCTTGAAAGAAGTGTCTGTGAAGATACATCTATCAGTGTTTTCCAGGGTGAGGAATATTTTTAAGGAGTGGAGTTTTTTTGTTAAGACTCTTAGCAATGGGTGTCAGTACTTTTCTGTTATCTGGATTCTATTTGGTTATGCTCAAATCTTTTGAGGACTGATGTTGCCTAATAAGACATTATGGGAGTGGACAAAGTTTTAGCCAAACTCCAAAAGCCTTGGGGGTTTAGGTAGAGCCCATTCCTGACAGACAGGACTATCTACCATCTCCTCCCAAGTTGATATATATTGAAATCCCTTTGAATGATACCTGCTAAAGTCAATAACCTTTTGCTCATTTTACAGCATCATTCTTGGTGATGGTAAAATGCTGCTCAAGGCTAGGTTCATACCTTCCTTGGACACATATTCCAAGAAACCCATCACGTGTCTTTACAGAAAGTCCAGGGAGGTATGTCTCAAGTCATTAACACCCATGTGTACTATGCCTTGAGGTATACCTCACAGGACTATATGAAGGGAAACATTATGAAGCTGTCCCTGCATTCCAGGGAGGTATGTCTCAAGTCATTTATACCCATGTGTACTATGACTGTGTCATATGTGTACTTGTGGTGCAAGGACTTGAGTGCCTGTGTTTTGTGGCAAATTCTGGCACCTGATAGGCAACTGACTGTGACACTTTCCGTGCATAGCATGGTGAGTGGCGCATTGTTGTGTCTCATATTCATCTATGGCTAGGATGTTGAGTTGTGTGGAGGTTTGCCTTATGGACTTCTGATTTGAGATTCTGTGACTCTTAGATGTATATTTTAAGGTAAGTTTTCCCTGTTCTTAAGAGGTTGCTGGGGATTCTTGATCTTTGTTTACATTTAGGAGGTTTTTGTGGTTTATGGAGATTACCTTTAAGAGTGTCAGCATATGTAGGTCCATGTGTTTTGTCTGATCATTGTGAAGTAGGTTTAGTGTGTTGTTGTGTAGTCACTTCATGTGAAAGTTTTGCCCCAGCAGTATTATATAACTGTATCTCTGACATACCATGTCAGTTTGTTTAAGTAGTAGGTTGTTGTTAGTAAACAATAGCAATGGCTACATTGTTTCAGGGTAGGCATTTCAAACCAAGCTGGCTTCATAAATTGTTGAAAAGAGCAAAAAGAACAAATCCATGCTTCTTAGTGCTTGCTAATATGAGCTGAAGGGGAAGCATCACCTGTAAGGGTTGAAGCTGTTTGCTGGATGTGCTATTTTTCTGCTAGTGGAGATAGCGCTGAGCTCAACACAGCATCATGCGGCTAGGAATTAGTGATCCTTAGTCCCATTTCACACGAGAAGCATAAGAGTAGCATTAATCCCAAGTTGCTTCCTAAAAGCAGTATTGACATCAGTGCTGCTGGGATCAATACACTAGCTATAGTCTTCTCTTGGTAGATACTCTGGATGGAACGTACAGTAGATTGATACAATAGATACCCAAGCTGCACAAAGGGTCTGAAAATGCTGTACCTAGTTTGTCACCAGATAATTCAATGAAGAACCTCCTACACTGCCCAATCAATGCCCCTCTGCCCCTTCTATCATGCAATGACAAGCATTATGATTAATCCCAAGCTGACTCTTACTACACATTTTTTCAGGCTGTGCAGTTACTGGTAATCTCTAGAAAGCTATGGAATAATGCCCCTCTGCTTTTTCTCTCACCAGGAGCAAAAGAGAAGCACTAATCCCAAGCTAGTTCCTGAGAAACAGTTCCCAGGAAAATGTGAAAATTTGAACAGTTGAGAGGTATGGTGGGCAGCTCAAAAGCCACCAAGTTCAAAAGCACATCAGGGACTTGGTGCTTGGATGGTTGAGAAAACTCCCAAAAAATTGATGACCTTCCCTGTTCCCATAATCTGCCAGGTTCTCACATTGAAATGTTCACAATACCGTGGTTTGCCCACTTGCAGCTTTCGATTTGGGATTCACTGGGCGTTGTTTCCTGCCTCCTCACATCTCCTATTATTCTCCTGCCACTTCCTCTGTTACAATAACCTCAAAATCTTGACACTGCATTGTCTCCAACAACTTTCTTTCCTTTAACCCTCATTGTGTAACTCAACTCTTGGTTTTCCTCGTAGTGCCAAACTGTAAACATTTTGAATATATTTAAGCATGTGTTTATGTATGTATATGTGTATGCAGCTATGTTCTTATTTACTAGGTAGCTGGATTGGGCAACAAAAGTCCATTCTTAGATATGATCTTGCAGATACAATGCCCATTACCTCTGTAAACATATATTAATGTTAGATATTCTGATTAAAGACACAAAAACAAAAGTTAAGCATTGAAATACTCTAACACATACATGGTTAAATAAACTAACAATGGCCAAATATGTATCTCAGGTAAGCATGTAAAATAAGATTTACATCATGCATTTTGAATGTTTAGTCAATAAACTGTATTAGAGTTAAACAAGATGTAACATTGAGGAAAATAATATGTGTATTATCAAAATATAAAAAAACAAAAAACACAAAGAGCCAGCACAATAGACTTCAAAATCACTTTGTATTCATAAATACATACAGCAAACAGACCGGTTTCGGCTGGATCAACACAACCTTCCTCAGTGTAAAAAGCACAAACAAATAATATGCTGTTTAAATAATGTAAGGCAATTTCCCATTGGTAGAATACTCATAAATATTCATTAAGTCCTGGTGGGAATAAACCCCCTAACTTGATGATCCACTTTCTTTCTTTATTATTTAAGATATTATGCCATTCAGTTTTATTTAGTCGATTACCATGAATAACATCAATCACCATGAAATTGAACTGTGCAGTGGGATGCAATAAGTAATGTTTATATAAAGCATTTGTCATTTTTTTATGCTTGATGTTACTTATATGTTCCGAAATCCGTGATCTTAATGGACGGGATGTCTGTCCTATGTAGAAAGCTCCACATTGGCACGTAGCAAGGTAAACAACCCAATCATTGCTACAGTTGGCAAAAAAGCCTATATCATAAACCCTGGAGCAATTTCTACTGGAAAAAGCCTTAGCTGTAATCACAAATCTACAATTCGAGCAGTGGCCACATGGAAAACATCCATATAAAGCTTTACCTGACAGTGTAGTCTGTTTGTGTATGGGGAGTTTAGTGTCACAGTGCTTATAATGGTTGAAATAAGATTTCAGATTTTTTCCATTCCTATATGAAAAAATACATCTATTAGGAATAAAGTTAGCACCACCGATTTTTAAATAGTGTGCTTAAGGATTTACACTATTTCAGTTCTGATGCTGTTGTCAAATATAACAATGTATCCCCTATGGAGAGACAGGCTATATGTGATTTACAGAATAACAGAGATATTGTCATTACTACAGCTGATAAGGGTGGGGTGTGGTTGTGCAAAACTGGACGGATTATGACCAGGAGGCTAGGAGACAGCTTTTTGATACTAGATACTATTCTCTTATGTCTGTCGATCCGACTTCAAGATTTGTCAAATGTATTAAGTGTTTTCTTGCTGATGCCAAAGAACGTGGTATCATTAACAATGAAGTTTTTCAACAGTTGTCTATTATGGATTCTTATGCACAATACATTTACTTTTTACCAAAAATCCACAAGAGTTTTGTTAATCCTCCCGGCAGACCCATAGTATCTGGCAAAGGCTATGTTACTGAACCTCTGTCCATGTTTTTGACTAAACATTTGAAACCATTATTACCTTTCATTAGATCTAGGTTAAAGGATACTACTAACTTTCTACAAATAATATCTGATACACAACTAGAAGATGATTGGCTTTTATGTACATTAGATGTGAGTGCACTTTACACGAATATACCCCACCAGGCTGGACTGAAAGCTTTGGCACATTGGCTAGATGTTGCTAATTTGTATTCTCCATTGTTTAATTCTTTTCTGATTGATATGGCCAGATATGTCCTGACATGTAATGTATTTAATTATAAAAATCTGTGTTTCTGGCAAATTAAAGGTACAGCTATGGGGGCATCTTTTGCCCCCATATATGCTGACCTTTTCATGGCTTATGTTGAGTCTAAAATTATTTATGATGTTTCCAGAAACGCCTTTGTACAAGACATGGACATATGGAGGTGATACCTAGATGATGTGTGGTTGGTTTGGAGGGGCAATGAATCTGGACTGGCTGATTTTGTCTCTTATCTTAATACTAATGAATGGGGACTGACATTCACTGAACATCATGATAAAAATGATATCACCTTTCTGGATGTTCTTATACATAAGTTACCAGATGGAACTTTGGATAGTGAAATGTTTAGAAAGTTCCCACAATATAATTCAGTCCTATACGCTTCTAGTTACCATCCACCACACATCACTAGGAATATTCCCAAATCACAGTTTATAAGGGCCAAACGTATCTGTTCCAAGACACACACATTTTGTTTGAATGAGAGAGACCTAACGGACAGATTTATACAAAGAGGCTACCAGGTTGGTAACATTGTAATGGCTAGGAATCAAGTACATAGCATGGATAGGTCAGAATTACTTCAATATAAAGACAAAACTACTGTTGCATCCTCCACATTAAGATTTGTTACTACCTATGCTCGTAACACCAATTGTCTTTTGGACAGTGTTCATAGGAATTGGAACATTCTTCAGTCTGACAATAATATTGCTAACTTTATTCCTAATAGATGTATTTTTTCATATAGGAATGGAAAAAATCTGAAATCTTATTTCAACCATTATAAGCACTGTGACACTAAACTCCCCATACACAAACAGACTACACTGTCAGGTAAAGCTTTATATGGATGTTTTCCATGTGGCCACTGCTCGAATTGTAGATTTGTGATTACAGCTAAGGCTTTTTCCAGTAGAAATTGCTCCAGGGTTTATGATATAGGCTTTTTTGCCAACTGTAGCAATGATTGGGTTGTTTACCTTGCTACGTGCCAATGTGGAGCTTTCTACATAGGACAGACATCCCGTCCATTAAGATCACGGATTTCGGAACATATAAGTAACATCAAACATAAAAAAATGACAAATGCTTTATATAAACATTACTTATTGCATCCCACTGCACAGTTCAATTTCATGGTGATTGATGTTATTCATGGTAATCGACTAAATAAAACTGAATGGCATAATATCTTAAATAATAAAGAAAGAAAGTGGATCATCAAGTTAGGGGGTTTATTCCCACCAGGACTTAATGAATATTTATGAGTATTCTACCAATGGGAAATTGCCTTACATTATTTAAACAGCATATTATTTGTTTGTGCTTTTTACACTGAGGAAGGTTGTGTTGATCCAGCCGAAACCGGTCTGTTTGCTGTATGTATTTATGAATACAAAGTGATTTTGAAGTCTATTGTGCTGGCTCTTTGTGTTTTTTGTACTTTTCTGGTTGGAGCCTGGCATTTGCCTACGTGCAGGGGACCTTTTTTCCTGTATTATCAAAATATCCCAAATATGATATTCAGTCCCACCCGGTGGTACGATCAGTGGCTCTAGATTATGGTCACTGTTGATGAGACACCCTGAACCCATGTACAAAAAAAGAGAAAAAAGGAGTTATGTGTGGTTGGATGGATTAAAGGTGAAATTATGGAAGAATTAAAGTATGATAGACAGAAAGCAAATATACATGAGTTTTGTTGGGTGCTTTTGGAAAGGATAATTAAGATAAAAATGACAATTCATAATATTGTTAGAAATGCTTACAGTAAATACATGTCAATTTCCTTCTGCTCTTTTTTATCTTGCTTTAATTGTTAGTTCCCAGTGCCTGTCACTTTCACTACAACTGCCTCCTTCACCTTTTGTCTGAATTTTTATGTCAGGGTTTTATCCATCTATTTCTCTTGAAGCAAACAAATAAAACCACCACTTGTAACTGCCACTTCCTGAGCACCTCCACATACATGTCATCGTCTGTTGCACTGCCCTTCATTTGTCAATCCCACTTCCTCTTTCCATTAGCATTATTTGCACTTCTGCCAGCTCATCTTTTATTTTTCTTATTCTTTGTCATTTCTACTTCTATTTCTCGTATCCAGCCTCCGCTGTTCAATGTTACCTTATTTCCATAGCACCAAATCTGAACCTGATCTACATTGCTTAACTTTTTCTTCTTCTCTATTTCCCTTTCCATTTATATTCCACCTAGCTCAACCAATTTCTTCTGCTACTCTTTAGCTCTTTTCATTTACATACTGCTGTTGGTGCATGGTTCTAGATGTTCTTTTTTTCCTTTCCACCCCTTTAGCCAACTATAGCCTCCTGTATATAGGAAAGCTATTCAAAGTGTCCACCTGTTTACATCATCTCTCATTATGGTGAGATTTCTTTTGTTACTTTGCCTTTCACTCAATCCATTTATCCTTTCATATTCTCCATATCTCCTATTAAGTCCCCCTGTTTTAAGGCATGAAACTCTTTTTCCTCAAATAGTCTTCCTGCTAGAGTCACTTATAATATCTATAGTTCACTCAAAATATTTTATTTTATTTGTATTTGTTTTCCAAGGTACAGCGCTGATATCCATGGACCCTTTTCAGACTCAGCCCGGGAGTGGTGTCTGGCTAAGTGAGTTGGTCAGAGTCACACAGTTAGGCGATGGAGGCTGAGGAAATCAAACATTGCACCACTGGACCACATAGAAAAAAATTCCCTATCATCTCTATTTTGTCAATATATTTCTACCTTCCACTTTCTTCCTTGAATCCTTCCTAGCCATTATATCTATTTGCTTTTTCCAATCATTCTCACCTTTTCCTCTGTTACCAATAAATGTCCTCTAAATAAAATATGTCAACTAATAAAGGTGTTTAAAAATGTCTTCTAAATAATACTACCACTCCTCTTTTCCACAACATAGCTAATGCGATCCATTTTACCCTTGAGTAATTCTTAGAATTCTATTTAATGGCATCTGTTTTCTTAAAAATGTTCACTCTTATAAAAGTATCATATTGCTTGTTCTGTCTGTTTCATTTGGTATGCATTTTTTGTTTTGATGGAGGGTGAAAACCATCTTGTAATTCACATAATGTTTCACCTCTCCATTTTTATCTTCCTTTCACATTCATCCACCACATACTCCCTACTCATCATCGTTCTGCTCACCATCGCCACATCTAACTTTTGTCTGTGAGCTAGAGCTCTGTTGTTTACTTTTATGAAGTCTGAATCCCTCACAGAATAATTAGGAATTCTTGTATTAGTAGCTGATTACCAGATACCAGAGAAGCTCTTATCCCTCTAAATTTTTGCCCCTTTTTGTGAACTTTTTCCATGTCACTACAACTCACCCCCCAAAAAAATAAAAAAAACATTGGCTAGTTATATTCCTGCAAATTGCAAATTCATATTGCTAGTCTTTGCCTATACCAAGAATTACCCCTGTCACTGGTACTCCATTTACCTGTTATTCATATCTTGTGTATAGATCATGTTTCATCATATTCCTTTAACTTCATCATGCACCTCTTCTTCATTTCAGTCTCGACTTATCACTACATTACATTCTGGTGATATCACCTGTTATCTGTATGATGACCATTATTGTTGAAGGGCATTCCTTCATTTGTTTCTCCATTTTTAAAGTGGAAGGAGGACTCTACATAAACTAGTTTGTTTTCCCTCTAGTTTTCCATTCAGAATGTCAGTTAATGGCATTGCCACATCAATTTACAGTGGCTGAATTCCAGCAATTTTTCTAAGTTTATTAATAACCATATAAGTTAGCACGTTTGTATGAAGCATGCATTTTCTTTTACTTTATGCGATTTTATTGACATTAACATTCCTAAATGAATGATAAAAGAACAGCAGAAAAGGAAGTAATATTATTATAACAAATAAATTATTTGCAAAAAGAAATAGGCACAGCATGCTTTGGAGACTTGGTTCTCTTTTCCACCAGAACTTGTAAAACAATGAATAGAACTCCAAACTCCATGAATCCTCTACTTGTTTTTCTATCAGGCAACTATATTTGTGCCACTTACCTATTATCTTATCAAGCTCTAATTAACCTAACTAACATCGACCAGTTGTCCTTTCAAAAAACTCCTTGTCCCTTCTGAATCAAATGTGGAATATGGCTCCTTATTGAAATATCAGGACTCATAATGTTGAGCCCTGAAAAGCGAATAAATAAGACAAAAATGCAGGAGAAGACTGACTATCGAACACTGCTATTCTCCTTTAAACTTTTTTTTTGCAGGGAGGGTAAGCCATACACTCCTCCTGAACTTATACACATATATATATATATATATATATATATATATATATATATATATATATATATATATATATTTATATTTGGGTCTACTGCTTTTGGTTGAATTACATTTGGTCGAAAATTAGTTCAGGCAGCCCACTTCACTGGAAGCTCATTTGGTCGAATTCCATTTGGTCAAAAATGGAATATAACCCTTGCCCCACTGCAGTGTGATCTGGGAGTGAGAATATAACTTTGGGGGTGTGGGGGGGGCACAGACCCCCACATTGGGGGGTGTGGGGGGCATAGACCCCACATTTTGAAACTAGTTTTTACTGACATTATATGTTTCAATGTATTTTTAATGGATACACATGTATATAATAGTGAATACACTGCAGTTATGTGGGAGACTATGCCCCCCAACCCCCCCCTTACTTTATATTCTCACTCCAGGGTCACACTGCAGTGGAGCAGGGGCTATATTCCATTTTCGACCAACTGGAATTCGACCAAATGGGTTTTCAGTGAAATGCATTTTCGGTGAAGTGAACTGCCTGAAATAATTTTCGACCAAATGTAATTCGACCAAATATAGTAGACCTATATATATATATATATATATATATATATATATATATATATATATGTGTGTGTACCATCTCCAAGGTAAAAGGGAATATTCTGAGAAATGGCAATGTTAGACTTTTTTTCAGCCATTTAGTCACTATACTATGGGACTCAGCATTATGAGTCTCTCATCCATTCCAGCAGTTACTGTGGATGATGCTTGTCTAATCTACCAGCAGTATTTTTGCTTGAATTTTTAACATTCAGATTCAAGAGATATAGGCCTGTACTTAACCATATCCTTTTTAATCCATTCTCTTTTGGTTTGACAGCAATCCTAACCACTGCTATGGATGTTACAAACTGGGATGACTTACCTACCATATTAAAAACATTAACTAGAGTATGCAACAGAGTCACATTCCCCCCTTTATAAAATTCAGCTGGGGACTTCACTGTGCCCAGGGGTTGACTGGGCATCTGGCAGTTTTGGCAAATGCCAGAAGGGCCGATGCCAAAATGGGCCAGTGGGCTGGTAAAAAAATAAAGAAAAAAGTTTAATTATTAAACTTTGCACACTAGTAGCAGTTCAAACTGCAAGCTAGTTTGTAAAGTTAAATGCGATTCTCTACTTGCATGCATGCTTGAGTTCTGCTTAAAAAAATATATTTTTGTCTTTGGACTGTTTTAAAAATAGTCCACACTGGCAAGACTGCAGACATCAATAAAGATGCCCAGAAGTCATTGCGGTTTTAACCTCAAGAAATACAAACCTGACGGGACTGTGAAGTCAGCAGCCTGTCACATAATCTGACTACGTGACATGGCTGCTGATTAATCCTGTTACACTCGTGCTTTCTTCCTGAACTTTAGTTGTGAGGGAGAGGGTGAGAGAATGGAGAGATGAGAGATGAATGACATGGGAACAGAGAAAAAAATCAGAGATCTGATCGGAGATTAGTGTTTAAACTTCAAGGTAAGTTTTTTTCCTGGCAAGGTCAACCAGATACTTTCTGTATTTATTTATTTTTACATGGCAGGATTGACCAGATAATTTCTGTATTTCATTATTTCCTGGCATGGTCAACCAGATACTTGTTAAATCTTGGTATAGTGATGCAGACTACTATATAAATTTTTATTTCTGGCATCCTGGGCCTGTAGGCTGGCAAGGTCAACCAGGTAGTAGAAAGCTGAATTTGCAGTGAGCTGTGAGTTTTGGGGACTGTTTGTGATGTCTTTCTAACAATATCCTGGCATGGTTATCCAGATATTAGTAGGTAAACTATGTGTTTCGTGGGCTGTTGATGACTTTCTTTTTTTAATATAATATCCTGGCAGGGTTACCCAAATACAAGGGAGGCAATGTGTTTAGGAGACTGTTGATGATGATTTTCTGTTTCTGATATAATACATTGGCATGATCAACTAGATACTAGTGGTCTGTGTGTTTTGGGGCCTTTGATGACTTTCTTTTTTTTAAAATAATATCCTGGCAGTGTTAACTGGATACTAGGGACTAGGAGGGAATGTGTTTTAGGGGCTGCTGATGATTTTTTTTTCTAATAAAATATCCTGGCAGGGGTCAAACAGACACGACTTATGCAATGTGTTTTGGAAACTACTTGTGAATGAAATGCTTTTTTTTAACCTAATCTTTTTGCAGGGTTAATCAAGACAATTTAGGATGGTGTGTGAATGTTTTCTTATTGAAACTCTAACCTTCCATGACTAAAGTGTGTATCAGTAAACTGAAGTTCGGTCACCTACAAGCTCTTGAGTATGTGATGCGAATGGTGCTCATCCATGTATAGGGAGTGTACTATGTGCATCCGACATAGGCAGCCCTCCAGCACCATCCTCAATATTGGCACGCCTGCAAGGTAAGTCACTCTCCTTACCACTTGCCAAATGGAGTAGTATGTGTTGTTACCTGTATCTATGGTATGAATGTGAGTATGCAAGGGAATCGGGTTGCTGAATTGGATGCCAGTAGGCACCTAAAGTGGCAGTATGAGATGTGTAACAAATACTGGTGTCACCATAGCAGCCAGTACTACACATGGTGACAAAACCCACTGCAGGAAATGTGCTGGACCACATGTGTGTCCATATGACACACACATGCCAGTCAGGGAGGTTCACATACCCAACAACAGTCTGAGCCAACAGGACAGGTGTAGACAAACACAAACAAAGGCTGTGCTAAGGCCTCTGAATGATGTCTATGGGTAACCTCCCCCCAGGCCTACACAGATAGACAACATCAGGTCAGGCAATGGGATGTTAGTTCTAAAGGGTAACTGAAATGTAGTCAATCAAACCTAAGACCTGTAGTACACTGATATTCCTCTAGTCAGCATGATAGGTTAGAATACAGAATAAAATGGAGTACCTGACATACCAATATAGTCATAGCAAATGTGTACAAGTGTCAGGTGTGCCCCTGCAATCCTAAGTAGAAATGTAGAAACAGTCAGGTGTGCCCCCCCAATCCTGTGTAGAAATGCAGAAACAGTCAGGTGTGCCCCCCCCCCCAGTCCTGTATAGAAATGTGGAAGCAGTCAGGTGTGCCCCCCAACCCTACATAGAAATGTAGTAACAGTCAGGTGTGCCCCCCAATCTGATGTACACACATTGTAACAGTCAGGTGTGCCCCCCTCCAATCTGATGTAGACATGTAGTAACATGTATGTATAGGTATAATACATGTGGAGCACAAATGACCTGACGTGGCCAAGGTAGCAGGATAGATTGTAGCATTTTTACAATATGCAGGTATGCATGTGTTAGGCTGGTGTGTTTCATATAGGTTCATAGGTAGGTACTGGGCTATCTGCCCGAAGGCATATATTAGCCCAGCCATGTTGTGCAGTATTAACCGCCCCTTTGGTTAGTTCCCTAGGCCCTTGATCTAGCAGCTAGTACCCTTGACCCCTATCTAGTAGAGCTGTTGGTATGATCCCTGGTGTGAACTTTCTGTTACCCATTCACTCGTCAAGGTTCCTCTTGAAGAGTGATAGTGAGGGGCTCTGCCTTATGTAGATCGGAACCTTGTTCCATAGCAAGGGAAGTCTTTGCAAAGGGAATCTATCCCTCCAGCATGTTCTATTCATTGTTGTGCTGAGGTTTATATCCCTAGAGCGTGTAGCTCTAGTAGATTTTGTTTTGCTAAGATGGAGCATGTTCAACAGTTTTGGGTTGGACATGGCTCTGTATGTTAGACAGAGATTGCCTCTGAGAAGGCAGTATGCAACAGAGAAAAGCCTTAGTTTTTTCAATCGTGCTGCATAGGGCAACTGTTTGAGGCCAGTAATCCTCCTAGTAAGGTACCTCTGTGGTCTCTCCAGCTGCTGGATATGCCTAGCCAGGTACATTCCAATTGGTGCATTGTACTCAATAATGGGTCTGATGAGGGAAGAGTGGAGGGGCACCACTACATCCTTAGATCTTGATGCGAACCCTTTCATTATCAGATGGGTCACATAGAAGGATTTTCTAACCACTTTGGCAACATGGCTATCAAAGGAAAGCTGACTGTCTACTTGAGTCCCTAGATCCCTTATTACTTCTTCAGATTTCAGGGAGTTACCGCCTATGTGGTAGTTCGTGAGTACTCTGTTTTTTCCAAAGGGAATTACTACGCATTTTTTAGCATTTAGCTTGAGACCATGGCTTTGACACCATGCATCAGTCTCATTAAGGCCCTTCTGGAGGATATCCATGTCAGGCGGAGACTCTATTATAGCACCCAGTTTGCAGTCATCTGCAAACTTGGTCAGCCACAGCCCTTCAGTGCTTGCCTGTACTTCTGAGAAGTATATGCCAAACAGGAGGGGCCCCAGGATAGGACCCTGAGGCACAATGCTCATTACTGGTCTGGATTCGGACATAGATCCCGCTACTCTTACTTTGTGGGATCTCTCTGAGAGCCAGTTTGCGATCCATCTTGTGATGTAAGGGTTTATGCCCAAGTTGGTGAGTTTATTAATAATACCCGAATGGGGAATGGTTTCAAATGCTTTAGCAAGGTCAAGGTAAGTTGTGTGTACCTCCTTTCCCTTATCTATAGCCTGAGTAAGTGTCTCAAAGAAGTCCACCAGGTTCAGGAGGCATGATCTGCCCTTGACGAAGTCAAACTGTGTGGAGTCAAGTGTTTGGAGGTTCCCAATCTCTCCATTTATGAGTTCCATAATTATTTGCTCCATTGCCTTACAGATCAGACTGGTCAGGCTTATTGGTCGGTAGTTCCCAGGGTCAGTTGTGGGCCCACCCTTGTGCAGTGGAACCACCGTTGCTGTGCGCCATTCTATTGGCACATATCCTGTCGAGAGGTTGAGACTGAACAGGGTATTCAGATACGGGGTTAATTCATTTTGGAGCTCGCGTATGACACAGCCCGGGACACCATCTGGTCCCATGGAGGCAGCGTTTTTAGCTTTAGATAGAGCCTTATTAACCAATGTATCAGTAATAATTGGAGTTACACAATCCCCTGGAATAGTAATAGGCCCTGTAGGTGGTGAGGGGGGGGGGGGGATTTGCACTGAACCTATCAGCCAAGATGTTGGCAATGTCAGTGGGGTTAGTGTATTTTGTTCCATTTTGTACTAGCTCAGAACAGACCCGAGCATTGCCATTTAGGTTTTTGATGTAACCATAGAAGGCCTTATGGTTATCCTTGGCATCCTTGGCAACCTTCTTTTCAAAACTGGCTTTAGTTGACTTGATGAGGGCCCTCAGTTTCTTACTAATGCTGATCAAGGATGATTTTTCTACTTGAGATTTGGCCTTTTTTTGTATAGGTCTCCTTCTTTTATTGTATAGTTTGCTTATGGCCAGGGTCCACCAGACTGTTTTTTTCTTGCTTGAGGAAGGAGTCTTGGTTTTATTTGGGATAGCATGGTCCATGCAGTCCTGAGGATGTATATAAAGTGCCTTGGTGTAGGATTCTGCATCCTGGATATCATTATCCTTCTGCAAGGGAATAGAGAAGCTTTCCACTTCTGATGCAAGTAGTTTGAAGTTTGCTTTGGAAAGGTTTTTTATGATGGTTTCTTTGACTGGGGGAGGTGGAGGGGTGAGGACTTCCAGGGTTATCAGTTTTTGGTCTGATCTGACCAGAGAGGGAGTGATAACGGGTGTGGTACAATGGGTGCCCATATTTGTGATGACTAAATCCAATATGTTGTCCCCTCTAATGGGAGAACATACCAGTTGTTCAAGGGCATTTGAATTTATAAATTCTATGAACCGCTGGGCATAGGAGTTAGAACTTTGGTAGTTCACCCAGTCTATACCAGGGTAGTTGAAATCACCCAAAATGATGGTGTTGGCTAGGACCTTTATATTTTCCAATGCCTCAAGGAATGCTGAGTGAGCATCTTGGGACATGGTGGATGACCTATAACAGGCTACGACTTGAAATGTGTTTTTTCCTGCTGATAGTTGAGCATGGATGATCTCTGAGGCATCATGCTGTGCCACTAACCTGGAGATGTGGGTATCCTTGATGAATATGGATACACCTCCGCCCTTTGTACTGCGATCCAGTAACTGAGTGAGAATGGGCAGTATGTATGCATGTTGAAGTTTGACCTGGTAGCCATTGCCCACTACTGCCAATGACAGGGCCAAGTCTTCACAACTGCAGTGCCAAAGACAATTCACCCCAGTATAACACATGCTAGCAGGAAGCCATTGTAAATGTATGGTGGTAATATGTGTCACCATCTGAAAGATGGACATGGCATGACTGTTGGGGTAGATATACAACCAGTACACAGGGAAAAGTACCCCAGACATATAGTATATAACATGTAACTGTGAAATGGACACACTCTTGGAAGTGTACATACAGGTATGCATCACATTATCTGGGCTTGTAGTAGGAAATGCCGGTGTCGTCTGGCCAAACACTTGCAGATCACAAAGGTGATAGGACTGATGTATTGGGAAACGGGTGATGCCCCTGCACAAACCAGCATAACTGGAATGCCCCATGCATATCTGTGAGTCAGATGCAAGTAGTGTCCATAGCAAACATGTACCCAGCTCACCCAAACACCACCCACAGGTACCTCTCTGGTCGTATCTCTGCTCTTGGGAATGGGTACAATATGACCCCCACCTGTGTATGGCAATAGCGAAAGAATGCACCATGCAGCGCAGGTGTCCCATGTAGGTGTATCCCTAGCTATATGTAGCACCCTGCCAGCATCCACACCACCTGATCAATACTGATAGAAAGTATTGGCATGAACACCTATCACACCTACCCTGTCACCCCAGGGAAATATACTGCATGGCAGTCTGGGACTGTGGGACTGACTGAATGCAACGGCCTACTACAGCTGGCCTGCATCACCACCAAATGGCCCACAGGCCTCTGCAAAAGGCCTGCATCTCACCTGTGCTGCCAATATATGTTATGTCATGGACACCCAAATAGCAACATAACACATTCCACATAGGTCATATGCAAGGCCATGTGAACAAACCACAGTAACATGTCCACCATGTCCTACTGCATGAATTGTGAACCAACACCAAAACACAGCTGTGATGAGGTGATAACTATTAGGAAAGTATCAGACAATGTATGCATAATGTATGGAAGAGGATAGAACAATAGAGGGTGGGGTGGGAGCATGGGCAGTATGGAATGTGCAAGGTCTGACACACAGCTGTGTGCACATACTATCCCCGGCTGCAAACACAAAAATGGGTGGCTACAAACCTTCCCATACACCATAATAGGGGTAATGTCCTGACTTATGACCCCTGCCTCTGGGTAACCTGTATGAATCTGTACAGCTGTGAGGTATTGCCACAACAAGATAAGGACATACTATCACGTCGATGGATGTACATGTATGGGATCCTCTGCCAGCACTGTACCAAGGTAGTGAACTGGATACACAGAATCAGCAGCAAGTGTCTGCAGCTCCCCCTCCAGAATGGCATAATTGTCCATGAATATGTAGGCATTTGACCACAATACTGGACACAGCTGCATTCACCCTGTGTTGCCCAGGACATCACTGTGAGCAAAAATGTCCACCTGACAGTACTTGAGGACATAAAACATCACAGTGTATAACAGTACACATGTCTGAATATCTCTGCTAACACCAGTTCCATGTATCAGAAGTAGCACAGACACAATCACCTACAGTTCACACTATCCCTTGCACAGTTTGACCCTATATTGCCAACTAATCTACAGATATCCTGCAGAAACAGTTTGCTACCTATAGGTGTAGAACACAAAGGTCTGCACTGAAATACAAACTACCTGTATTGGATCCACACATTCAATACAGAAGGGCATACTGGGCATCCTCACACACTTAGGGAAATGAAGGCAATGTCATAATGTCATACAACATACTGAAAGGTCATATTGGGTATGCTCACACACTTAAAAAAATGAAGCCCATGTCTGCCCCACACTTAAACAAATGAAGCCCATGTTTGCTGACAACAATGGACCATACATATCTGACAGTTGCAGATGTTAGTGTATACACTCCTCAGTATGCACCAGTCATGCTTTGCACACACATTGGATAGAAATACACACGTATATCCAAGGACAACAAACTATAATATGCCAAAAGTAGATATATATAGATGTGTGGAAGAGAGTGACAGTGACAAACAGCCTTCCATCATGAGGCCTGTCTCAACCAGCACACAGCCAAATGGGTACAACCACATGATGTGTAAATGTCACTCATTGTAGAAATTACCCACTGGTATCCCTCAGCATTACAGACTCTGTGGTGCAAGTGCTAGCTTTGCAACATGACTGTACAAGGCAGTGGTCATTTAGCAGTTATATAAATGTACCTGTGGAATATAAACTTGTGTGTGCCTGAGTGTGGTGTGTCTACCTCTAGATGAATGGGTTATGGCCCATGCACACAACTGCCCTCCCCATAGCCCTACTATGACATGCCTGCTGATGTCATTCACTTTGAAATACACCTTTGGGAAAAGATTAGCCCAGTAATCTCTGTGGTGCGTCCTATAACTGCGTGATGCTATAGTGTGATAGACTAGTTAGGTTGTAGTTCTAATCCCAGACATGGCAACTGTGTGTGCGTCTCTTTGTGTAGGGAGCAATGCTTTTTATGCTGGTCACACTCACTAGAATTCAAATGCCCTACTTTGGCAAACCTGCTGATGTCATTCACTGTGAAATAGACCATTGGGAAAGTCTAACCCAGTAATCTCCATGGTGTGTCCTATAACTGCGTCATTTTGTAGTGTGATAATGTAATTAGGTAGGAGTTCTAATCCCAGACATGACAACTGTGCATGTGTGTCTCTGTCTGTGTAGGGAGCAATGCCTTTTAGGCTAGTCACACTCACTACAATTCAAATGCCCTACATTGGCAAGGCTGCTGATGCCATTCACTGTGAAATACACTTTTGGGAAAAGAGTAGCTCAGTAATCTCCGTGGCACGTCCTAATGCTGTAGTGTGGTAAACTAGTTACGTAGGAGTTCTAATCTCAGACATGTCAACTTTGTGTGTGTGAGTGTGTGTGAGTGTGTGTGTGAGTGTGTGTGAGTGAGTGTGTGAGAGCGTGTGAGTGAGTGTGTGAGAGTGTGTGAGTGTGAGTGAGAGTGTGTGAGTGAGTGTGAGTGAGAGTGTGTATCTCTGTCTGTGTAGTGTGAGTGTGTGTGAGTGTGTGTATGCGTGTATCTCTGTCTGTGTAGTGTGTGAGTGTGTGGGAGTGTGTGTGAGTGTGTGTATGTGTGTATCGCTGTCTGTGTAGGGTGCAATGTTTTCTAGGTTAGTCACAATCACTACAATTCAAATGCCCAACTTTGGCAAGGCTGCTGATGTCATTCACTGTGAAATACACCTTTGGAAAAGGATTTGCCCGGTAATCTCCATGGTGCATCCTATAACAGCATAATGCTGTAGTGTGATATAGCACTTTGGTAAGGGTTCTATTCCCACACATGGCAAGTGTAGGTCTGTGTATCTTTGTCTGTGTAGGGAGCAATGCTGTTTAGACTGTGAAATGGCTTTTGACTTTGGCAAGCCTGCTGATGTCATTCACTGTGAAATACACCTTTGGGAAAGGAGTAGCCCAGTAATCACCATGGTGCATCCTATAACAGCATAATGCTGTAGTGTGATATAGTACTTTGGTAGGGGTTCTATTCTCACACATGGCAAGTGTGGATGTTTGTGTGTGCGTTTCTTTGTCTGTGTAGGGTGCAATGCTTTTGAGGCCATTCACAGACACTACAACCTCCATTGACCTTCTTTGGCAAGCCTGCTGATGTCATACCCGGTGAAATACACCTTGGGAGAAGGAGTAATCCAGTAATCTCCGAGGTGCATCCTATAACTGTGTAATGCTGTAGTGTAATGAACTAGATAGTTAGGAGTGTCTGTGTAGAGAGCAAAGCCTTTTAGGTTAGTCACACTCACTACAGCTCAAATGCCCTACTTTGACAAGCCTGCTGATGTAATTCACTGTAAAATACAACTTTGGGAAAGGAGTAGTCCAGTAATCACTGTGGTGCATCCTATAACACATAATGCTGTAGTGAGATATAGTACTTTGGTAGGGTTTCTATTCTCACACATGGCAAGTGTGGATGTTTGTGTGTGTGTTTCTTTGTCTTTGTAGGGTGCAATGCTTTTGAGGCCATTCACAGACACTACAACCCCCATTGACCTTATTTAGTGAGCCTGTTGATGTCATACCCAGTGAAATACACCTTTGGGGAAGGAGTACTCCAGTAATCTCTGTGGTGCATCCTATAACTGCATAATGCTGTAGTGTAATAAACTAGATAGGTAGGAGTGTCTGTGTAGAGAGCAATGCCTTTTAGGCTAGTCACACTCACTACAGTTCAAATGCCCAATTTGGCAAGCCTGCTGATGTCATTCACTGTGAAATACATCTTTGGGAAAGGAGTAGCCCAATGATCACTATGGTGCATCCTATAACAGTGTAATGCTGTAATGTGATATAGTACTTTGGTAGGGGTTCTATTCCAACACATGGCAAGTGTGGATGTTTGTGTGTGTGTTTCTTTGTCTGTGTAGGGTGCAATGCTTTTGAAGCCATTCACAGTCACTGCAACCTCAATTGACCTTCTTTGTTAAGCCTGCTGATGTCATACCCAGTGAAATACACCTTTGGGGAAAGAGTACTCCAGTAATCTCCGTGATGTGTCCTATAACTGCATAATGCTGCAGTGTAATAAATTAGTTAGGTAGGAGTTTTAATCCCAAACATGACAAGTGTGAGTGTGTCTGTGTTTGTCATTCATAACCTGTGTGGAGATGGGTGTGAGTGTGTAACAACTGGATTCATTGTGGAGCGGGTTTTGCAAATTTCTTATATGGTGGCCTTTTTATATGTCACAATGTCCACCTTACAAGGATAACAGATGTGAAATTGCCGAAAGGCTGGAGTGGTAATCCATACCCCTACATGTGACATCAAGGCCTGGCAAACAAAGTTAGCAACCCTTGTATTACACAGAGAACACTCTCAACCCATGTCTCCTACACAAACACACTTGCCTAGGCAACAACTGATATGCTGGTAGTACCCTGGATATTGCCCACAGATAGTAACCATGGTGTGACTGCAGTGGACTACAGAGGGCATGGCACCCTGTCGATCAGTACAATAGGCACATACATGCAGACAGTGTGCCTTCACTATGTTCCTCACTGGAGAGCTGGACACACTCACACACACACTCACACACACAGTCACACACACACATTCACACACACTCACACACTCACCTGTGGTGCCATCAAATGTGACCCACAAAGGGCATACCATGTCTTAAACACATGACCTGTATGGATAGATGCTACTGACACCAGGGAATACCTGTATCATGCTATCAGTGTAGGTGCAGGGTCAGCCTGCTGTCCATTACCAGTTCCCGGCACATGAGGCCAGGACAGGCACATCTGATGATAACAATCTGTGTACACAATGTGGGCCAGAAACCCCAGGTACACTTCCACATGTCACTGTACATGCATGTGTGATGTGTACACATCCCAGACAGTGTCCATGTCATGGACTAAAGAACACATACATGGCAAGCATTGCACAGCAATGGCCACACACAATAGTTATCCAGGTGACTGGATGGTGAATACAATACTCATCTGTGTCAGCCAATTCAAACACTACACCCCTGAGCCACACTGCAGACAATTGCCATGTAGCCTGATGCCAAGGTATACCCTTTACCTAGCCTTGTATAGCCTTCTAGCACAGTCAACCACTACACACCCATGAAGCAATGCATACATACATGTCAGTACTGGCACCCTGTGTTTGTGTGTGTGGTGTATGAAGCTTTCGACCATATTCACACTCACTACAACTCCTATTGGCATACTAAAGCATGCTGTCTGATGTCAGACACCTTCACATATCCTTTGCCCATATAACCTCCGGATAACCCCTGTGGTGCACGTGATACATGCACATTACTGTATTGTGGCAAATTAACTAGTTAGGAAGTGTATTCTTCACCCTGCCAAGTGTGTCAATGTGTGTGAGTCCCTGAGAGAGTGTGGCTGTGTTGATGCTGATACCTGTTCATGTGGACAGGCATGTGTACCACACCTACTGTATCACTACCATATCACTGTTGCAGATGTCACTCACCATCATATATACGTTTGGACAGCTCCTCAACCTGTAAGCCATGTGCTGCATGCAATAACTGCAGAGACATGTGATAGTGATACATAGTCATTCAGGAGTTTGAATGAAACCCTGTACTGGTAGGTGTGTGACAAAAAGATGCTTAGGTTTTCCTCTCCCACCCCCTCCCTGACTTACTTTGTCTCTGTCTGTCTCCCTCACTCCCTCTCTGGTGGATGTGGAGAACTACACCTGCTTTGCTTAGGCAGCAGCTTGTGTTTTGTAAGTGGTGTTCATGATCAGCTATTGGCTTCTGCATGAATTGCGGCCCTCCTATAGCTGATTGCATGTGGAACAGCTGTGGTAACTTTCCCATAGCCAATTGCATGGAAACATACTCCAATATCTAGGAACATCATGTTGGCATTTGGCCTTTTCATTCACTGTGACCAGGACCTAGATCTGGTGTTTGGCAAACAGCATCACAGATGGATTTGGGATTTACCTCTAACAACATACACTGTGGAAACAGGCCAGCACACAGGAGAGGGATGTGCCTGACATGACTACAGCATGTAAGTGTTGCTTTTTCTGCATTTGGAGCAATGTTGGTTTAACAGGGTGCGTGTGGATATGGCTGGTCTACATGTTTTAATACCTGTCATGACAGTGCTATGATTTTGAGGAAACCCCCATCTGTAGGGTCGTCTGCAGACTGGGCAGTGTGTGGTGCCTTTTGTTTTTTGTGTTACTCACAGAACACCTGTCTGAGAACTGCAGAAGCATAGTGTGAGGACTGCAGTCAGTACATGGTGACAGCCATGAGTGTTACTGACTTCATATCCCTCATAGGACATATGTCACAACAAACCCAGTTACAACAGTAAATGTATGAGGTTATCACAGCAACATGTCAATACTGACCCTGTGCTTGTGCCTCCAGCCACAACTCGGTCAACTTTTGTACATATGTCATGCAGTAAGAGGTGCATATGTTCTGTACACCATTATTTACTGATATCATATCTGATAACAAGTCAGTGAGATATCAGACGGCTACACATTATGTCTAGCAGGGGTTATATATGAGGACATAACCTGGGCATTCTGTGGTTGTGTCTGAGGTCTGTGTACGTATGGTGATTGTTGACAGTGTGTGTATTGTGAATATGTACCTTGGCCTGTGTTCACACTGTGGTAGATGTCATTGTTCTTGGTCCTGTTCTATCTGATGTTACATGTTGCTCCAGTGTATGGTACCCTATCGGCTTACATGTTTGTAGGGTCAAACACACACATTTCCCATACCACAGACAGGCATCGGATCACACTGTGTAGTGTCTCAGTATATGAAGGGTTATTGTGTGAGTGGCAGATATGAGGATGGTGTTGATCAGACAGTCCATATACTGTAATATTAAGCTAGCTTACCATATGTGGCTGTGTTCACATTGGTTGTGGGTATGCACTTTTACACAGGTGTCTGTTAATCTATGCTGTGACATGCCTGTAGAGCCTGCTATATTTCCAGGTATATGTGTATTCCCCCATAAGGGCCAGTGTGTGGCAGTCTGCCTGTAGCTTGCACAGTGCTTTGTTACATGCCTAGCAGCTTAGTGTACTTACACAGTGTGATGTTATGTCCAGATGTTTGCCAGATGTATTGCTGCCGGGCAACCATAACTGTCATGTATTTCTGACAAAGCAGTGGGATGCTGTGCAGGTGCATGTCACTAACTAGTGGGTAGTATGTGGCCATGTGACCTCTGCACCAGCGGTTATTATGTGTCATGACAGACAGGAGTGTGTGAATACATAACATATGGGGGCATATGTATCCCAGTATTTACATGATATGCCCATCTACATGGCTGTTAACATCCACATTGTCAGGCTTGTTTCACATGTCTTGCACTAAGGGGTCCTTTGTATACCTCTGGACTGAACAGAGTATGTCAGACTGTCCACATTTATTGGCCATATCTCTGCTGTAGTCCACAGGATCATTACTGTGCTAGCAGTGGTACTGTACTATGATGTTCTTAGGATGTCTGTCTGTAGCCAATGGCACACATGTTAAAAGCAGATGTGACCTCCCACACACAACATGTCTGTTAAGACAACCCCTATTACAGTAGCAACAGTCTACAGATATACCTGCAATACCTACCTGACATCCCCTTGCACTAAGAGGTTGGGACTATTGGGGCTGGGGTAGGACTCCACTCCATGTTCTGGACATATGGTGAACATATATTTATATATAATTATCCATATATCTATATAGATATATACACATATACATATTGATATACATAGATGAATATATATATATATATATATATATATATATATATATATATATATATATATATATATATATATATATATATATATATATATATATATATATATATATATATATATATATATATATATATATACATATAAACACTCAAATATATACATATACACAGCAATATATGTCTACACATATACAGATATAGATACATATGCACATATACTTATGGATATCTACATATATATTGACAGTAATAGGTATATCAGAATAGATATGTATGCTCATATAGTTATAGATATCTACATATATATCTACATAAATAGGCATAACATAGGATGTGCATACATATATAGATATATAGACATATATCTATACACACACACACACACACACACACACACACACACACACACACATATATATATATATATATATATATATATATATATATATACATACACAAAGAGATCTGTACATGGCCATGTATAGGATGCACTTTACAGATGTGTATACAGACATATGTATGAATATACATGTGGATGTACATGTAGACATATATCAACATATGTATATATCCATATCCCTGTCATGTGTAAACATCACTGTTGTGTATACCTTCCCAGATGTATCTCTCCGTATGTAGCTGATATGTGTACATTATAATTAAACAATATATGTGATGCAACAGTCATATTAATAACAATTACTACACAATTGTGGAAGTAAAGGCAATTGTTCAATACTAATCAATATTTGTATTGACAGATATATTAGAAAAACAACAGCTGCCTCTGCAGTGGCCATGACATAGTGGTTAAGTGTTGTGACTGTAGTATACAGGGTCCTGGGTTTAAGACCTGCAAGGGGTACTCATTTTGTTGCTGGGCAGAACAAGGGCTGTCAGATATGGAGTGGTTAAGGCAGTTTTGAGCAGCTTTAAGCATGTTTGCATGGGTTTGCACAAAGCTAAGCAGTGCTCAGCTATGGGTAAACGTATGTGAGCTTACACAGTGTAGGCTTTGCTTACCAGTGCACAAATCAGCTTAGCTGTTATATTGGAGCAATATTGGCTTAGCCCTGGTAACCAGTTCACACCACCCAGTCCGATAACGGGGTTGGCATAATGGTTAAGGTGTTTACCTTATAGACACAAGGGGCAGGGTTTGATTCTCTCATGGGGTAATTGGCTAGGCTTAAAATGGCCTGCAAGGGCAGTTAGCCTAGTACTAATCTATGAACCTATGAACCTATAGCAGGGTAATGACATCTGTAATAAGTGTATGTAATGCCATGTACAATACAATCGCCTATGTGCTGTCATTACATTAGCAAGGGGTGTGAGTGTCATGTCTGGGACACACAAGTATATGAGGCCTGTACAGCACTGTTACCCATGTGAATGTGAATGTGTTACATACAGGGGTAGTAGCCCAGGGTACATGCAGTCACACTGGCAAGTAGTGTATCATGGCAGTACTACTGTTGACAGTGCTTTCCCAGGCAAGGGTAGAGTGCTAAATATAGTACTGACAACAAGCACACCTGTAGGCATTGCTGGACTCTGAGGCCTCCCTGTTGTATCACTGGTGTGTGTGTGGTGTCACAGTATATAACCTCTACTGGATAATGATCTGACATGTGGAATGTAACTATAGACTACTGTCTGCACAGCACATGTTAGTGAGGGCTTCCAACATGTGGTTATGGCATACATATTGTTGTCAGATGTCCATCTGTCAACACATTCATCCTACTGCATAGCTACATTCCAAGCTGATGACTGTTAGTCCATGTACTAATGTGCAGATGGCAGGTATCCAGCTGGGATATGTACAGGCAACATATGCTTGGTTGACACTGACATCTCTGCCCAGCTCTGTAAGAACTGGCACATACAGGAGACAACACCCTGTATGCACCACATGCCACAGGTACCCCCATTACACTACCATAGTCAACAGAACATGCTTGGGTACAGGTCTGCATCACAGACACTAACCATGTGTTGTAATACATGTTGCATACATGTCAACCTGATCACCTCAGTGGCCATGTGCAGGAGGCACCCAGAGGATTGGCTGATGCATGTCCCTCTTACCCTGAGGGTCACCACAGTAGTGTTTGTCGATAGATTGCCTGCTGCCACATGGGAGGTGGCAGAATACCACTGTACACACATCCCCTACACAACCTATCTCTCCATGGACAATAGCTAGGTACACAGCTATGACCACATGTAGTGATGCACCCCAGTACTGACACATGTATACGTGTGCATTACTGAGTATAGCAGTGTCTGTGTGTTAGCACACCTGCACTTGGGAATTCCATGAGGGCCTTCACAACCAGCACAACACCCGTTGCCATAGTCAGTTGTGGCTGCTGCTGTATGGGGCATTACATGTACCCTGTTATGCACCTCACTCTACCAGCTACATGAGCCTTGCAGTACCAGCACAAAGGTGTTGTACAAATGGATTGATAGGCATGGGATACCCATTGAGTTCTGTCAAGTGTGTGTATGTGTGCATGTCCATATATCTGTAGGGTACAGCATTCCGAGGCCACATACTCCTATTACAATACCCATTGCCACACAGTAGTACAGATAGTGTTGTTGTTGCCCATAGGTGAGGCATGACAATGCAACACCCTACTATGCCTGTGGCATGTGCATTAGATGCATATCCCTGTAGTACCACTGTTGGGATATACAAGGTGGTGTATCTCAGTTGTGGGCAATGTGTGATGGTGGGTTTCAGGGAGCACAATATCCACTGGGGGATGTGGGTGCTGTGTACACTTTCATTATACCAGGGTACACCCGGTATATGTCCCATATACCAGTTTAGGGTTACCACTGTCACTTTCAACCATACAGGTAAGTGATACCACAATCCAGACTAGTTTTGCATGTGATGTGTGCAGCCTACCTGTAACACATTGGACACATGGTCAAGTTAGTTAACAGCGATAGGCCAAGGTCTCTCCGATGTGTGTCTGCCTGTTATGTGTCTGTTACTGTCTATATGAAGGTATGTCACACAATGTATTGTCCATATACACCCATTACATCCTCCATTAGCATACTGTACATGTCTGGGGATGTTCTGCATGTAACATGTAACCTGGAACACACTTCACCCTAAACACTGTGTGATGTGTGCAGTGAAGGTCACACACTTCAGTAGCACTACATACCTAGGTAGAGGTCTAGTCCCAGTGTTGCCAAGTAGGAGTGTGCGTGTATGTGGATGGGTCTACATCAGGTTGCAGATTATACACAACCAGGTGGGTTACCTGTCCATGTGGCACAGGCAATAACTGTTATACAAACCTGTGACATGTGTTCAACTGTACTCTAGATATGTCACAGCCATGGTGTCACCACAGTGCCATACCCCCTGTGTAATATGACTGCAGACCATCCTCCTACTGACACATGTACACCTACAACTCAAATGGATAACATTATGGAGACCACAATCAACCAGTGTTACTAACAACTTTAATGCATCATTGCTGGATGGCTACACTACCTGACATGTATGCATTAAACTTTACTCCTACCAACATGTTACACTGCAGTCTTTTGGTAAACTGTAGTACAGTCACCATGTGCATCAGAACCATTTTAGTGTGTCCCTGCATCAATGTTATGGATGACAGGGATGTGGCACAGGTATCATATACACAGGGTGTGTTCTTGGTTTGTCAGAGGCCACGGATGGGCCATACATTTGACACCATGTGTGTGGGTGAGGGGTGTAATGAGGTGAACTGGGTGTGGTGATGAACTGGGTGTGGTGATGTGGTGTGTGTAGGTATGGGTTTGCCCTAAGTGTCTTTGTATAGTGTGTGGACATGCATGCACACAATTTTGCCATGTGGCTGCCCTAAGCAAGTGTTTATGGACAGTTGCAGGCCATACCTGGCAGGGAGTGCAGTTCACTGTTTTCAGCCACGGACACGTGGACTGTGCCTGCCAGGGGTTCCATGGGCACATCCAGGTACATTTTCCCCTGATGATGACAGATGTCTGCTGGAACCAGGTCCCTCCTGGGACTGGCCAGGACCATGTGCTCATGGCCTGCTGTGGTGTGGTGTGGACAGTGCCCCCCCCACAGTGCTGGGGCTGGCAATACCACTACAGGAGCCCCTTGGTGTCCTAGCATGTCCACATTGACTGCCAGCTGTTGGTGTTGCTGGCCTACATCCATGAGGCTGTCGCTGCACTCCCACCACACATTCGGGCATGGACAAACCACGGTCGATGAGTGCCATAATCTCACCAGACCATCTATCCATGAGCTCGGTATATTCACAGAAGTTGTCGCTTGCAGATGTGAGAGCAGTCCTCTGCAGCCACATGGCCATGTCTGGTGTAATGTTCCATACATGCCTGCACTGCCATGACAGTCTAAAACATGCACCTGGTGGTACAGATTGTGGCATGTCTGCCAGGGGCATGATGACCAGCGGCCTTACCATGAGCACCCTGGGACATCTGCCTATGTGGTGCCCTGCCAAACATCTGGCTATGCCTGCTGTGACCAGACACAGTAGCCATGGTTACCATACTCTCCTGTGTACTACCACCAAATGCCAGCTGTACCTCCACTATGGCCACTGGCGATGGGGTTTGTATAAGCACTGAAACTGTGTGCAGGGTTGGGGTGGCTAAAAGTGGGATGTCAAATGATGGCGCTGTTTTAGCCCCTGATAACCCCACCTGTGCCTCAACAGTACTATCATCATTTTCGGTGTCTGTCTAGGCACCAACATCAGATTGCATGCAGGAGGGAACCTGACGGACCTCTCCACCTGTGGGGGAAAACAATAAATGCACTTTAAGACCTGCACAGTATTACAGCATTGCATAACAGTACACACATATACATAAACACACACACACACACACACACACACACACACACACACACACACACACACACACACACACACACACACACACACACACACACACACACACACACACACACCACCTTAATACCTATCTGTCCATGACTTTACAGACAGTCCCATGTTTATCATTCATTCTCCATCCTGCATCACACTTGGTAACATACACCCATTATTACCACTCATCAGTGTATCATTCCTCTAAATGCCTAGACAAGTGATCAGAACACAAGACCTGTTACTCCATTACCTCCCTGACCTGAGTGGACATGACCTCACTGCTGTCATTCAGTGTTCACTCTGTGTATGTCCGGACATCATGAGTATGGCCCCTATATGTGAGGGGCTACTATGTTCACTCCATAATATCATGCACTGGAGTGTCATGTGTAAGTATTGCTCAGTACATGCCAGATATGCTGCTCAATCAACCTATCATGTGACAACTGTAATATAGGGATACACTCCCTAGTGTAGTCTAGTAATTCCTCATGCATCTGTAGTGCTGCATATGTGGTTTGTCAGCCACCTTTCTGCTGAATGCGATATTAGGGGTATACCTGGTTACCTGGTGTTTACCTTTCCTCCCAATGCATGTTCCATGCTGCAGACCTTATTATACTATCAGATGTCCTGTAATTACATGCATGACAAGTATTCCTGCTGTGTCATGTGTCAGTCCATGTCCATGTACTGCACGATCCCAAAGGGCGGTACTCCTGTATGAACAACCCCACAATCACACATGTGCATTCATGGAAACACACACAAACACACACACACATGCACACATGCATCCTACATGCATCACCCTCCCTCCACTTCCCCATAGTGACCCCACAGACAAAATAACCACCCACCAAAACACACACACATTTACACACACACACACTCACATACAGGTGAGGTTGCACAAAGATAGTACACACAGCCCTCCTATTACTATTACTCATCTGTCAACATGCATAACATATGGTACACAACAGCATGCAGTGCAGCTATAGTCAATCCATGATAGCATCAGTATCCATGTATCTGATGCATGTGCTGTGTTAGTAGGGGATGCCCCTTCCCCCTGGTTACCACTGCACCCATGCACACAATATTACTGTGCACCTGTTCTGTACCCTGCCATGTACTATGCACCAAACCTCACAGGTGTATAACCCATTGCCGAATGTGTAGTACTGTGTCAGTCATGTCAGCTCTAATGCTCACAGCCCCTATGTTTCTCAACAAGACATACCTGGGATGATATGTGGACAGATGTAATTTGTGAATGCCTGATGTCTGGTTTACAGATCTCAACATCAGAGGACCATGTATGACCAATCCAATACTATTACACTGACAACCATCAGACCATACCATGGCTATGGGGAGTGTACACACCCTTATTGATATGACGCACCCTTCCTTGATCTGCCATGGGACCACATCACCGCATATATTAACAGTACATGAGCCCAATATGTGGCATATGTCCTGCACATTCACATGCCATGTCTACGGAATGTGTTAGGTGTGCAGATGCTAACCGCGATGTATACACTCTGTGTGTGCATATCTGTGCACACACTTATCGTGATGGTTTGTTGCACCTATTGTTATGTGTACTACAGCAGTCAATACTCCTGGCAGGAGTATACTCACATGGGCCATCTAAATTTGCCAATGTATGTTCAGTCTGCCCTACACATGTCCCCCAACTCTGCATGACTGCATGGTCTACTCATGTACACATCCCTTGGTGTTCACACACTGCCATCACTATTGCTGTGGGTATAGGGCTATGTCTGCCACAGTCCCTGAACCTAGCTGTGTGCAGATACAGCCATTCTTAGCATTTAAAAGCAACAATACATGCACATGTACAGCATGCATTCTGGGTAGGTGTATTAGATGTGTGCATGGACTATACCATAGCCATTACATGCCCGGTGTATTGGCAAATATTAGCATAAACCATACTCACCAGCTACAGGCTGCTGCCTTGGTGGTATACCGAGGGACCTACATAAGAGGGTGAGAGATGCGAAGTCAGTGGCCACACCTGTGGCATTGCTACAGGGTGGGTGCAGCATTACAGTACATCAACAGTGCATGCCCACAGTATTACCATGTATGCACATCTGTTTATTACTACTATGCAGCAACAAACTATCTATCTATATATATATATATATATATATATATATATATATATATATATATAACAACATGTCAGATATGCATGATCTACCTGTACAGATACGGATGTACGGATGCATACACAACAGTGGTCTACTGATGTGCCCTGTGGCCTTTCCTGCATGCTCCTCAGCTGGTGTGTGGGTAGCACCCATCTCCACAATGGTGTCCGGCAGTTGTTGGTTGTGTGGACAGGCAGGTGTCACAAGGCTGGTGAGGAGCTCCTCAGCACATTTCGGGGGGATGGATGACATGGCCCCCCCTGTTGCAAGGTGATCCCCCTGGACTGCAGCAGCACACCAACGGGCATTGCAGAGCAGGTCAGAACAATGATGCTGGACCTGCTCATAACTGTGGTTGTGCAGTCTGACATCATTGACCCTGTGGACTAGGTCATTCCACAGAGTGGTCAACTCCTGCTGCTCATATGCGGCCCGGCCAAATAGGACAAGTTAGTGCTGGATTAAATCGGTTAGCACTACTTCATTTTCAGCCATGCACGTGACATCTTGCCTGAAAGACATAAAGATGGGAACAGGTCTGAGCAACTCATACAACCATGTTACCACAGTTCTTAATGCACATCTCTTTCACCCACCCACCATATCAGCGACAACAAATTGTACACACAACTCAATAGGTATGGCTACAGCTTACCTACCAGTGGGACAGATATTGTATTGTATCACACTTTGTGCTATGTGTTTGAAGCCATGTTCCCTGTGTGGACACTATCATTGCTGGCCTGTTACAGACTATTCACCTGCATGCCATTGTCAGGCCACTATGGTTCTATATATGCCTGCGGTATGTCTACTTTGTGATTGCTGCAAATCTGACTTTCTGTGTTATTAGGAATATCAATACATGCTGTTGGACATGTCCCAGCATCTTGTAAACTATTACTACTCCCATATGTTCTATAACAATGACACACTAGCATGTTTAGGGACTATTTCCCAGCACAACCACCTCTCCAAACTTATCTGCCCATGTTACCAGGCCACATCACATGTGGGACCCATCCTGGGGCCTCCTCATGTACTGGCCCAGCACTACCTTCAGGTGGAACCAACTCAGGGGATGTTGTCCCACCCAGGGGCACACATACACATGGTCTTGTCCCAGAGGTCAGGTCCAGGGTCTGTTCCATAGAGGGCTCCATAGACGCATGTGGGTCATGCTAGATCATCTTGAGGCACCCAGTACACATTCACAAGGTCCACATGCTCCTCCTGCTCAGCTTCCAGACCAGGCACCTTCAGGATGTGGACCGCTGTTGTGAGTAGCAGTGGGTGGGAGGCTTGCTCCCATTGTTTCCATTGTGGGGCCCATGGGGCTTCCACATCACAGAACACACACACCATCCAGGGTGTTTATCCACCACGTGTCACATACCATCCCTGTAGGCTGCCTTCTATATCTACCACCCCCCGAACCACCTCCACAGCTATACTTGCCATACTTACCAATATTCTCATTCCCTACTTCACAGACAAGGGCAATGTGGTCCCAACAAGGGGTTCACATGTGACATGCCCGTCCATGTTGCACACACTGACAGCTGTATATATCTGTGTGTATTGCTATGTGTGCTGTTCCCTCGCACATAACATGCAGCACTGTGGTGGTAATATAGGGGACATATATTTACATACATATATATTTGTGTGTGTGTGTGTGTGTGTGTGTGTGTGTGTGTGTGTGTGTGTGTGTGTGTGTGTGTGTGTGTGTGTGTGTGTTTATGTGTGTGTATGTAGACATGTGCATATAGGTATATATCTATATATGTGTAGATATATATGATGTATACATGTGTTTATATATTATGTCTACACATGGGTATCTGTATATTTGTGGGGACACACACACACACACACACACACACACACACATATATATATATATATATATATATATATATATATGTATATACATATACACATCTATATTATATATATATATATATATATATATATGGGGTGCATTCAGCCATCAGGTCCACAATCTCACAACATCTTCCTGCACAGCTGCACTGTTCTGCCTTGCTACAACACACACAGGTGCCACATATGGACACAGCCTAACATTAGGGGGTATATGTAGGGCCAGATTGCAGGTAACCCTATTACACACCCATGGCATTCCAGCATGCTACATTACAGGTTAACCTGAGTATCCTGCAAGTGGTGGGCTGTGGAATACGTGTGTCCATCATTATGGCATTACTTCCACCACCAGCTATTGGTCACAGTAATATACATGCTTCCTGTTACACAACAGACACTATGATGGCTTACATCTTATCAATCAGTGCTGCTCTGCACAGTTGACGGGTATGGCCCACTACCCACACAGACAGACTGTATTGTCCTTAGCAGTTGTTCAGCTGAACATTACAACAACAGCACCTCATGGCACATATAAATCATTCCACAGCATCTACCCCATTATTATGGGCCAGTTACTACAATCAATTACATGCATATATACTTCACATACATGTTGTGGCAATGGTATCTCTTCTGGGTAGTTTGCTGGATGGATGTTTTCTTTTTTGCTGTGTTTCTTCTTTTTTACCTTTCACTCACTCACTCTCTCTCTCTATCTCAGTCTCTCTCCAGTAAATGGATTGAGCTGCTTAGGATTGATTGCAGCAGGAATTTTGTAGGTGATGCACATGATCAGGTGATGGCCTCTGCACCAATCAGTGTCTGCCACTTGCTACCTGCATGCAGCATGCTGTGTAGTACTTCCAATTACCACTGTCATGGCAACCCCCTACTATAAACCCCTACATCATGTGGACATGGTCACTTTAACTTTCCTGTATGGTGGACATCCTTCCTGTGTGTAGGCAGCAGTGTTACAGATGGCAGGTAGCAATACCTCTTATAAGAGAACTTGCACACTCAGGCCAGCTACATATTTGTATGAGGTTCCAGAAATAGAGACAATTTGTGAATAGTGTTGTTGTATGCATTGTATAGCACTGGTATTACAGGGTTTGTGTGTACATACTAGTTTAACATGGAATGCAGTCTATCTGCATAGCTCTCAACTGTAGGCCTATCCACTTGATGGCCAGAGGTGTGCCTGTTATGTTTTGTCTGTCCACCACACAGGTCTGATGTCAGAGATATCACTGGCAGTGTGTGTGTGTGTTGAGTGCTATCAGTACATGGCTACATCCATTTGTGTTTCAAACTTCATATGCCTGACTTATGGTATGTTGCAGACTATCCTGTAACACCAGTGACCTGCTTAATGTATGACAACTGTATTTCACATATGGGCCTGTGTTCCAGCCTCTGTCCTGCACCTACATACCAGGCTTTGTCCATATGACATGCTGTCAGGGGTTATTATGTAGTGGGATCTGAGTATGTTATGCTGCCATTCCTGCCATCAGTCCACTGCTATTCTGGTCCCCACACATATTGTGGGGTTGGGGCCATATATGTGTGGGCTTCATCTACACAATACATGTGTGCCTTTATACAATCCAGAGGCCAGTGTATGTAACAGTGGTATATGGCCCTGTATGCCAGTCTATGGGGGGGGATGCACCATAACTAACCTAGGCTGTTACAACATGGGAAGGGTATCAGGGTAAGCTGTCTTAAGGTATCTGGATGTACATTACCATACAATTCACCTTGGGTAAATGCAGGCCTACTGCTTCCTGCCATACAGACTGCTCTGTTTGTCAGTGTGATTGTGATGGTGTCAGTTATGCCTTGTTATGTAACAGACACATCTCATTGTGTCAGCTGAGGTCTTTGCCCCCTATGGATTGGGTACAGAGTGTAGATAGCGGTAGCTGGACTATACATCTGCATTACTTACTGTTGATTGATTGCTATCCAGTGGCCCAGTCTGTCTTCACTATTGTACTACTTGAAGGCCTTGGCCTGGACAGCAACATATGTAAACCTTTCCAGAATACTGTATTAATATAATTCTTTTTACAGTTGCATTGGTCTAGTTATATGTATGTCAGAGTCTAAACATCTATATGACATGGAATATATAACTGTAATAGTACACAAATAAAGCTTTCCCATGTATGTAAACCTGTGTGTGGTGTTATATCCTTTGACCTCTCTGTGGATATATGTTGCAGGCAACAATTGTCATTTGTATGGGTGTTTCATACAGTGTCCAGTTGGTAAGGTGGCAACTGTAGGCATAGTGACTGTTCCGTATTGTGTGCACCTTCTACATATGTATCTTCCTATTCATATCTGTGTGTGTGTATGTGTAGTTACATATATATCTATATATATATATATATATATATATATATATATATATATATATATATATATATGTGTGTGTGTGTGTGTGTGTGTGTGTATCTGCATACCTTTGCCTGTGTATATGTATCTTAGGAATGTTGATTGCTTCCACATTGTAAATTCCCTATGGTAGCCAGACTGTTCTGCATGATATGTTACTGATACCAGCCTGACATCATACAGGTGGGATGGAGTACTGTTACCATCTTGTGCCATGCTGTGTCAGGTCCTGGTTATGGGATTTGCAAAAGTTGGTATTGTATTGCAGGGCATATGTGTTTGGCCTTGTGGGAGATATCTATACTTACAAGACGTATGTTGTTTGGGTGCCCTTACCTCCATTGACGGTGCATGTGTACATATATGTTTTTCTTATATTCTCCTTTATATCTCTAGATATATGTCTGTTTATACATATATAGATATATATGTATGTATATATATATATATATATATATATATGGTCCTCATATATATATATATATATATATATATATATATATATATATATATATATATATATATATACATATATCTATAGATGTCTTCTTTTGGCTGTTCCCATTAGGGGTCACCACAGTGGATCATCTGTTTCCTTTTCTTCCTGTCCTCTGTATCTTGATCTGTCACAAAAACCACCTGCATGTCCTCTCTCACCACATCCATAAACCTTATCTTAGGCCATCCTCTTTTCCTGTTACCTGGTAGCTTCATCCTTAGCATCTTTTTCCCAATATACTAAGCATCTCTCCTCAGCACATGTCCAAACCAATGTAATCTTGCCTCTCTGGCTTTGTCTCCAAACCGTCCAACCTGGGCTGACCCTCTAATATACTTATTCCTAATCCTGTCTACCCTCATCACACCCAGTGCAAATCTTAACATCTTTAACTCTGCCACATCCAGCTCTAACTCCTGCCTTTTTGTTAATGCCACTGTCTCCAACCCATATAACATAGCTAGTCTCACTACCCTCTTGTAGACCTTCCCTTTCACTCTTACTGGTACTCGTCTGTAACAAATCACTCCTGACATTCTTCTCCACCCAGTCCATCTTGCCTGTATTCTCTCCTTCACCTCTCTTCCACACTCACCATTACTCTGAACTATTGATCCCAAGAATTTAAACTCATCCACCTTCGCCACCTCTACGCCTTGCATCCTCTCCATTCCTCTATACTCCCTGTCATTCACTTGTATATATTCTGTCTTAGTCCTGCTGACCATCATTCCTCTTCTCTCTAGAGCATATCTTCATCTCTCCAGGGTCTCCTCCACCTGTTCCCTACTCTCACTACAGATCACAATGTCATCTGCAAACATCACAGTCCACGGGAACTCCTGTCTGATCTCATCTGTCAACCTGTCCATCACCATTGCAAATAAGAAAGGGCTCAGAGTTGATTCTTGATGTAATCCCACCTCCACCTTAAAAGCATCCATCACTCCCACTGCAAACCTCACCGCTGTCACAACACCCTCGTACATATCCTGTACCACTCTTACATATGTCTCTGACACTCCTGACTTCCTCATACAATACCACAACTCCTCTCTAGGCACCCAGTCATATGCATTCTCTAAGTCTACAAAAACACAATGCAACTCCTTTTGACCTTCTCTGTACTTCTCCATCAACACTGTCAGAGCAAACATCGCATCTGTAGTGCTCTTTCCCGGCATGAAGCCATACTGCTGATCACTAATTATCATGTCCCTTCTTAACCTAGCTTTCTCTACTATTTCCCATAACTTCATGCTGTGACTAATGTGCACATTACCCTTATTCTTAAAAATTGGTACAAAAACACTTTTTCTCCATTTTTCAGGCATCCTCTCACTTTCCAAGATTTTGTTAAACAATCTGGTTAGAAACTCCACTGCCTTTTCACCTAAACACCTCCATGCTTTCACAGGTATGTCATCTGGACCAACAGCCTTTCTGTTCTTCATCCTCTTCATATCTATCCTTACTTCTTCCTTTCTAATCCATTGCACTTCATGATTCACTATCTCCACATCATCCGAACTTCTCTCCCTCTCTTCATTTATCAACCCTCAAAGTACTCTTTCCATCTGCTCAACACACTCTCCTCCCTTGTGTTTCCCTCATTATCCTTTATCACCTTTACTTGCTGCACATCTTTCCTAGCTCAGTCTCTCTGTCTAGCCAATCTGTACAGGTCCTTTTCTCCCTCCTTAGTGTCCAACCTTTCATACATCTCTTCATATACCTTATCCTTAGCCTTCACCACCTCTCTCTTTGCCATGCACCTCATCTCCTTATACTCCTGTCTACTTTCTTCATCTCTCTGACAGTCCCACTTCTTCTTTGCTAACCACTTTCTCTGTATACTCTCCTGTACTTCTTCATTCCACCACCATGTCTCCTTGTCATCCTTCCTCTGTCCAGATGTCATACCAAGCACCATTCTAGCAGTCTCCCTTACTAGCTCTGCTGTATTTACCCATCTATTTGGTAAATCTTCACTGCCTCACAGTGCCTGTCTTAACTCTTCCATGAACTCCACCTCACAATTACCCTTTTTCAATTTCCACCATTTGATCCTTGGTGCTGCCCTTACACTCCTCCTCCTCTTCTTGATCACCAACGTCATCCTACAAACCACCATCCTATGCTGCCTAACTACACTTACCCCGGTCACCACTTTACAGCCTCCAATCTCCTTCAAATTGGCCGTCCTACATAAGATATAATCCACCCGTGTGCATCTTCCTCCACTCTTGTATGCAGTATGCCACTCTTGTATGTCACCCTATGCTCCTACATATTCACCACAGCCATGTCCATCCTTTTTGCAAAATCCACTACGATCTGACCTTCGGCATTCTATTGCTTAACACCATACCTACCCATCACTTCCTCATCCCCTCTGTTCCCTTCACCAACATGCCCATTGAAATCTGCTCCAATCACCACTCTCTCACCCTTGGGTACAGTCATCACCACTTCATCCAACTCACTCCAAAATTTTTCTTTCTTATCGATCACACACCCAACTTGTGGAGCATATGCACTAACAACATTCATCATTACACCATAAATTTCCAGCTTCATAAACATCACTCTATTCGACACTCTTTTCACCTCAAAAACACTCTTAGCATACTGTTCCTTCAGGATAACTCATAAGCTATTTCTCCTCCCATCCACACCATGATAAAACAATTTGAACCCACCTTTGATACATTTAGCTTTACTCCCCTTCCATTTGGTCTCTTGCACACACAATATACCAACCTTCCTTTTGTCCATCATATCAGCTAGCTCTCTCCCTATAGCAGTCATACTGCCAACATCCAAAGTTCCGACCCTCACTACCACAGTCCTAGCCTTTCTCCTCTCTTCCTGCCTTCAGCCATGTCTTCCCCCTCTTCTCCTCCTTTGGCCAACAGTAGCCCAATTTCCACCAGCACCCTTTTGGCTAACAGTACTGGTGGCAGTAGTTGTTAACCTGGGTCTCGACCGAACTGGTATGTAAATATTTACTGCTGTCCGCATGAATGATTTGGTGAAGTTTTACACTGGATGCACTTCCTGATGCAACCATCCCCATTTATCCAGGCTTGGGACCAGCACAAAGAAATGCACTGTCTTGTGCATCCCCAGTGGCTATATATATATATATATATATATATATATGTATATATATATATATATATATATATATATACATACACATCTACATATAAAGATATGTTACATCTATTTACACACACACACACACACACACACACACACACACACACACATACATATACATGTTTAAATACATTTCCTGTACTGTTGAATGCCCGCGTTGAATGATATGTTTGTGAAAACATCAGGTTTGTGCAAATCTGACATGGCTTAGTGGTAAATCACTTTGTCTATGGTGTGCAGGGCCCTGGGTTTGAGCCTTGCAAAGGCTGTTTATTTTGTTGCTGGGCAAAACAAGGACCATGGTACAGTGTGATTAAGGAACTTTTAAGCAGTTGTAAGCAGGTTTGCGCAGGTTTGCGTGGAGGAAAATACTGCTAACTTCCGGTTACAGTTTCTTATACTCAGTTAGCTTGTGAATTGTTTAAGCTGTGTAGACATTTCTTACGCCCATGCAAACAGGCTTAAACCCACTTACTGCTGCTTAAAAGTGCTTACTCCCACTTACCCCTATGCTGTTGTTCTTCTTTCGGCTTTTTCCCCGGTTAGGGGTCGTCACAGTGGAACTCCGGTCCGCTAATGATTGGCAGTAGATTTTTATAGGTGCTTACCCCTGTACTAATTTCTTTAAAAGAAAAGAAAAAAAAAGGGTTGATAGGAAAGTGGTGAAAAAGGGGCACAAAGAGGGAAAGACAGTAGGGAAAATAGCTAGGGATGTGCAGAAAGGGTGTAGGGAAGGTCCATAACTGCCAATTTCTTCTACAGCAACAGCTGTGCATATACACTGCATTTGGAGGTAGATTTGAACACTCAAACCCCTGAGGGAGGAGTGAGGGCAACAATAATATGTTGTGATGCCAAATAGACCACATTACATGTGTCCAGTGGACACATGTGTGAAATGGACAGCTATGTATGGGGTGAGATTTTTTGGGGGGAACAGATTGCCCTTTTTTTAGGTGAGAGTGGGATGTTGAGGAGAGATAGCAGGTATATTTGGGGAGGTAGGTTGAGTAGATTAACAGACAAGACAAATAAGACACATACAGGGGCAATATATGACATATGTGGGGGGTAAACACCTTGATGGGGAAGGGTGTTGGGAAATCAGAAGCCCATGAGCCCTCTAGTGGAAACATTGGGACTGAGGTCCCCAACCATGGGCAGTCAACACTGCACCTTCACAGCCCCGAAGGTGACTGTGCTAGGGGCTAAGTCAGAGAGCCAGGCTGACCCTCTAGTGACAACACAAGGCCCTTGAGCTGGCGTAGCAGATATCCGACCTCCCTGTGGAGTTTACTGTGCACCACGATGGGGACCTGGTGATGGGTTACAGGTTCCTGTCCGCGCCTGCTCCCAGGGGGGCAAGCCCCATCCCCTGAGGCAGTTCCACCCGAATGTGGTGCAGGAGCAATGGATGAGGAGGTCCCGGGTTGGGCCCTAGACATGCTAGTGCCCGGTGCCATGGCCAGCTAACGTGGGACAGGTGGGTCCGCTGGGACCCACATTCCCATACGTGCTATGGTGTTTATGTTTTATCAAAATATGTGGGTTAGTAATAGTCAACACATTCTAGTATTAGGTATAACAGTATGCATAGATATTCCCATTAACCCAGACACTAGATATGGAACAGTTGCATAGCAAACAGAACACATGCATACATGGGACCACAGTGGTAATTACAATAGTATGCAGGTACATTGATGGCACCATGCCACCAGTGTTGGAGTATTTCAACATAGCACATGCACAGAAACAGATTTAAATAATTATCAAACAATATGACATATGTCCCAACATTACAGTGAAGTCATCACGTACCAGTTGAGTTGGGTATTTAGTTTATTGTTGGAGATATGGTGGGGGGAGAGAAAGATATCAATTAACAACTTCTATATTCCTGTAGTTTGCATTACTTTTCTAGTTAATGCTGCTATCTGTACCTTACAAGTATTGGTACACTACCCTATTGCCTTAGTTTGGACAGTGATATGGCTGTCGACAACTATATACATGAACTGGTTTTAGCTGCAGTATACATCTCTTACCTGGTATACCTGTGGAGGAATTGTTTGTTAACACTAACTAACTGTTTCTACTCATACCCTCAGATTCCAGGTTGATGTTATGCACATACCTGTCCATCTCATTTTGCACAGACTCTGTCCATGTCTTGACCACATGCATGTGAACTGGGACATATGTAGACTATTACCCTCTTCGACCTTTTGTAACTTACAACACTCTTATACAGGATTTAATTTTATTTTTATTTTTATTTTACATTTCTTGACCAGGATAGTCCGACTGGATACATGTCCATTTTCAGTGGAGGCCCGGGGAGAAAAGCTCCAAGGGTAAGCAGATACAGCATTACATAATACCAGCATTACATAATACAAACAGACTATTTACAGAGATTACATAAGTAAGCAAGTTAAACAAGTTCAACAGGTTAGAGTTGATCCTGAATGTAAGTCAGGATTAAATTAAATTACACAGTAAACTGGTTAACAGATTTTTACACATTCTAGAGAGAGTTAGCCAGGTTTGATACAGTGACATAGCCAGTTAAGTGACAAATGTTGTTTGAGTCTAGTTTTAAATTGACCTAAGGTGGAAAGTAAGGTAATATCAGCTGGAAGAGAGTTCCAGGATCTACTTAGAGAGTTTGCAAAGAGAGAGTCACTGGCTGTGTTATTAATTTTGCTAGTCTGAATTAGCAGTTTGTTAGAGAATCTAAGCGGTCTAGGATTGTTATAGGGGGTGATAATATTTTTAAGTGCAGGAGTATTGTTCGGATTATAGAGGATTTTATAGGCCATAATCAGTTGGTTATACTGGATTAGGCTGGGTAGTTCAAGCCACCCAAGCTGATTTAGATTGATGCAATGATGTGTCCTAAATGGCAGCCCAGTGGCAAACCTGGCAATGCGATTGTAGCAAATTGAGAGTTTGTTAAGGACAGTCTTGTTTAAATTCCAGAGTAGAGGGGATGCGTACAAAAGGGTTGACAGAAGGTGAGAGCGAGCTATGGCAATTTTAGCTGGAGGGGTTAGGAAGGCTTTTATTCTATAAAGTGACCCTAGTTTTTTATTGATGGCTTTGATAGTTTGGTTAACATGTAGGTCGAATTTTAGATTATTATCTATGATGACACCTAATAGTTTTGTAGAGGGGTCAGGGGAGATTATTTTGCCATCATTTGAATTTATGGTAAAGGTGAAAGCAGTAGACCTACATGTTGGTGAAATAACAGCATTTTAGTTTTTTTGGGATTTAGGATCAGATGACGTTCAGAAAGCCAGTTTTCTATTGTATTAAAGGTGGTCTGGGTAGCTGACCATAACTCTATTGGAGATGTGGCCAAGCAAATCAGAGTAGAATCATCAGCATATTGGATACAGCTGACTTTTGGGATGACAGTATAAAGGTCATTAATGAAGATGGAGAACAGCAAGGACCCTAGTATAGAGCCTTGTGGTACTCCAAGGGTGTTAGGTAGGTTAGAGAGTTTGTTTTGCCAGAGGACAGCCTGCTGTCGACCATTCAGGTAGGATTGGAACCATTGAAGGGCTCTAGTATGTAGACAGAATGTTTTCAGGGTGTGGATTAAAAGTTGGTGATCAACCATATCGAATGCCTTGGAAAGATCCAAGAAGAGGGCTGAGGATATATAATTATTGTTGCAATTATGGTTTATGGTGTTAGTAATGGCTAGGAGGGCTGACATAGTGCTGTGATGAGGATGGAAACCATGCTGAGTGTCTGCCATAAGGTGATTCTGGATTAGGTGGTGCATGAGTTGTCTATAAATCCATTTTTCCATAATCTTTGCAAGTGGAGAGTATAGCTATTGGCCTATAATTGGAGAATTCAGTAGAGCTGCCTCCTTTGTGAAGTGGGATTACATAGGATATTTTCCAGATGGTGGGAATTTTAGCTTCTACTATGGTTTGATTGATTAGTATTGAGACAGGGTAAGCAATAGCATCAGCTGATTTTTGTAGGTACTCAGCAGGGAGTTGATCAGCAGAAAGTGTAGTGGGTTTTAATTTTTTGATCAAGGTATGGATAATTGAAGTGGCAACTGGTTGGAAGGTGAATGCGGGTAGGTTTCTAGGAGTGCCAGTTATATTATGTAGCACAGTGTGGGTGACAGTGATGAGTAATACCTTATTATTCAGAGCAACTGCAACACTCACAATGCCATACAATATCATAGTAAACAGTACCAGTACAAGGTATCAATCTTTTATTACTAGGCACAGTGTTTGTATCTGACAGAACTGTGGGAGCAGTGTTTGTTAACACTATCTGAATGTTGCACACAAATGACCAGAATCCACATTAGTATTGTGCACATACATCTCACTCTGTTACTATACACACTCTGGTCACAGCTTGACAACATGGGGATGTAGATGGGCCATACTTGGCTTATTGCTCTCATAACATTTTGGGGAGTTGCTAGTATGACAGGATTGTTCTTATTGATGTCTGACAATCAGTTGTATTTCCTGTTTGCAGCCTATATGTCTGGGATCATTCCACTGATTTCCCAGGGGCACAGAGTGACAGGCAACAGATATAGGCCAATTTACTGGCCATTCTGGACATATCTGTACAGTTGTGTGGTATGATTCTGAATGTAGGTTACTACCACTCCCAGGATTCGAACCATGGCTGTGTGTGCTAAAAATACAACAGTTCACATCTCAGTTGCATGTGCTATTTGAATTTTGTTGCCTGTCTTCTCACTGTTTTCTGTCTATGTCTCTCTCAGTTGAACTAAATGACCTCTGGGGATTGCACCAGTCATATACAGGCATTCCTACACATTTTTTATTTATGTTGTACAATGTGGGTAACAGTGTTTAATACAACAGTACTATTAAGTGATTTTAAATCTACATTACCATATGATACCAGAGTAAACACATGCAGTCCAGCAGTTAGACCTTCATTGTCAGGCTGTTATGCTTTTATTTACATACAACCTATATGAGACTCTGCCTGCCATATTCTCTGGTGTATGCAGTACTTGCCTTAAACAATACAGGTTTTATACAGGCAATTAACTTACTGATACTCTTAGATTTATTTCCTATGACAGTACATGCAAAAGTATTAGTAACCTGCCTCACGTCGCAACCTCTCCAAGCAACATCCATGGGCCTCCTGGTTTGCAGCCCTCTCACTTGCCACTGTGAAGGACATAAGAGGAATATTTAGCCATACCTATTCATAATATACATGAGTTGGCAATTATTAAACAGGTAGTGAAGTGATACTTACACACTGTTGGGACCTCCCCTGTCCTCCTAGCCTCTTGGATCCACTGACCCAAGAGATTCCCCTTTTCGCCATTTCAGGTCGGCATAGTAATGCCTGACCTGCTCACCAGTTCGGGGTATGCCAGTGTCTGTCCCAAGCTTCTTCTTTATATTGGGAACCCTGGTACTGGCCCTACAGCCGTCTCTTCTCATGGTCTTCAAGAAGGCGTCCTGCCATGACTCTGGACTCCTGGATGCCCCAGCATTGCACCTGTAAGCGCACACTCTCTCGTATTCCAGACATGGTGCCTGCAAGGGGAAGCTACAACCAGTTGTGAGATGTATTCCCACCTGTTGGGTTTAAATAGGGCTGATTTCCTGCACTTTGCCATGATTGGATGGTTTTGAAAAGGCTAAGCCATGGGCAAACCTGCTTACTTAAGGTTGGCATTGTTTAAAGGGGTATACCAATGGGCAAATTGAATTAGCTGACCTACGTATTGTTGCACTTACTAAGCTGGCCTGTGCAATGCCTAGAGTTGTTTAATATTTAATTTGAATTCTATTTGCTTTTGGCATTGATTTATTATTAATTACATGTTATATATGTGTCTGATATCCATGATTCATGTGTATGTACAATGTATGGGGTCCTTATGTTTATTAGGGGACTTCAACACTTTATTACAATTGCACCTCACATCTGGGCTTACTGCAATAGTCTAGTTCACATATTTATGTTACGTAGTAGGTTATAGAACATAAGACTGTATATAGATTCCTTTCACATTTTCAGTTTGATTTTACTGTAGTGAAGATTTGTTTGGTGATACCTCAATCTTATGTACTGCTGTGATGGCTTAGTGGTTAACTACTGTGACTATAGTGTATAGGGTTGAGGACATGCAAAGGCTGTTTATTTTGTTTCTGGCCAGAACAGCAGCTGTTACATAGAGAGTGATTAAGACACTTTTAATCAATTGTAAGCGGGTATGCGCAGGTTTGTGCAATGGCAAGCAATGCTAACCTCTGGTTAAATATGCTTACAGAGAGTTAGCTTTAATATTGCTTAACCTGTGTGCCCATTGTTTACTCCCACGCAAATGGGCTTAAACCCACTTACTAGTGCTTAATAGTGCTTACACTTGCTTACTAGTGCTTACTCCCGCTTACAACTGTGCTAATTTAGACAGTAACGTCTAATGGTTCATGGGAAGGTGGGGGATTTGGAAGCTGTATGGTGTTATCATTCATTACATACTTTACCTTCCATTTGAATCCCTGAGTCCTGTGTACATATATTGTATGGAGCGCATGTGATTATCTGTGGACTTTGCAACATCATGACACTGACACCTCACATCTGCATTTAATGCAGTATTCCAGTTCCCAAATATATGTTATTTCATAGGTTATGTGCTAAAAATATTGGTCATAAAGTGATTTGACATGGAAAATTGAATGTGCTGCAGTGGGACTCAAACAGGGAATGATTGCTCGCAAGGCGAATGCTTTGCCCACTACACTATTGCTGTACTGCTTCATTTGCATACATCTTGCTTTATTTCCTCTTGTTCCATTTAAGCTGCATTAACTGTAGCTAAGCGATGGGCAAACCCGCGCAACTACAGATAAATTTCATCAGTTTCATAACAAAAAACATATTTATATTTGTTGTTTTAACTATTGCTCTTGTACATGTGAGGGGATGTTGCTGGGGGTATGCATACACCTATGATCGGTCTCGCTCATTCTTTTAGGACCTGTCTGCTGTTCTTCATTGCAGGGGTGTGTATATTCTGAGAGCTCTGCTCTCAGACACTCCCCCTGCACTCTTACATGCTCAGTGTAAGAGTAGGAGCTCAGGAAGCGCGCCTTCATTAATATACATGGCACGCTACCATCCTGCTCCTAAATGGCCACTTCTGTGCAGGACTAAGCTAGTCCTGCACAGAAGGATAGTAAATCTGGGGGATTGCCTTATCTTTTCATTATTTTAAACCTTGCAGACTCAAAGCAGATATTGTGGGTAGGGAATTGGGCTGGGGGCTATGCCTAGTATGTGTGAATTAAATGACTGGCCTTACTGTTGTACTTCTGACTTGTTTTGCAAGAGTAATGTGTATTTAAGTGAAGTGAGATCAAGCACAAGCTCTGAACTCTGGCTATTGTTTATGTGTAAAAATACATATAATAATAACGGTGTTGTCCTTTATCCTTTTTTTGTTTTAACCTGACAAGATTAATCAGACACTGTAGGTAGAGTGGGCTATAGGGATTGGGGCTATGTGTGAATGAAGCAACTCTCTCTGCTGCTTACTGTTGTTGTAATTCTGGTGTTGCAACACTGTAATAGCTGTCTGTATTTTCAGATGAATGCAATCTAATTATCAAATATATGAATAATTCTTAATGTATGTTATTTCCTATCTGTTCATGTATATACTGAATGTCTGTTAAAAATGTTTGTAATGTTAGAGCTCTTCTGGCAAATTCCTGAGGATTGAAGTCACCAAACAGTGATACACATTTGACTTTCAGACTTCATTCCGGGATTCAGCAAGCTGAAATTTTCATGCAGGAACAGTGTAGGAGCTCCTGCATGGAAAATGTCCGCAATGTGATCCAGGAAAGTGCTGCTTTTACGTACACTGTTCTGCGGCCCTACACTGTTCTTGCATGGAAAACCAGCAAATATGCAAATCACCTAATTTGCTGGTGAAAACCATGCAAATGAGGTGATTTTACAATCCACCAAGCTGCCAGGTCTCCATGCTAGAACAGTGTCAGTGCAGAAATGTACTCTGAAAATAACTGAGTACATTTCTGCAAATGACAAAATGGAGGCATGACTGCTCATGAAAAAGCATGTATTATGTACATTAGACATGCCAATGGCCAAATATAAGGCCATTGTCATTAAAAAGTGATTAATTATTATGAAAATTAAACTTTTTTTTGGCTGATCTGGGCTGTTTAAGCATAGGGCAGTGGTGAGCAAATGGGATCGTGCCAAAAAAAAAAAAAAACAATGGGAAAACTTAATTTTAAGTTAAATCTGCATTTTGCCATTATAGTTAATGGCATGCAGAATGTAAACAATACCAGGGAGCATTGGTTGTCAAGGGGAAAGGGTCTGTGTTAGTGCAGTTACTAACGACCTACACACTGGGGTATGCAAATGAGGGGAGTTATACTGAATCACAGATTTCTTCAAAGTTTCAGCTTGTACCTAACCATGTAGATGCAGCAATACAACAATGCAAGTGTTAGAGCTGAATGACTTCATAAGGGGGTGTGTCATGCCTGCTGTAAGCTCACTGGAGCTCTGTGGCCTGTGTTTGCCCTTAGCTACAGCTAAGGAAGGGGGTGTGTCAGATGTGCTGGAGCACTGTGTGCATAGCCCAAATAGCTGTGTGCGTTGAGCACCGAGATTTAAACAAAAAAAAAAAAGAGGAAATGGCAGCACTGTTTAGGTTTGAGCACTGGGTATGCGCGGAGTGCCTCGCTGCTTAAATAGGAAGGATCTGGGAGGGGGGAAACAGCAGTAGGAAGATAATTAAGGAGAACTAGCATAGCTGGCAGGTAGAATGTATCAGAATCAGCCAATTACACGTGTAGCAGCCCAGCACACTACTATAAACTATGCAAACACCCTGCAGACTGCTTTTTTCAAACAAACTCTACACCACTGTTGTACACAGATGGGGGATTTTTGACTGGCAAAACTAACTAAAAATGTTAGAGGCTGCTGCTGCTTTACTCCATCAATATGTGCTAGAGAGTAAGGTTGGTGAGGAGGAGAATGCTGACAACCAACCCAACGTGTGGAGGAGGAGAAGAGTGTTCAGACCCGGGGTAACCTACCAGGGCCTACATGAGCTGGAGATAGTAGAGTGCTATAGGGTGGACAGGGACATTCTATAGCAAATCGTTGAGCTGTGCTGGACAGGCCTCACACATGGAACTAATAGAGGGGAACCCATCCCAGTGGATATCAATGTATGTGTAGGCTTAAGATACTAGCCACAGGTACCTTCCAAAGACCAACTGGAGGTATCATGGGGGTCTCACAGGCATCAGCATCCAGGGTACACCACCAGTTCCTGGATCCCATGACACAACATGCCAATGAGCACATATATTTCCCTACTGCCAGTGAGGCATTAACCAGACGTATGCATCTTTTCCACCGTATAGCAGAATACCCTGAGGTAGTTGGTGCTATAGACTTCACGCACAATCACATCAAAGCACCACCTGGCAAGATGGATAGGGTCTATATAAACTGCAAGGGCTTCCTCTCCATCAACTGCGAGGTTGTGTGCGATGCCCAGGGCATTATCATGAATGTGTGTGCTGGCAGCCCTGGAAGTATCACAACTCCCACATCTGGCATTGCTAACAGCTGTAGCAGGCGTTTACCAGGGGAGACATCCAATATGGCCATCTGGTGGGGGATACTGGCTATGCATTGGAGCCATGGCTGATGACACCCATCAGAAATGCACACATACCTGAACAAGAACACCATAATGAGGCACACACACAAACTGGGATCACTGTAGAGCATGTGCTTGGGATGCTCAAGTCATGGTTCCGCTGCCTTGACACATCCAGTGGAGTCTTGCAGTACTCTCCAGCTACATGTACACAAATGTTCATAGTATGTGCCATTTTACACAATATGATCTTGTGTAAACAACTGCAGCAGAAACAGCACGGGGCAGGGCCACACAGTCCCCCACCATTGCTAAGGCCAGCACAGGCACAGAGGGACTCAGAGGAGGAACATCCTGAGCCTGCACCTGTAGGCAAAAGGAGGTGTACCCAGTATGTCCATGCCTTGGCAAAGAAGCAATGCATAGCATACACACTGACACTGTAGGGACCCAGGGACTGACACCTCTCTCCGACTTGCACATTTAGTAAAAGGGATGCCAAACATAACACTACCTGAGCTTTACCATGTATAGGGAGTATACTATGTGCATCCAACATAGTCATCCCTCCAGCACTGTCCGCAGTACTGGTCCCGCAACAAGGTAAGTCACCTTTCCTATCAATTACTGAATGAAGTAGTATATTCTCATACTTGTTATGTATGATATGGATGCAAGCATGCAAGAGAATTGGGTGGCTGAATGGGATAGCAGCAGACAGCTATATGGGACAGCAGGAAATTCATAACAAATACTGGTGTCAACATACTAGGGCTAGACAGCACTACAGAAGCTGACAACCCCACGGCAGTACATGTGATGACCCAAATAACTATGGGTGTCAATATGTCACACACATGGATGACAATGAGGGTCACATACCCACCACCAGCCTCACCCAGCAGGACAGGTGTAGATGACCATAAAGAAAGGCCGGGCTAAGGCCCCCAAATGATGGCAATGGTGAACTACCCCCCCCCCCACCAGACCTACACAGACATACTACAACAGGTCTGGCAGTTGCATTCTAGTTCTGAAGGGTAAGAGGTCTGAAACTGAAATTTATGCCATTAAGATCTAACATGTGTATTCTACTGCTATGCTTCCTTTTTGCATGATAGATCACAATACAATATGAAATGGAAGCCAACAGAGTAACCAAAATACCAGTACAGTCATTGCAAATGTTTAAGGTCTGCAGGTGTGCACCCCTCACAATCCCATGTAGAAATGCAGTAACAGATGGCTTGCAGCACTCTCAAATGGACTACAGTCCTCTGGCAAAGGCCCATGCCTCACACATAGTGCCAATGTATGGAATGTCAGGGAGTCCCAACTAACACAGTAAACAGAAAACAAATGCAAGGCCATGTTGACAAATGCCAGTAGCATGCCTCCCTATGTCCTACTGCAAGGACTGTGGACCAGGCCATAAATACTACTGGGATAAAGGCCCAACTATAAGGATACCTCTGAGATATTGATTACATAATATTAGGAAGAGGATAGAATAACAGAGGGGGGTGCAGAAGCATGGATGTCATGGAGTGTGTGAAGTCTGAAACTCTAATGTCTACCAATACTACTCCCTGACTGCAAACCCGTGAATGACTAGCCACAAAACTGTTTGTAAACCACAATGTGAAGGTAAACTGACCACATATATGAGTCCTGCCTTTGGATAACCTGGGTGTATCTATACAGATGAGTGGTATGGCCCCAGCAGGATATGGACATTCCTTGAAAATGAGAAAAGGACAAGGAGGGAATCCCCAGCCAGCATACTAACAAGGTGCTGGACCATTTACACAGAACCAGCAGTCTATTGTCTGTAGCTACCCCTCCATAATGGCAGGTGTGTGCCAGAATGTGTAGTCTATATGCCTCAGAATATTGGTCTCAGCTTCATTCATCCTGTATTTCCCTGGTAAATAACGGTGAGCAAAGAATGATAAATGTCAGTAGTTGATGACATGATACATCACAGTATAAAACAGTACATATGTCAGAAAATCTATGCTACAACCAAACATGTCACACAAGCAGCACAGACAGCAATAGTTACAGTATCCCCCGTATGTTATGCCCATTGTGTCTCCATATTGGTAACCTATCTACAGATATCCTGCAGAAGCAGTTTGCTAGGTGTATCTATGGCACACAAAACCCTGAACTGGAGTCCAACCCTCCCTGGAATGGATGCACACACTCAATATAGAAGGTCATACTGGGCATGCTCCTATACTGAAAGAAATGAAGCCCATGTCTCACAACACAGTGGACTACAGATATCGGTTATTCGCAGCTGCCTGTGCACACACCAAATTGTGCACCATTGATACTTCACACACTCACATTGGATAGGAATACTCACACATAACTAAGGCCAACATAATATAATATGTTAAACACACACACACACACACACACACACACACACACACACACACACACACACACACACACACACACACACACACAGATGTGGGGAAGAGAAAGACAGATAGCGACAGAGAGAATCCCATTATGAGGCCTTTCCCACCCAGTACACATCCCATTGACCTATATCACATCATGTGTTGATGTCAATCACTGTAGAAATACCTTTGGTTAGCCCTCAGCCCTATAGTCTCAGTGGTGCTTGTGATAACTGTGTAACACTACAGTAGAAATAAGTATCCATGTAGCAGTTGTAATCTCAGTCCTATCAAATGTAAAGTTGTGTGTGAGTGTGTGTGTGTTTCTAGATAAATGTGGTTGAGGCCATTCACACTCACTAAACTTCTCTTACTCCTCCTTCAGCACTGCTGCTGATCTCACTCATCTTCAAAGATACCTTTAGACATCTCTAACATATAAGCTCCATAGTGCTTGCAATAACTATGTAATACTATACTGTAGCAAACTAGTTAGATAGGAGTTCTAATCCTGCTCTTGGCAACTGTGAAAATATGTTTGCTTATGTGAGAGAGTGTGTGTGTCTTTGTAAAGACCTGATTTTGTGGTCATTCACATTTACTACACTTCCCTCACCCCCCCCTTTAGCACTGCTTTTGATGTCACTCACCTTCTAAGATACCTTTGGACAGCTCTCCAACATGCAAGCTCTGTGGCACTTGCAATAACTGTGTAATACTATATTGTAGCAAACTACTTAGATAAGAAATCTAATCATAGTCCTGGCAACTGTGAAAATGTGTGTCTTTGTGTGAGAGAAGGTGTGCCTTTGTAATGACCTGATTTTCTGGTCATTCACACTTACTACACTTCCCATATCCCTCCTTTAGTACTGCTGCTGATGTCAATCACCTTCAAAGATACCTTTGAACAGCACTCCAATATATAAGCTCTGTGGCAGTTGCAGTAACTGCATAATACTATAGCCTAGCAAACTAGTTAGGTAGGAGTTCTAATCCTGGTCCTGGCAAATTTAAGTGTGTGTGTCTTTGTAGAGGCCTGATTTGTCATCATTTACACTTCCCTTATCCCTCCTTTAGCACTGCTGCTGATGTCCCTCACCTTAGAGGTATGTTTGGACAATGTTTTACCTATAATCTCTTTGGCATGTGGGATAAATACAGAACAATGTAGTAGCAATAACTACACAGGTAGGGGTTTGAATATCATTCCTGACAAGTGTTGGTGTGTGTGTGTGTGTGTGTGTGTGTGTGTGTGTGTATATATATATATATATATATATATATATATATATATATATATATATATATATATGTCTGTACCTTAAAGATTCTGTCCCCATTTACACCCAGTACACTTCTCAGTGCCAAACTTTAGCAGTCCTGCAGATATTATTCACCTTAGAAGTACCTGCTGGCAACCCTAAACCATGTAAGGTCAGTGGTGAGTGTGATAAATTTGTAACATAATGGTCTGAAAACATAGTTAGATAGAGGTTAGAACTTCACTCATGACCAATGTAAATTTGTGTGCAGGGTAAAATATTTTGTGAAATCTCTCACCCACTACATCACCCAATGACAACATTTACAAGGGCTGGTGATGTTCCTCATCTTAGAATTACCTTGGGACAACATCCATTCTGTAAGCTCTGTGGTGTATGTGATAAACGCGTAACACTGTAGTAGCAATACATCACTAGGTAGGGGTTCAAAACTCAGTACTGGCAAGTGTGTGTCTGTCATCAACATCTTGTGGGGGTGTGATTGTTTAATAGCAGGATCCATTGGGGGGGTGGGATTTGCTAAATTATTATATTGAGGACCTACTATATGTCCCAATGTCCACATTACAAGGCTAACAGCTGTCGAACACCATAGACAATTTACAACCCTAAATGTCTAGTGCCATGTGCAATGACTATGTGACAATATGGATTAGTGAACAATATAGGCAACCCTTCTAATACTCAGAGACTACTCTCCACCCATGTATTATACACAAACATACTTGGCTAGGCAACAACCACTATATCAGCAGTTCTCCTGCAAATTGCCTCACAGATAGTACCCATGGTGTGATTGCAGTGGACTACATGCCTGTTGACCACAACAGTGCCACTGACATCAGAAAGTACTTTGACGTGTTACATCTCCTGACTGAGTGTGTGTTATCCAGCAAGTAAAAGGACATGGCACCTTGTTTCATCCCCTCAGTAGCCCAATCAATGGGTACAGTGGCCATTTTGCCATGTTCCCCACTGGACGCTTGCAACAACTGTACAGTCTGCAAACATACCCCACAAAGGGAATACCACACCTTATACACATGCCCTGTATGGACAGATGCCAATAACTCCAATGAATACCCATATCATACTGTCTATGTAGGTGTAATCACTACCTCAGTTACATAGCCAGGTCTCACCAAATGAGGTCAGGAATGCTACTTCTGGAGATACCAATCTGTCCACACAACATGTCCCAGAAACCTCAAGCACACTTCCACACTTCAAAGAACATGCATGTGGGACATGTGCACAACCCAGACACTGCCCATGTTATGGAATATAAATCAAATACATGTGAAGCAATGCACATCACTGGCCATCCACAATAGAAATCTGGATGAGTGGATGGGGAAATACAATACCCACCCCTGGGGACCACTCCAGTGACTATACTACTGAGCCACACTGAGGACTATTTTCATGTGGTCTAATGCCAGGGTTTTCCCTTGGGCTGGCCTTGTAGAGCCTTCAGGCCCATTCACCATCTACACAACTATGAAGCAATGAACCTATGGATCTCAGTATTGGCAAGTGTGTGTGTGTGTGTGTGTGTGTGTGTGTGTGTGTGTGTGTGTGTGTGTGTGTGTGTGTATAGTAATCTCAGTGTATTGGGTTGATGAATATCCCCTGTGGCTGTGGTTATTAGCAATAGGAGGTGTGTCCAAACCACAACACGTACCATTCTCCATTCTACAACAGATGTTGTAAATCAACATATACCAATGTACAACCATCAGCCCTATAATCTGTGAGACATATGCAATCACTGTGTTACAGACCGGAGATTTCCATGCACATACTGTACCCTGCCTATGACATGGTGGATGTGTTACCACGCTGCCATACCCCATGGTCTTGCTGCAGGGCCACATCCTGGTGACACACATATGCCTAGAACAGAAATGGGATACAGCATGTGAGAACACATTCACTCAACACTTCATTTGTGGGGGGAGAGAGGGGTAAAGCTGACACTGAATGTATTGCCAAGACTGTGGCCAATATCTGTTGTCTCAGGATAGATATTAGCATTGTGCAGTAACTCACAGCACTTGTGTTTAATGCTGTGGAGGTTGTTGATTTAACTATCAAAGGCTGTTGTGACTGTCATCAGTATCTGTGGCATGTCTGCCATCATAGATGCCTGTAGGGGATTCCATGAGGGACCCAAAGTTGTGTTTGAGGCTAATAAGGGAGTTCTTCAGTCATGGGACACCACATTTCTCTGCAACAGTGTCCTCCTTCTGATGTACACTTTAGTAATGGCAGGGGACCATTACATTGTCTCCCAGTGTTTGGAGACAGTGTCTGGGTTTTGTTGGCTTTGGCTAGTACCATGCATTCATGTTCCTGTTTGTACAGTGCCTATGTGTATGATTCCACAGGCAAGCAGCTATTTCCCATTGCCATGGGTGCAGTAAAGAAATCCACCCTTGTTTTCATGGCTGCAAAGTCAGCTTTGGAGAGGTTTTGCAAGGTGGTTACCTATGTGGGTGTGTGGCTGACATGTTGAGTTCCATGTTGATTACAGCCTGTGTGAATCTCACCATGCAGGGATTGACATCTGTGGATGAGCAGCAGTTCCATATTTAAGTAGTCAACACAGGTCAAGGTTGTTGAATCCTCTACCGGGGTCAGTATGAGCTGCTCCAGGCAATGGAAATGAATCCCAGAAGTTTTGGGCCACTGTACTGGCTCTTGACTACTTTTCCCAGGTAATGGAGGGGTAGTTGAAGACTCATACTATGTCAGTGTTGCGTTGGACCATCAAAGATGGCAGGATGATGAGGAATATCCATTGACATTCTAGGGGCATAGATGTGGACTATAGCAGGCTATGATCTGGATTGCCCTATTACCCCAAGGCAGTTGTACCGGAAGTATTTCCAATGCATTATGATGGGATACTAGTATGAAGGTGTTCCTAGCCATAATAATTATGGAGATAACACCACCTGTGGAGGTATGGTGTGGTCAATGTTTGGGGGCTGACAGCTGTGGAATGCATCACAGCCTGATACTGCAGGCCTTCTGTCTGCTGCTGTGGACCACCTCTCCATTACAGCAGACATGTGTCCTCCACTCCAATGACTGCTATGAGCGACTGCATCCTGACAGTTAGATGTCTACTGTTGAGCAGCATGGCCCTCAGATTGCATACGTGTGCAGCTGTTATGGTGGTAATAACATTAGGAAGACTGCCTAACAAGGCATCATAGGGGTGGCAAGACACTTAGCAAGTACCTGGAAACCCAGTAGTGACAGATGTAGGACATCTGTGGCAAGTCATTGGGTTCTGTCAATCATGTCATCCCAAGCAGAAAGGTACTGAATCCCGTGAGAATGACACATAACACGTAAACCAATTTTACAATCAATCATCTGTTGATAGTACCGCAGCATCATTCTGGGTGACAGAGGTACACTGCCCAGGGCTACTGTCACACCTGCCTGCACCACATAATCAGAGAGTTCAACCATGTCTCTTGTCATGTATTCCATAGTCCAGAGAGATGTCTCCCAAGTCATTCACACCCACATGGATACAGAGTGATACTCATAGTTGTTATGGAGTGCCATGACTGGCTGCGTCATGTGTTGGATGCTGGCATGTGATAGATATTTGGCTGTCACCTGCTCCATATTCAACTTAGTGAGTGGGATATGTGTGCGCCTCACTATTGATTTACCCACAATCACTGTATTGTGCAAGGTGGTTAGCCTTAGGAGCGTAGGTTGAGTGGGAAACTGTGTAGGTTAAACATGTGCCCCTTGGCATGTGCCATGTTGTGGTGTCTGAGTGGGTGTCTGTCTTGCTGGTCTGTGCTATTTGGGTAAATGTCCATTGAGTGCCTCTGAGAAGGTGGGTGTGTGGCTTTTCACTGTAATTCATGGCTGTCAAAGAGGGTGTCATGGTGAGCTACATGTTCCACATGGTGTGGTGCAGGTGTTGATCTTATCCTCTTGACCTGCTAGTCCAGTGTTTGCTGGTGAGTGCAAATGTCTACAACGGGTGATAAATGGATAACCCTCACAGGTCTGAGTGCTTAGAGTTTAGAGGGGAGGGTTGTCTGTGTACTTGGGGCAGTTGCAACAGTGCCTCAGAATGAATATGTGCAACAGGTTAACTGGTGAAAGCACAGATAACTGCCCTTCAAATATTCCAGGAGAGGTAGACATAACTAGTAAGTACTGGGGCTACATCTGTGATAAACGAGTACTGCTGACAGCTCCCAGGTATGCCACACTTCTTGATACAATGACCTGGTGAAGTGCCAAGCCATAATGCTAGTTGAAGTGCAAGACAGGAAGAACTAGCATGATGTACTGGTGGAAGAGAAGTCAGAATGTCTGCCACCTGTAATACTTTACCACAGCTGTGCAATTGTCAGCAGCTTTGGCCATGTGAAAACTCAGTAAGCTCTGTAGTGCATGCGGTAACTGTGTAACACTATAGTAGACATACCTAGATAAGAAGGAGTTCAAATCCCAATACCGGCAAGTGTATGAATCATGTACTGTTTGGTCTATACCATTTTTGACCTGTGTGCTACCCTTAACATTTCCCTTCACCAATTGCATGCAGAGCAGCTGTGCAGTTCTTCCAAAAGCCAATGTCATGGCAACACACTCCTGTAAATGAGTACTCTAAGTGGGCATTGGTCCTTTATGTTACTTGTGAGGAAGACATCCTGGAGTTGTGTGAGATACTACATTTTACAACAAGACTTGTGGAGACAAGCCAACTAAATTGTAGAGAAAGTTCAAGACTTAGGGGCAGATTGTGAGTATTGCTGTTATATGTTTGGAATACTGCTAGTTTAACAGGGTTTGTCTGCACTTGCTACTTCTGCATGGGTTTCAGTCTGACAGAGTTATGTCTCTGCATAGCTGTCAACTGTAGGGCCATCCACATAATGGCCACAGGTTAGCCTGTTATGTATGGGCTCTTACCCAGACAGGTGTTGTCCTTGGCAAATCAGTAGCACACTCTCTCACACAAGCAAACATATTGCATAATGTAAATGGTAACATCCATTTGTTTTTTTATTTTATATCCCTCAGAAAGATATGTTACAACAAACCCTGTAACACCAGCAACTTTCTCAGTGTATAACAGCAATATTTCAAGTATGGCCATGTATTTGGGCCTCTGTCCACCAATTATGTCAGGCTTTGTCCAGATGCCATACAGTAGTAAATTGATACGTATATTAGTCTATCATTATTCAGTGCTGTAATTCCTGCTGAGGGAAAGGCTGGGAAACATGTTGAAGTCTGTACATTCAAGAGGTTGGTGTATAGAGAATGCTCTTAGATGCCCTTGTAACATATTTTATGTGGGGGACAGTAACACATGTTTTAAAACTAGGCTGTTAGAACATGTGAGGCATATTACTGATCAGAAATATGACAGTTCTATAGCTGTACATTTTAATAAATCTCACCATGGGGACAGTAGTGGGTCCCAAGGTACATTTTCTGAAAAAGTCTGTTCCTCAGTTTGATGAAACATTCATAAAAGGACAATTATGTACAGACTCAATGTATTAATATTAACTGTGATACTTTATCCCGTAGGAAGTTAAATGAGCAGTGCAACTGGAGGCTGTGTATTCAATTATGTAATTAGGTGTTAACTGCTTCTTGTGATTAAGGCATGCATTTCTGGTAATGATTTACTCCTTGAAGGCTTTGGCCAAGTCATCAGAGAATAATAAACATGTATAAATTACTGGCTGCTTGTATTTTTCTTTGCTATGTTCAGACAATTTATTTGTTTTGCTAAGAGGTTGTTGTATGTCTGGCCATTGTGTATGGCCTATCATGATTTTGTAACAGTGTACTGTTCACTTATTTATTTGGACTGTGGGGGGAGGGGGCAGATGTGAGTGTCATGGCTGTTTTTGTATCCAACTGTGTATGCTGCCCCAGTTGTGGGTGGTTTACCAGCAGCATATGTTTGTATGGGCATTTTGGGACATGAATGCATATATATATATATATATATATATATATATATATATATATATATATATATATATATATATGGATTCACTTTATAACCTCAAAATGCTGAAATATCGAATTTCAATACCTCAAGACTATAAAATCGAATCCATAAAACACCGACAAAAAACCCCCGCGAAACCACATAACCTAAAACACCGCACACACTACACTAAACATACAACACAGCACCCACATCACAACATAAACAAAAAAAAACCACACATACACAACTCACACACAAATAAGCAGGGAGGCAAGCCCCCCTGCACCCCCCACACCCCCGCTACTTATATATACTAACTCCGAGATCACACAAACACAACACAAAAGCTCACTCACACACCCACATTCTCCAATCCTTCACACACACTCTAACTCCCACTCAAAACCTTTACAAAACAATCACTTACCTGACATAACACATACATCCACACATGGCACCGCGCACCACCAAAACACAAACCCGGACATTATGTAACACAACTTCATAACCGCACATTCGACATATATTCGACATATCTGAAATTCGTGATTATGAACTTTCGCTATTTCTAACATTCAACTTTATAGCTTCGAGATACTGAAATTCGACATTTCAGTATTTCGATGTAATAAAGTGAACCCATATATACATATATATATATATATATATATATATATATATATATATATATATATATATATATATATACACACGCACACACACACACACACACACACACACATATATATATATATATATATATATATATATATATATATATATATATATATATATATATATATATATATATATAAATAATCTATATGG
>NC_056730.1:682074528-682077028 GCF_019279795.1 Protopterus annectens
TTTGCACTCAAGATGTTAGCCAGTATATTGGCATTCTTTGTTGGCTCAGTCTTGGAGGTACCATTGTCTAGTAGCTGAGAATAAATCTTAGTATTGCCATGGAGATTCTTTACATAACTCTATGAGACCTTGTGGTTGTCTTTACTATGTGCTCCAATTCTGTTCTCACAGCTAAATTTGTAGTATTTGATGAGGGATCTCAACTTTTATTTGAGGCTGATAATGGTTTATTTCCAGTCTTGGGACTTCACCTTATTCCATATTGGTTCCCTCCTTCTGTTGAACAGTTTCTTTATGGCAGGGGACCACCAGATCAGCTTCCTTTTTTTGGAGATGAGGGTCCTGGTTGTATTGGGTATGGTGGTATCCATGCATTTGTGTACATGTTAATATTGCATTGTTGTTTGATTCAGCTGTCATGCAACTAGTCTCCATTTGCATGGCTGCCGTGAGGTTAACCACCTCTGTTTTTATGAGGCCATAGTTAGCTTTGGAAAGGCTTTTCATTGTGGTTAGTTGTGCGGGGCGTGGGTGGTGGGGTGGGAGGGCTGTGGATTTCCAAAGGTGATTAATTTGTATTCAGATATAACAAGGGATAAGTTCAGTATTGGTGTAGAGCAACAGTCACACATATTAGGAAGGACCAGGTCGATGTGATGGCCATGTGGATCGGTACATGAGTAGCTTTCCCTGTTAATGGTGGAGTAGTTGAAGTCAACCAGTACGAGAGTGTTAGGTTGGACACTAATATTCTCCAGGGTGTTTAGGGACTTGGAGTGTGAGTCTTGGGACAAGTTTGGGGGCCTATAGGTGACTACAACCTGAACCACTGTCTTACCCAATGTTAGCTATGCCTGCAGGATCTGTAATGCATAATGTTGGTGTATCACTCTGGAGGTGTGTGTATCCTTAATGAATATGAAAATACCACCACCTTTGGAGCTTCAGTCCAAGTTCTGCAGCCAAAAGTTTTGAATGAGTTATAGGCTGGTACTGCAGGGGTGATTCCTGCTGCCTTTAACCAGGTCTCCGTTACAGCACAGATGTCATTGTTCCCCATTTTAAGGAATGCTTCCAGTGAGTGCATTTTCAGATTTAGACTTCTAACATGCAGCAGCATGACCCTCTGATTGCATGTGTTTATAGCTGTGATATATTTCTGTATATTTATGTATACATATACATATATTTATATATATATATGTATTTATTCACCTTTATAGCTGTATGTATGCATATATGTGGATATAAATGTGGATGTATCTCTCTCTCTCTCTGTATATATATATATATATATATATATATATATATATATATATATATATATATACACACACACATATATATATATATATATATATATATATATATATATATATATATATATATATATATATATATATATATATATACAGTGGATATAAAAAGTTTACACACCCCTGTTAAAAAGCCAGGTTTTTGTGATATAAAAAATGTGACCACAATAAATTATTTCAAAACCTGTCCCACCTTTAATGTGACCTATAACCTGTACAATTCAATTGAAAAATAGACAAATCTGTTAGGAGAAAAAATATAAAAAATAAAAAATGTACAATAAACTGGTTGCATAAGTGTGCACACCCTTAAAGTAATACTTTGTTGAAGCACCTCTTGATTTAATTACAGCATTCAGTATTCATGGGTACACTCCTGCCATCAATTAAAGAGACTCTTATTAACCCCAAATAAAGTTCAACTGTCCTAGTAGGATTTTCCTGACATTTACTTGGTTGTCTGATACAGCAAAAGCCATGGTTCACAGAGAGCTTACAAAGCATCAAAGGGATCTTACTGTTGAAAGGTATCAGTCAGGAGAAGGGTACAAAAAAAAATTCCACAGCATTGGTTATACCATGGAACACAGTGAAGACAGTCATCAAAAAGTGGAGAAAATATGGGACAAAAGTGACGTTGCAAAGAACTGGACATTCCTCCAAAATTGATGAAAACACAAGACAAAAACTGGTCAGAGAGGCTGCCAAGAGACCTACAGCAACACTGAAGGAGCTGCAGGAATTTCTGGTAAGTAATGGTTGTGTAGTACATGTGATAACAATCTCCAATATTCTCCATCTGTCTGGGCTATGGGATAGGGTTGCAAGATGGAAGCCTTTTCTTACACAGAAACACATCCAGGCCCAGCTACAATTTGCAAAAAAATACATCAAGTCTCCCAAAAGCATGTGGGAAAATGTGTTATGGTCTGATGAGACCAAGGTTGAACTTTCTGGCCACAATTTCAAAAGGTACGTTTGGCGCAAAAACAACAGTTCGCATCACCAAAAGAATACCATCCCCACCGTGAATGGTACATGGTGCATGGTGGTGGCAGAATCATGCTTTGGGGTTACTTTTCTTCAGTTGGAACTGGGGCCTTAGACAAAGTGGAGGGAATTATGAACAGTTCCAGATACCAATCACTTTTGGCCCCAAACCTTCAGGCATCTGCTAGAAAGCT
>NC_056730.1:682082028-682297028 GCF_019279795.1 Protopterus annectens
GGAGAAGGTCCATCAATTCTTGGTTGGACATGGTCTTATATGTCAGGCAGAGACCACCTCTGAGTAGGCAGTATGCAACCAAGTACAGCTGGAGTTTCTTCAGTTGAGCTACAGAGGGCATCTGTTTGAGGCCAGTGATCCTTTTGATGAGGTACTGCTGTGGTCTTTCCAGCTGTTGCAGGTGTCTTGTAAGGTACATCCCAAATGGGGAGTTGTATTCTATGATGTGTCTGATGAGTGATGAGTCAAGGGGCACAATGATCTTTTTTGATTTGGATGCAAACCCTTTTGTGATTAGGTAGGCCACATAGAAGGATTTTATAACCACTGTGGCAATGTGATTATCAAAGGAGAGATTACGATCTACTTGGGTCCCCAGATCCCTTATTACATCTTCCATATTTAGGGGATTACTACCTATGTGTTTGTGGGTACTTTGTTTTTTCCAAAGGGGATGACTATGCACTTTTTGAAATTTAGCTTGAGACCATGATTTTGACACCAAGTATCCATCTCAGTGAGACCCTTTTGGAGGATGTCCGTGTCAGCCAGAGAGTCAATTATAGCCTCTACCTTGCAGTCATCTCTGAACTTGGTCAGCCATAGTCCTCCTGGGCTTGCCTGTACCTCTGAGAAGTATATGCCAAACATAAGGGATCCTAGGACTGAGCCCTGGAGAACATCACTTGTAACTGGTTTAGAGTCGGATCTAGCTCCCACAGCCCTCACCATATGGGTTCTGTCCATGAGCCAGTTGGCAACCCATCTTGCGACGTAGGGGTTTATGTTCAGGCTGGTGAGCTTGTCTATAATACCAGAATGGGGAATGGTGTCGAAGGCCTTTGCAAGGTCTAGGTAGGCTGTGTGGACCACCTTATCAACATCTATAGCCTTGGTAACTGTCTCAAAGAAGTCCACCAGGTTTAGGAGGCATGATCTGCCCTTAACAAAACCAAACTGGATAGCGTCCAGTGTTTGGAGGTTCTCAATGTTTCTGTTAATTAGTTCTATGATAATGCACTCCATAGCCTTGCAGAACAAGCTAGTCAGGCCTATAGGGCAATAGTTCCTGGGGTCTATTGTGGCTTCACCTTTGTGGAGCAGAATAACTGTTGCTGTGTGCCACTCTATGGGTACATAGCCCATGGAGAGGCTGAGTTTGAACAGTGTGTTTAGGTGAGGGGTTAGTTCATCTTTGAGCTCATGTAGGATGCAGCCTGGGACACCATCCAGTCCCACTGATGCTGTGTTTTTGGCTTTGGAGAGGGCTGTTTTAACCTGAGTGTCTGTGATTTTGTGGGCTCTACATTCTTCTGGTATGGTTATGGGCGGTTTTGGGGGTGAGGGGGGGGGTGAAGTTTGCACTGAACCTGTCTGCCAGGATGTTGGATATATCGGTCAGTTCAGTGTATTTTGTGCCATTCTGCACTAACTCTGAGCAGATCTGAGCATTGACACTTAAATTCATGTCATAGCTAAAGAATGCCTTGTGGTTATCTTTAGAGTCCTTGGCAATTTTTCTTTCGAAGCTAGCCTTGGATGATTTTATAAGGGTTCACAGATTCTTGCTGATACTGATCAGGGATGTCTTCCCTTCTTGGGATTTTACTCTTTTCTGTACTAGTTTCCTCCTTCTATTGTATAGCTTGTTTATGGCAGGGGTCCACTAGACTGGTTTCCTTTTCTTGGAGGAGTGAGTCTTGGTTTTACTTGGGATAGCATGATCCATGCATTCTTGTAGGTGCCCATAGAATGCATTAGTAAAGGATTTTGCAGCTTGGACAGCATTATCCTTTAGCATGGGGCTTTGAAACATTCCACCTCAGTCTTAAGTAACGTGATGTTTGGTTTTGAAAAGTTTTTCACTGTGGTTTCCTTGACCGGGGGTGGGGGCGGAATGTGGATATTCAGAGTGATTTGTTTATGGTCAAATCTAACCAGCGAGGGGCTGACCTCCAGTGTGGAACACCATTGCCCATGATGGTGATGACCAGGCCCAATATGTTGTCATCTTTGGTGGGAGTGTTGACCAGTTGATCCAGGGCATTTGAGTTTATAAATTCTAGGAAATGTTGGGCAAGGGAGTTAGCACTTGAGTAGTTCTCCCAGTTAATGTTTGGGTAATTGAAATCACCCAATATTAGGGTGTTTGGTAGGACCTTTATTATTCCCAGAGTTTCCAAAAATGTGGAATGGGGGTCCTGGGACATGGTGGGTCATCTGTAGTAAGCTACAATTTGAATTGCAGTTTTGCCCATTGTTAGTTGCACGTGGATGATCTCTGAAGCATTGTGCTGTGCCACTAACCTAGAGGTGTGGGTATCCTTGATGAATATGGATACGCCCTTGCCTTTTGTATTTCGGTCTGGGTTCTGTGGCCGAAATGTATGGTATGTGTTGTAGCCTGGTAGTGCTGGGGTGCTCTCTGGAGCCTTAAACCAGGTTTCTGTTACTGCACATATATTGATTTTCTCCATACTGAGGAGTGCCTCAAGTGCATGCATTTTGAGGTTTAGACTTCTGGCATTGAGTAGCATTACCCTCAGTTTTTTGTTACCTGTGCTATTTATGGTGGTGGGTTTGTCTTTTGAGCCTTGCCTAAAAAAGGCACTATGGGGGTGGCAAGAGCCTTGGTCAGTATTTGAAAGCCTAAGGGTGACAGGTGCAAGCCTTCTCTAGTGAAGCAGTGTGGCTTGTCGAGCATGTCATCCCAGGCAGACAAACACTGGATCCCCTTTGAATGACACCAGAAACTAGCCATTTGTTGAAATTGATAATTTTTTCTTTATACCATGGTATCATTCTTGGTGAGGGCAGGATGCTACTCAGGGTCAAGGTCATACTGACCTGGGCTACGTGATCAGAGAGCTCTTCCATGTCTCTTTTCATGTAGTCCAGGGAAGCATGGCTCAGGTCATTCACACCAACATGGACAATGACAGAGTCGTATTTGTACTTGTTCTGGAGTGACCTGAGTGCTTGTGTTATGTGCCAGATCCTGGCACCTGACAGGTAGCTAACAGTAACCTTTTCCTTGTTCAGCCTAGTGAGTGGGATGTCAGTGTGCCTGACTATAGAGTCACCTATTCATCAAGGTGGTGCCAGACCTGCTCATCAGTCCAAGGGATGCCAGTGGCACTAGTGAGATCTTGGGGAAGTTGGTCCCCGGCCTCCACTTTGTATTAGGAGCCCTGGTACTGGTCCTGCAGCAGTCGCCCTTGATGGTCTTTAATGAGGATTCCAGCCAAGACCCTGGACTCCTGAAGGCCCCAGCTCTGCTCCTGAAAGCACACACCTTCAATAACACCTGCCATAGTGCCTACAGTGGGGAGCTACAACTAGTTATGAGCTGTATTCCCACCTGAGTGGTTTAAATAGGGCTAATTTACCCATCCTTTACCGTGGTTGGACAGTTTTGAAACTGCTGAGCTAATCTAAGCACCAGGCAAACCTGTTTATTTAAATAACTATCGCTTAAATGGGTAGATGCTTAGCCCTGCTTACCACTGCGCAAATCTGCTTAGCTATGCTAAATCTTGCTTAAACTTTAAATTTCATTGACACCTCACATTTAGGGCTACTACACTACCCTGGTTAGCATAAACATAATAATATTTACTATCTATTTATGAAAAATACATTTTAGTTGTGCTTCACATATGGAAATGTATGGACTACTGTGGGGCTCGAATCATGACTGAATGCATGCTAGGTAAACACTCTAACCATTATGCTACTCCAGTTTTGCTATTAGTACTGTGTATATTTCTATTTAGCTTCTTTTGATGTTTAAACTCTGCTGTGCATAGTTGTGTAGACTTTTTATGCTAAGAGCTTTAGAGTTATGCTCCCTGGACATATGCTAACAATTTTTTTTGACTAAAGACAGTTGGAAAAACTTGGGTAAACAAAAGTAAAATAAATAAAATGTGTATTTGTGTAAAGTGAGCTGGCACACATAAGTTGTGACTAATGATTCTATCAACTAAATGAAATTAATGCAAGTATGTTAATTTAATCCTGACAGGGCCAAAGTTTGGTAATGGGGGGGGGGGTCAGTTTGTGAATGAAATGAGTTGACTGGCCCTGCTGTTTACTGTTGTACTTCTGGCTTTGCAAGATTAATGTGCATTTTGGTAAAGTCAACTGTCATACAATTTTATCTTCTATATGAAAATGAATAAAACATTTTAATATGGAAATTCCAGAGTTGATGGCGTTTCTTACTTCAGAATGGACACTAATTTAAATTACTGTCCTGCCCTTTTTTGTTTTTGATTATCGAGATTTTGAAATGCAAGTAGAACAATTTAAATTACAATTTATTTTAAATCCCTTTAAATATGGATACAAAAGAAAGCAGAAAACAAAACGGCGGAGCACAAAAAATTATTGTATTCAACAGTTTTTCTGTTCCTAGACCCAGTGCCAAAGAGAAAACTAATGCATAACACCACAAAGAACCTCAAAATGATATTTCAATAATAGAAGAAGAAAACACATCTAATGAAAAAGAAGAAACCATCACTAAGCAACAATAAATGAACAATGAAGTTCACGAGAAAGCAATAAGTAAGGTTGTATGTACTTGTGAAATTGAGTGGTTATCTTACTGCCAGGAAAAAAATGCCTTATTTTGTTCTGTTTGTCTGGCATTTTCTAAAAGTTCTGAAACAAATCCATTTATGGAAGATATGGCAGATAGGAGACACATCCATCAAAACCTGAAGAGCATGAAAGAAATGCAATGCATCGATGTTGTGCTGAAGCATATTTTTTACATGCTGCCAATGCTGATTTTGGTAACTTATTATTTTCTAACCAAATTTCTGTCAAATGAGAACAATTAAAAAAGAAAACAAATATTAAAGCAGGTGATTGAAACAATTAAACTAACAGGTAAATAAGAACTTAGTTATAGAAGAACAGAATTTGAAGCTGCATACACATTAGAAGATATTTCTGTAGATCATGAAATTTTTTTAGAGTTAATTCAGCTTCTTAGGAAATATGATGTTTGCTTAATTGGGCATATAAATAACTGCATAAAGAAAAGTAAACATATACAATTGTCAGGAGGAAAAGATAGAGAATCAGTAGTAACCTTACTTTCTAAAAACACAATCAGTAAGGTAATAATTATTTGATAGCATGTTCAGGAGACAACTGCAACTGTGATAAGAGCAGCTGGAATGTTTTCAGTACAAATTGATACAACACAAGATATCACATCGAAAGACCAGAGTTGCATTATTGTACAGTACATGACCAATCAAATTCATAAGAAGCTATTAACAGTATTATGCTGTGAATCATCAACTGGAGAATATATGTTTCAGTTACTATCAAAAACTCTGAAATCTTGCAGTATCGATATTTCAAAATGTGTTGCCATTTCTACCAATGGCGCTGCAAATATGAAACTGCAATATAATGGATTTTCTGCATAGTTTTCAAAAGAATCTCCTCATCAAATATATATGTGGTACTATGCACACATTCTCAGTTTAATACGCTCAAATGCTACCAACATTGTTATTGAAAGTGTATAAATATTTAGTTTAATAAATGACGTTACAGTGTTTATCCAAGATTCATATCAGAGAATGAATACATAGGAAAATGTAACTCAAGATGTTCACCATCAAAAATTATCAATAACTGGTGAAACCTGCTGGTGGTCAAAAGATTTGGCTCAGAAAAAATATATTGGGGATTTTCAAATGCAGATTCAGCTTTGTACATGCACCGAATTGTTACATTGACACATATCCAAGAGAATGCCAGAGCTAAACCTGAAGTACATCTAAAAACAAAAGCATATACAGAATGATTGCTTAAGTATGAAACTATACTAACAGTACATATTTTCCTTTGAATATTTGAACTAATGACCTCATTGTCTATATATCTTCAAGCAAGAGAAATGGATGTTGAAATCTTGTTTGCATGGTTTCAGTAACACTGCAAGAACTCAAAATGTTCTAAAGAGATTTTGATACTGTCCAAAAGGCAGCAGACAATTTTGTTAACCATGTTAACATGAAGTTGCTAGAATTAGAAGACTATGATCTGAAAGTACAATCGACTCTTCCAGAAAAACGACAGAGGAAGAAGAAAATGATGGCAGGTGAATCCACTCATGATGAGCAAACCTCTGATGCTACTACATCTTACAGAATAGAGGTTTACAATCTCATTCCTGATGAGATCATTGAAAGCATGCATCGCTGTTTTCAAGATAGTACAGTACTTTACGTGGATTTTTATTTCTTGGATCCAAGAAACTTTTCTGAATTAAACAATCAATGTATTTTGTCTTCGCTCTAGTTAAGTAAATGTTTGCTTAATTTTGATGAAAGAGCCACTGCTGAAAATTTAAGAAACAAACTTGCAAATTTTGCTTTGTATTGGGAAAATCTGAAAATGTCAGTAGTAGAAGAATATACAATTCAAACTGAAAATGAGGACAATATATATGAAGAGTAGAAAATAAGTCATGCTGAGCAAGCAAAAATGATGGTATTTGCTCTTATCTAATTTTACGTCAGTATAACTTATCTACATACACTATAATCAGCCTAACTTATAAATATATGTTAACATTATTATAACACTGTCTTTCATGCAAGTTGCGTGTGAGAGTTTTTCTACTTTAAAATTTATTAAAAAATGTTTCAGAAGCACAGTATCTAATGATAATTTAGATTCTTTCATGTTGATGCCTGCAGAAAAAGATAAGCTAATGAATGTAGATTCAGACGGAATAATTAATATTATCATAGAAGCTTCAGAACTATTGAAAAATCTCCTTGTCCCATAAAATTAATTTGTGATTTGTTAAAATTTCCAAACCAATAAATAAATAATGTCCCTGGTTGAAATTGGTGTCTGTTCCCAAAAAGACACTGAAGCTATAAAATTTCACTTCCTTTAATGATATCTAGGTTGAGCGCTTTCATCTACTCATGGTAGATTTCATCAGAACATCATGTGCTATTAAAAAAAAACATTTAAATAATGTAAACCATCCAATAAAAATTCTTGATCAATTAAATGTAACAATTCTTTTAAAAAGATATATTGTAATACCATTTGCATGTATACTATTAAAAATACCTTAAAACTGTAGATGTTATTTGTTAAATTAATACATATAATAAAACATTGCCTATAAAAACTCAATGTATGAATAAGCTTCTTTTTCTAATTTGTGTAATGACCGTAGAACGGTGATACAAAACTGTTGCAATAATTTGCGTTACGGAAAAATTTCATACTAGTACCATACTATCAATTCAACCAATATATCTATATTAGTAAATATATATGAATTGTATGTAAGTTGTCTGTCTATATAACAATATGTTAAGCATTCAATAAAGGTTTGGTGGAAATACAGTCATTCAGTCCAGGAATGGTAGCTGCATTTAATAAAATTTGCCCTCTAACTTCCTTCTCCCCCAGTTTAGCTTTCATATATTTTTAGTACATTCCAATATGGCAAATTTAAATGTCTCACATGTAATACTAGTTTCCAAATGTCTGTATAATGCATTGCTTTGATCCTTTTTTAATACAATTGTATTAACACTGACAGGCGTCTAAGGAACCATATATATGATCATTTATATTGTATTAAAAAAAGGATAAAAACAATGCATTATACAGACAGTTGGAAACTAGTATTACATGTGAGACATTTAAATTTGCCATATTGGAATGTATTAAAAATAACCCCAGAGGAAGGAATGTGAAAGCTAAACTGGGGGAGAAGGAAGTTAGAGGGCAAATGTTATTAAATGCAGCTACCCTTCCTGGACTGAATGATTGTATATCCACCAAACCTTTATTGAATGCTTAACATACTGTTATATAGATAGACAACTTACATACAATTCATATATATTTACAAATATAGATATATATTAGTTGAATTGATATAGCTGTGGTGGTGGTGTTGCGGTAGCATTGTCGCCTCACAGTATGACGTTGTCCTGTTCGATTCTCAGCTAGAGCGTCTTCTGTGTGGAGACAGGCATGAATGGGTGTACCTTCATTGAAGGTTGTGCATCAGAGCTGGCAACTTGGCATGTAAAAATCTACTGCCAATCATTAGCTGACTGGAGTTCCGCTGTGGTGACCCCTAACCAGGAAAAGCCGAAAGACACAACATTGGTTGAATTGATAGTATGGTACTAGTATGAAGTTTTTCCATAACACAAATTATTGTAACAGTTTTTGTATCAACTTCCTACGGTCATTACATCAATTGGAAAAAGAAGCATATTCATACAATGAGTTTTTATAGGCAATGTTTTATTATATGTATTAATTTAACAAATAACATCTACAGTTTTAAGGTATTTTTAATAGTATACATGCAAATGGTATTACGATATATCTTTTTAAAAGAATTGTTACATTTAATTGATCAAGAATTTTTATTGGATGGTTTACATTATTTAAATGTTTTTTTACTAGCACATGATGTTCTGATGAAATCTACCATGAGTACATGAAAGCGCACAACCTAGATATCATTAAAGGAAGTGAAATTTTATAGCTTCAGTGTCTTTTTGGGAACAGACACCAACTTCAACCAGGGACATTATTTATTTATTGGTTGGATTTGTTAAAATCTGTTAAAATTAATATGAAAACTAAAGAATATCTTATAAGTATTATTAATTGGTATTTAATTGTAATTTAATTGTTTAATGTTAATTGTTTAACTGTTGTTAAATAAATAATTAGAATTATAATGATAGATAATATAATATTAAATATTGATTGTTTCAGCATTTCTCAGCTTGCTTTATTTTAATCCATTTTCCCTGTTTTTCTTAAGAATTTCAATATAACACACTAGTTAGTGAAAATGGGCTGGTAGTTCTGATGGTGCTAGAGTCTAAGTCTTGTCCCCATCTGCCCCTGATTGTCTCCACAGCCTTTCCTGATTTCAGCCTGTGATTGGCATATTTGATTTGCTTTTGTGATATGTTTGTCCTATGCTACCATTTCCATATGAGATAATTTTGTTAAAATTGGGCTAAACCTCCACACTTTTTTTATCTCACTGACTCATTTCCAGTTTTATACAGGTCAGTTTAAAATTCCTTGAAATTTTCCTTAAAAAGTCTAAAATACTGTACTGACATGTTATCCTCAGTTCTGATGCAAAGCCCTACTGGTAACCATTTGAAATGTCAGGTCCAGCTACAGCGAGTCCTGAAATACAGAGACTGAATGGGCTAAAGAATGGACTTAGGTAAGTCAAAGATGCCTTTTCTTGGAATATTCCCTTTTCACCATGGTATGGTGATCTCGGAGTTGGTGTACATAAGTTTGGGGGTGTGGGGGGCTTGTTACCTTTATGGTGGGTGTAGGGGGGATGCAAAAAAGAAGCTTAAAGGAGAAGAGTGTTTTTTTGAAATTTACTCTTCCCCTGTGTTTTCAGTCAGCACTCAGCATTTTGAGTGCTGACATTTCAGTAGGGAGCTGCTACTACATGATCTTCCTTCATTTTTTCCAAGCATAAGCAATATATATCACTGACTTCTCACTAGTCATCAGTCTATGAATTTTTTATCTGCTTAAGTTCACAATTCAGCAGATTATTTTTATAGCGAGGCTACTTTTCACAATTTTCCCTTTCATGTACAACATTTGCAAACTGTATATCTTATCTACCCTAATTTCGGTCTGATTTTGTTTGCATCTCTTAGATCTCCTTTTCCTGTCAAGCTACCCAGTGGTGTAAACCTTGGTGATAGATGATTGTCACTTTGAAGTGACAACCCATGTGCAAAAATGGGAAAAAGGGGTAGTGGATGAATGGATGGATTCTTGCATAAATATTGCTTATAGCGCTGCCATGACACCATCACACCATGCTAAACCTGTACAATCCTTAACTACTTACTTTTGCTTTATCACCTGAGGTATTCTTTCAACATCTGTCACATCTCCAATATGACCTGTGGGGGGTTCTCTGCTCACAGCAAATGCCAGTTTCACTGGAGCATAATCAGAAATATAAAAGTGTTTAATCTTTTCTTGTTTAATCCTGCTGCATTCTTGACAATGATGTAATTTTCCAGAATCAGAATATGAATTATACTACCTTGCCTCATTTGTCTTTTAAGAGTATTTATTTTATTTTTTATTTATTTTATTTTATTTTTATTTTATCTTACATTTGTTGACCGAGATGGTCTGACTGACCTGAAGCCTTTTTTTCAGCGGAGGCTCAGGGAAAAAAGCTCCACAGTATACAAGTCATTAAAATCATTTGAATTTCAGAGTAGTTACATAGAAAGTATATCAGTTAATACAGAGGTAATTAGTTAAGAAGCTTAATTGTTTTGAAATGTAAGCATTAAACAATATAAGACAATAATTCTTAAAAAGCAGCAATAATTATAAGTAACAGTAGATGTTTCTAATAAATAATTGAGAACAGAAGAGGAAATGAGATCTGTAGATGTAAAGGTAAATAGTATGCAGAGGTTATAGTTTCTTCATTGGAGGTAAAAGAGGACATACTGATAGTGAATAGTAAGGTAGAGCTTAGCAAGTGGACTGAATGTACTTTATGGAGGATGATAACAAGGGCAGGACCAGTGTGCTTTTAGGTATTCTTTGGTTGCAGTTTTGAATTGATTAGTTTGTGTAAGATACCTGATTTCTAGTGGCAGGTTATTCCATGCTATAGAAGGATTAGAGCTATAGAGTTTGCATCCAAATATAGTTTTAGATTTGTATATTTGTAATAGGTTTTGGTCAGAGCTACGTAAGGACCTGGTAGGGGAGTAGTGAGAGATTAAAGAGGATAGGCTAGGACAGAAGGATTGCTGGTATAGAATTGTATTGGTTATCTGTAGTTGGGAGTGAAGGACTGAGTGGGGTAGTTCAAGCCAGTTTAAGTATCTTAGTGAGAGACAATGGTGAAATTTATAAGTTTGTTGGGCAGTGAATCTTGCAACCTTGTTATAGGTGGATTCTAGTTTTGCTAGAAGTGTGGAGTTGAGATTAGTGAGAATTTGAAAACTATACAATCTGGGTAACAGGTATGAGTGAGAGAGGGTAACTCTTGCTTTATTTGTAAGAAATCTTTTGTTTTGATAGAGAAGGCCCAGTTTTTGGTGTGTCTTTTTAATACAGTTATTCATATGCAAGTCAAATTTAAGTTGGTAATCTATTGTTACTCCTAGTAGTTTTGTACTAGTTCAGCTATAATGGATGTGTTATTAAGGGAGAGTATTGAAAATGTTGATTTAAGGTGGGTGAGGTTTTTAGGAAGAACGAGTAGGAGTTTTTTTTTTTTTTTAGGGTTAAGTATTAGCTAGTTGTCACAGAGCCAGGATTCTACTGAGTTGAAAGATGATTGAGTAGCAGAGATAAGGTCATCGGGAGAATCTGCAATAGTGATGAAGGTAGAATCATCTGCATATTGAATAAGGGATGACAGAAGACAGGAGGTATGTAGGAGATTAGTAAAGATATTAAAATGTAATGGGCCTGACTGTGGAAATATCTGCACATTAAATAAAGGATGACAGAGGACAGGAGGTATGTAGAAGATTAGTGAAGATATTAAAACTTAATGGGTCTGACTGTAGAATCATCTGTCTATTGAATAAGGGATGACAGAGGACAGAAGGTATGTAGATTATTAGTGAAGATATTAAAAAGTAATGGGCCTGACTGTTGAATAATCTGCATATTAAATAAGGGATGGCAGAGGACAGGAGGTATGTAGAAGATTAGTGAAGATATTAAAACTTAATGGGCCTGCATGTAGAATCATCTGCATATTGAATAAGGGATGGCAGAGGACAGGAGGTATGTAGGAGATTAGTGAAGATATTAAAAGTAATGGACCTGACTGTAGAATCATCTGCATATTGAATAAGGGATGCCAGAGGACAGGAGGTATGTAGAAGATTAGTGAACTCTATCTCCGAGCTCTATGACCCTATGCTCTGTTCTTCCTCAGTTCATAGGTTCATAGGTTCATAGGCTCATACTAGGCTATCTGCCCTAGGGCATTTATAAGCCTAGCCAGAGTGTGTTTGGCTTTCGCCACCCATTTTAAATTAATTTGATATGCCCTTTTTCGAGGTTAGTATACTGTGCCTCTGTCTAACAGTGACACAGAAGTGATACCAGGGGTAAACCTACGATCTCCAATCCACTCATCAAGATACCTCTTGAAGAGAGTCAATGAGGGACTCTGCCTAACCTGGACTGGGATTTTATTCCAGAGTGAAGGCAGCCTCTGGGTTATGAATCTGTCCCTCCAGCATGTCCTATTTATTTCAGTGCTGAGGTTCAAGTCTCTTGAGTGCGTAGCTCGATGGGATTTGGATTTTCTGAGGTGCAGCATGTCCATTAATTCCGGGTTGGACATGGCTTTATACATCAGGCAAAGATATTAAAAGTAATGGGCCTGACTGTAGAATCATCTGCATATTGAATAAGGGATGACAGATGACAGGAGGTATGTAGAAGATTAGTGAAGATATTAAAAGTAATGGGCCTAAGTATAGAATCATCTGCATATTGAATAAGGGATGCCAGAGGACAGGAGGTATGTAAAAGATTAGTGAAGATATAAAAATGGAATGGACCTGACTGTAGAATCATCTGCATATTGAATAAGAGATGACAGAGGAGAGGAGGTATGTAGAAGATTAGTGAAGATATTAAAAGTAATGGGCCTGACTGTAGAATCATCAGCATATTAAATAAGGGATGTGAGAGGACAGGAGGTATGTAGGAGATTAGTGAAGATATGAAAAAGTAATGGGCCTGGCTGTAGAATCATTTGCATATTGAATAAAAGATGACAGAGAACAGGAGGTATGTAGAAGATTAGTGAAGATATTAAAAAGTAATGGGCCTGACTGTGGAATCATCTACATATTGAATAAGGGATGACAGATGACAGGAGGTATGTAGGAGATTAGTGAAGATATTAAAAAGTAATGGGCCTGACTGTAGAATCATCTGCATATGGACTAAGGGATGACAGAGAACAGGAGGTATGTAGGTGATTAGTGAAGATATTAAAAAGTAATGGGCCTGACTGTAGAATCATATGCGTATTGAATAAGGGATGACAGAGGACAGGAGGTATGTAGATGAGTAGTGAAGATATTAAAAAGTAATGGGCCTGACTGTGGAATCATCTGCAGATGGAATAAGGGATGACAGAGGACAGGAGGTATGTAGAAGATTAGTGAAGATATTAAAAGTAATGGGCCTGACGGTAGAATCATCTGCATATTGAATAAGGGATGACAGAGGACAGGAGGTATGTAGAAGATTAGTGAAGATAATAAAAGTACTGGGCCTGACTGTAGAATCATCTGCATATTGAATAAGGGATGGCAGAGGACATGAGGTATGTAGGAGATTAGTGAAGATATTAAAAGTAATGGGCCTGACTGTAGAATCATCTGCATATTGAATAAGGGATGCCAGAAGACAGGAGGTATGTAGAAGAATAGTGAAGATATTAAAAGTAATGTGCCTGACTGTAGAATCATCTGCATATTGAATAAGGGATGACAGAGGACAGGAGGTATGTAGAAGATTAGTGAAGATATTAAAAGTAATGGGCCTCACTGTAGAATCATCTGCATATTGAATAAGGGATGGCAGAGGACAGGAGGTATGTAGGAGATTAGTAAAGATATTAAAAGTAATGGGACTGACTGTAGAATCATATGCATATTGAATAAGGGATGGCAGAGGACAGGAGGTATGTAGAAGATTAGTGAAGATATTAAAAATAATGGGCCTAACTGTAGAATCATCTGCATATTAAATAAGGGATGGCAGAGGACAGGAGGTATGTAGAAGATTAGTGAAGATATTAAAAGTAATGGGCCTGACTGTATAATCATCTGCATATTGAATAAGGGATGACAGACGACAGGAGGTATGTAAAGATTAGTTAAGATATAAAAATGTAATGGGCCTGACTGTAGAAACATCTGCATATTGAATAAGAGATGACAGAGGACAGGAGGTATGTAGAAGATTAGTGAATATATTAAAAGTAATGGGCCTGACTGTAGAATCACCTGCATATTAATTAAATAAGGGATGCCAGAGGACAGGAGGTATGTAGAAGATTAGTGAAGATATTAAAAGTAATGTGCCTGACTGCAGAATCATCTGCATATTGAATAAGGGATGACAGAGGACAGGAGGTTTGTAGAAGATTAGTGAAGATATTAAAAGTAATGGGCCTGGCTGTCGAATCATTTGCATATTGAATAAATGATGACAGAGGACAGGTAGTATGTGGGAGATTCGTGAAGATATTAAAAAGTAATGGGCCTGACTGTAGAATCATCTGCAGATTGAATAAGGGATGACAGAGGACAGGAGGTATGTAGAAGATTAGTGAATATATTAAAAAGTAATGGGCCTGACTGTAGAATCATCTGCATATTGAATAAGGGATGGCAGAGGACAGGAGGTATGTAGGAAATTAGTGAAGATATTAAAAAGTAATGGGCCTGACTGTATAATCATCTGCATATCGAATAAGGGATGACAGAGAACAGGAGATATGTCGGAGATTAGTGAAGATATTAAAAAAGTAATGGGCCTGACTTTAGAATCATCTGCATATTGAATAAGGGATGACAGAGGACAGGAGGTATGTAGAAGATTAGTGAAGATATTAAAAAGTAATGGGCTTGACTGCAGAATCATCTGCATATTAAATAAGGGATGACAGAGGACAGGAGGTATGTTGGAGGTTAGTGAAGATATTAAAAAGTAATGTGCCTGACTGTAGAATCATCTGCATATTGAATAAGGGATGACAGAGGACAGGTGGTATGTAGAAGATTAGTGAAGATATTAAAAAGTAATGGGCCTGACTGTAGAATCATCTGCATATTGAATAAGGGATAACAAAGGACAGGAGGTAGGGAGAAGATTAGTGAATATATTAAAAAGTAATGGGCCTGACTGTGGAATCATCTGCATATTGAATAAGGGATGACAGAGGACAGGTGGTATGTAGAAGATTAGTGAAGATATTAAAAAGTAATGGGCCTGACTGTAGAATCATCTGTATATTGAATAAGGGATGACAGACAACAGGAGGTATGTAGAAGATTAGTGAAGATATTAAAACTTAATGGGCCTGACTGTAGAATCATCTGCATATTGAATAAGGGATGACAGAGGACAGGAGGTATGTAAGAGATTAGTGAAGATATTAAAAAGTAATGGGCCTGACTGTAGAATCATCTGCAGATTGAATAAGGGATGACAGAGGACAGGAGGTATGTGGAAGATTAGTGAAGATATTAAAAAGTAATGGGCCTGACTGTAGAATCATCTGCATATTGAATAAAGGATGATAGAGAACAGGAGGTATGTAGGAGATTAGTGAAGATATTAAGAAGTAATGGGCCTGACTGTAGAATCATCTGCATATTGAATAAGGGATGACAGAGGACAGGAGATATGTCAGAGATTAGTGAAGATATTAAAAAGCAATGGGGCTTACTTTAGAATCATCTGCATATTGAATAAGGGATGACAGAGGACAGGAGGTATGTAGAAGATTAGTGAAGATTTTAAAAAGTAATGGGCCTGACTGTAGAATCATCTCCATATTGAATAAGGGATAACAGAGGACAGGAGGTATTTAGGAGATTAGTGAAGATATTAAAAGTAATGGGCCTGACTGTAGATCCATCTGCATATTGAATAAGGGATGACAGAGGATGGGAGGTAAGTTGGAGTTTAGTGAAGATATTAAAAAGTAATGGGCCTGACTGTAGAATCATCTGCATATTGAATAAAGGGTACCAGAGGACAGGAGGTATGTAGGAGATTAGTGAATATATTAAAAAGTAATGGGCCCGGCTGTAGAATCATCTGCATATTGAATAAGGGATGACAGAGGTCTGGAGGTATGTAGATGATTAGTGAAGATATTAAAAGTAATGGGCCTGACTGTAAAATCATCTGCATATTGAATAAGGGATGTCAGAGCACAGGAGGTATGTAGGTGATTAGTGAAGATATTAAAAAGTAATGGGCCTGACAGTAGAACCATCTGCATATTGAATAAGGGATGGCAGAGGACAGGAGGTAAGTAGACGATTAGTGAAGATATTAAAAGTAATGGGTCTGGCTGTAGAATCATCTGCATATTGAATAAGGGATGACAGAGGGCAGGAGGTATGTAGAAGATTAGTGAAGATATTAAAAGTAATGGGTCTGGCTATAGAATCATCTGCATATTGAAAAAGGGATGAGACACAACAGGAGGTATGTAGGAGATTAGTGAAGATATTAAAAATTAATGGGCCTGACTGTAGAATCATCTGCATATTGAATAAGGGATGACAGACGACAGGAGGTATGTATGAGATTAGAGAAGATATTAAAAGGTAATGGCTTGGGAACAAGCTTTCTTGTGCCCCAGGGCTTCAGCAGGGCTGGAATCTACAGTAGAGAGACCAGGGAGTTAAAGATAAGGTAGCATAGGTATAATGGCTGATGTTCCTGATAGCATGCTCTTAAGAAGAGACTACTTTACAGCTCAGTATAATTTCAGTTATGTAAATCAGCATGTCATACTTTAGTTTTGCTGGAGTTGGCCCTTTAGTTTTGTTGGGGGAGACCCGATGTTGGGTGACTCAGCTGATGTTTCACTGTTGGAAGCAACTGGGAAGTGGTTGGGCTGAGTTTAGTTTTGCTGGAGTTGGCCCTTTAGTTTTGTTGGGGGAGACCCAATGGTAGGTGACACAGTCGATGTTTCACTGTTGGAAGCAACTGGGAAGTGGTTGGGCAAAGTTTAGTTTTGCTGGAGTTGGCCCTTTAGTTTTTTTGGGGGAGACCCGATGGTAGGTGACTCAGCTGATGTTTCACTGTTGGAAGCAACTGGGAAGTGGTCAGGCAGAGCTGGGGAGCATGCTACCCACAGTGAACGCACAGCACAGGGGATGAATTAAAAAAAAATTATATGAAATAAAGGTCTCTTAGATTTAATTTTCTCCAAATATCTATCCAGTTTTCCTAGACTAATATTCTGACTTAACATTTTATCCATCTTGCAGTGACATTCTCTAATTGTCTCATATCTATCCTTCTCTGTGAATAGGTTTTTCACTTGCTAAAAATCATGTCAAAATTTGCCTGAATCATGTTTGCGAGCATAAACACTTTGTAATAACACCTTTTGTCCCCAAACACTGCCCTTTCTAATGCCACTCACTTCTACTATTTCTTATACATTCCACTGAATGGACCAAGAAAGAATCACTACAGCTTTCTGACAGCTCAGTTGGTTATGATCCCTAGCTACCACAGAAAAAGCCTCATTTTACAACTCTGATATATCTTTCACATTTAGTTTGGCCTCCTGAGCTAAATCTATGCAGCAATTCATCTGTAATGACGTTTTTGAAGACACTGTTTCTCCTAACTGGGTGTGAACACTTCTCTCACATTATAGGCCAATAAATGACAGGTTACATATTCAGGTCCCATGCTATAAACATGTCATAAACCTCTTCCTCCAAAATGAATGTCCTAAGTTCAAATTCCTAAGCTGAGGTTATTTCAAAACTGCCAATATCTGGACTGCAGTCTTAATGTAGTTGGTCTAAAGAATATATGTTTCTTTCCCCTGTCCGCTCCCTAAGGCAACCACTACCGTTCATGCTGTACATCATACTTTATATTTGTCCACTGTTTACCATGAAAACAGAGGAAAACAAAACAGAACCAACTGGCAAATAAATCAAGGTATTGAGAGCAAATAATTAGAGAGAGAGAGAGAGAGAGAGAGAAAGGTAATAGAATGGGAAGAGGCCAAGAATACATTTGGACTGCAGGTTAGAGATTGCCTTCTGATATTATATTAACTCATGTAGTGCTTGCTTAATACACATTTTATTGATTTATTTATTTTTATTTTTTGGCTATTCCATGCCAAAGTTCTCTAAGGAATACTTCTTTTAAATTGATGACATTGTTCTAACAAGTTGGCCCTCAACCTGCTGTTTTATTTTTGTAGGTTTCCCATTCTGTTTCTTCTATGTGAATGTGCTCAAGATAACTGGGAATATGGTCATGTCTTCTGGCTGCTTGTTTTGAGTTACATAAATAATGAATGGCTTCTTTTCTAATTTTTAGTAAGCATGTCCAGTCATAAATTGTAATTCAGAGATAAACTGATACGCTGATACCACTGTCTTTCTTTCGCTTCCTTATCTGTTAGATCTGTTTGCAGGCTTTGTAAGTTCACAAAAAACCTCCATGGATATCTGCATGTGTTTTCTCCAAAAATCTACTATATATTGTTTAATAATCTTAATAAACCATTCTTTTGCTTGAAAAGACTTCATGGCCATTGCAACTTGATGTGGTAAGCAAAGAACAAAGTTTTCTTTTTTGTGCACCTATTCTGTGTATCCTTGTAGTTTCAACTGAATATTGAGAGACTATGTGCGGAGCAGTAATTAGGGTTGGGTAAAGGGGGTGGTTGTTCTAGGTGCAAGCTAATAGGAGATGCAATCAGAAAGGTGATGATTGTTTGTGCGTGTAGTACAGGCCTTTATTTATTAAGTATGAAATGCTTGCTTATACTGTATTTACAGTCATGGCTGAAGCCCTGACCCTCTCAGTGTGTGTGTGTGTGTGTGTGTGTGTGTGTGTGTGTGTGTGTGTGTGTGTGTGTGTGTGTGTGTGAATTTCTGTAGCAACCTCCTTGTTATAGCTGAAGCAAATAGTTTAATACAGTAACAAGAATGTTTTTGTCTTCAAATTTGTAAACATTTTTTGGCCATCTTTTAGGTGAAGCAGCCCCAGCTTGTCAGACTCCGCAGAATGTCAGATGATCTTGATGTAGTTTTTGGTAAGTGTCTTATTACTTTCATTATTTTTTGTAACAATGTCCCCAAGTCTTAATGAGGGCGCGCTGCCTCAACTGTAAGGCTAACACGGAGAGTGCATGAGTGCAGGGGGCGTGTCGGACTGCTGAGCAGTCCAAAAATCCACGCTCCTGCAAGTCTGACACTCGGGAAATATCTACTTACATGAGTGAGTCTGCTCAAATGTGTACATACGCAACACTACACTCCCCCACATTCTAAACCCCTGTACAATTATAAAATGTAAACATTTTTTTTTTTATTATTTCCAATATAGCTGCCTGTATTTACACGTGTTTACACGGGTTTGCCCATTGCTTAACGACAGTTAGCAGTTTAGATACCGAAGAGGATAATAAGAAACTTATATGCAAGTTAAGGGAAATAGCGATAGTGTAGTGGTAGAGCCTTCGCACAAAGAAGAGGAATTCCTGGTTCGAGTCCCACCACTCCCCCTCTATTTTCTGTTGGAACTCTGTATATAAAAATAATTCCTGACATTTGTCATTTAAATTTTTGTAAAAAGCATTGAAATGGCCTATGTTGTAGTGAACAAATTTTATATATACATATATATATATATATATATATATATATATATATATATATGAAGGTGAAATGGTTAGGCATACTGATGGATGCATGAGTAACATATCTTAAGCAATATGCAGCACTGCTAAGCAAAGTTTACCAGTATTAAGCATATTTAAATGTAATTGCTTGAAGATGAGCACTACGTTAACTAGCGCAATGGCTTTGCGCGGAGCTGCGCATCGCACAAACTAGCGCAAACAGAACATGTTTGTGTGTAGCTAAACACCGCGCTAACTAGTGCAACGTCAGGCAACGTTGAGCAACATAGAGCACAGTAGAGCAATGTGGAGCAACATTGGGCAAAGTTGAGCAAAGTCGGCTAAACACAGCCACACCTCCTAGCCAGTCTGGCCAGTAGTAAAATAAAAAGCAATGACAGGGCTTGAACCCGGTATACTGTGCACCATAATCATAGTACCAAACCACTAAGCCATGACAGCATTTCACAACCATGGACTTTCAACACACACATACATATCAATGGAAGTTTACCCATTGCTAAGCAGGTATGCCTTTAGCAGAGTTTTTTCAAAACTGGCCAATCACAAATAAGTGCGGTAAATGAGGCATATTTAAGCTGCATAGGTGGGAATACTTGCCATAACTGGTTGTAGCTCCCATCTGCAGGTAGCATGGCCGATGCTGGAGAGGAATCTTGATTTCAAGTGCAATGTTGGGGCATTGAGGAGTCAAAAGTAATGGTCTGGCTCCTTGTCCATAATCATGAGAATAGACTCCTGCAGGGCCAGTACCAGGACACCCAATACAAAGTGGAAGCCTGGAACTGTCTAGCTCATGAACTCACCAGTGTCACAGGCATCCCTCAGACTGGTGAGCAGGTCAGACACCACCACGCCTACCTGAAGAGATGCAAGGGGGATCAACTGGACCAGTGGATCCAGGAGGCCCATGGGATGGAAAATGCCCCACTACTGAGTAAGTAGCCATGGAATTAAGTATGTAAGAATTGCTATTCTAGTCTATACTATGGATAGGTATGTCTCAATATCACTTCATTTACTTCACAGCTGCAGGTGTCCGCACTGTGAACCAGCAAGCCTATGCAGATAAGTTGCTAATGCTGCACCACCAGGCAGGTTAGTAATCACTCTGCATGTGCTGTTATATAAATTAAATGAGAGATCCAGAAAAAAAAGTGTTTTAACCCAATAAATAAAGGTATAATAATTCTTTAATAATTATTCTGCATGTACTGTTATATAAAATAAATGAGAGAGCCTCTAGAAAAGTGTTTTAAGTCTTTAATAAAGGTATAACTCCTGGAGTGTGTCTGTGTCATTTTATTTGATATGTTGTTGTACTCTTGCATTATAGAAATAGTACTGTTGTATTAAGCGCTGTTAACCCACACTTGGGTAGGCCCATATAAAGTGGATGAAGGGAGTGCCAGTAGCTTTTAAGCATATTTACAGTCCTCAACTGTTAGTTCATGCCCAGCATGTACAGGTTAATCTGGCACATGAGTAGCTTGGTATTGTGTTCCCCAGAAATGTCAGTGTGCTGCCAGAAATGTAGGGAGCTGTTAACATATAACTGATAATTTCACCTGAACATATCTAGATAATTATAGGAAAGTAGAGCTGTCAGTGTACCATCTCAGCAGTAGAGTTTCTGAGCAACTCACAAAATATGTAGCAGTAACATCTGCATCCCAGACAGTTTGTATGTCAGATACACCTCATGTATATAAAGATCTAGCAAAACCCATTTCATAATTTAAGGACAATTAGGTAGTGTAATAATACATGTAGGGGATATATAACTGCAGTTAATAGGAATGTAGTGTAAACTAGAAGGATATATAAGTTGTTAACAGAGCTATCTTTTTCCACCCTACTGTATGTGCATAAAATATGCAATTCCACACCTCAATGGGTATGTCTAATCTCAAAACATTTGTTGGGACATATGTCCTATTGGTTTATAAATATCTGCATTTATTTTGATGCATGTGCCCTGTTCAAATACCATAATATTGGTGGCCTGTTGCCATCAATTAAACCTGCATGCTGTTGTAATGTCCACTGTTGTTCTATATATGCATGTGTTATGCTTGCTGTTCAACTGCTCGAACTCTGGTGTGTTGGGTTAATGGGAATACTTCTGCATGCTGTAATAACTAATTGGGAATGCTGTTATTAACCCATATTTTAAATAAATCCTCCAAAACATAGAATGTATGGGAAGGCCGGTCCCAGCGGACCCACCTGTCCCACCTCAGCTGGCGATGGCACCTGGCATCAGCAGGTCCGGTGCCCAGCCTGGGACCTCCTCCTTCATTGGCCCTGTGCCACCTTTGGGTGGAAACACTGCAGGGGATGAGGCTCGTCCCCCCGTGCAAGCGTGGGCGGAGGAGGGACACCTATCACCCTCCGAACGGTCCGGGCTGTGGTACATAGAGAGATCGAGCATTCTGTTGCTGATCCTCTACGCCAGCTTGAGGCACGAGTGGCGTGACTCATGGGTGAGCCTGCCCCTCCTATGCAGCCACCAGCACAGCTACCCTCTGGGCTGTGAAGGTGCAGTGGTGACTGCCCATGGGTGGGGATCTCAGTTCCACTGTTGCCATCTATGAGCTCATGGGCTTGCGATTTCCAAACATCTTCCCTGTCAATGTTGTTCACCCATCACGTGTCATATTCCACCCCTGTATGCATCTTGTTTGTCTTGTCTGTTTACCTCCCCAACCTACCTCCCCAAATATACCTACTTCCCCTACCCAACATTCCACTCTCACCTGAAAAAAAAAGGGCAATCTGCTCCAAAAACAAAAATACGCCCCATACATAGCTGCCCATTTTGCAAACATGTCCGCTGGACACATAAAATGTAATTTAATTGGCAGTAGAACATACTTTATTGTCCTCTCCCCTCTCTCAGGGGTGGAAGGTTTCATATTTCCCTCCAAATTTATTGCATATGCACAGCTGTTGCTGTTAAAGAAATGGGCAGCTATGGACCTTCCCTACACCTGTCCTGCACATCCTGAGCTGTTTTCTCTACTGTCTTTCCCTCTTTGAGCCCCTTTTTCACCACTTTCCTATCTCCCCATTTTCTTTTCTTTCAAAGAAATGAGTGCATGGGTTAGCGGGAGTAAGCACTTTTAAGCAGTAGTTAGCAGGTTTGTGCAAGTGTGCGCTTGTTTGCGCTTAGCTAAGGATTGCTAAGCATTGCGCAAACCCACACAAACCTGCTCACAACTGCTTAAAAGTGCCTTAGTCACTCTGTATGTGAGGGCCTTTGTTCTGCTCAGCAGCAAAATAAAACACCTCTGTCAGTCTCGAACCCGGGACCTTGTACACACTACACTCCATGAAGTACCACTAAGCCACGGTAGATATACAACAAGTTAGTGCTGAAATCATGCATCAGAGTGAGTGAATGTAAAGGAAAAATAGGAATGCCATAACACACAACCTATTCTGTGGATCTTTACCAGCAGTTGTTGTGGAATTGCATTACATGACTGTGATAAGAGAAGCAGACATTCAAGCAGGAAATAATGTTACAGCAGCACTTTACAACCCCCACACAGTATCATAGCAGGACAAACACTGGCATATCTGATTAGGGCAGAGGCCATACCTCCCAACTGTTGACTAATTTTCAGGGATGTTCCTGATTTTGAAACACATTTTAGCTGTATCCCTCTGAATTCCTCTGAAAAGTACTGACGTTGGCCAGAAAGGTGGTGAATTACACTTAATGAATAATGACAATAAGTAAGAATTAGACACTGCTTGTACTTCAGAAAAGGTGTATTAATCCATATGCTCTGGTTCTCTCAAAGTCTCAACTTAATGGCACTAATATTTTAAAGGTATACCTCACTTTTACCTACTTTTCCCTGAGTCTGTTCAAATATGTACCTGAGTGTTTGAGAGGCCTGGCAGAGGCAGAAACATACAGGCATATCAGCTTTTCTGCTGTTACACTCTGTGCGAATAGCTTTGGAAGGAATTCCAGAAGCATACCTTTATGTAGGAGTACAACACTGAAATACAAAAGGATGTAGCCATGTACTGGTAGCAACCAACTGCAACAATGCCATTGTTCCAGTGCTGAAAAAAACGGTGTGGTGCACAGACAAAGAATAACAGGCTAACCTCTGGCTACCATGTGGATAGATCCACAGTTGGGAGCTACGCAGACAGACCACTTGCCTTGATAAACTAACAGGTACATAGCAACCCTTTAAGTCCAGCAAGATAAAATTCACACAATAATACATAATGCTCTCTGTACTTCTGCACCCCTACCCAAATGTAGAATATACCTGTGTGTTCAGGGTCTACCAAAGATGTAGGTAGGCATACTCAGTACTGAAATTTGTCCAGTTTTATTGAGCAGCCTGTGCTAATGTCAACACTAAAAAAGCACAAACTGTTCAGAAGTGAGTAAATTAATATTCACAGTATAGCAGTTCACAAACAATTCATGTTCCAAAGGAATACATCTCAATAACTAGTTTTGTATGGCAGTTAATTGTACAATTAGAAAAGAAAGTACATACTCCCATGTATCTTGGGTTAGCATTTTGAGGGGTGAGTACAATTCTACACTGACAAGTGAGTACATGAAGCAGCAATATTCAGGTCTGAGTACAATATTTAAATCACTGGCTACACCCCTGGCTTCAGATATAAGAACTATAACAACCTTCTGCCTTAAACAATGATGTCCACAGCAAACAAGCATGATCCCCATCTTGGAAATCTGAAAGGGCTATGCCTACCTGAGTTAGCAATTTATAACATTGGGGAGCTATGACAGTAATTACTGCAATTACCACACAGCAGACTGCATGCAATTAGCAAATTTTGGCCACCAAATGGTGCAGAGGCCATCACATGCACATGTGCAAATACCTATAAAAGCAGGCTGTAATTGCTGCCAACAAACTCAATCACTCTATTGCAGAGACTGACAGAGAGAGAGAGACAAAGAGACAGTGAAAAGCAAAAGGAAAAAGAAAAAGAAATAATACCAACTCTTACAAAGGAAAGGTATGTAACAGATATGTATTTACTGGCATGTAGTAGATGTTTTTGAAGAGTACTCTACATAATGTGAACCATTCATATGTGGCAGCAGTACATATCTATGCAGGGATGTCCTGCTTAACTACTGCCATGGACAATTCAGTGTTTACCTGTGGGCAGTGGAACATAACTGTGAAATGTGTAGCTCAGCACTGAATGTCAAACATCTGATCCAAGTTATCTGTGTTCTGTACAGTAGTGTGGCCAATGGCTGTTTGGGGTATTAGCGCAAACATTTATATAAACATGGGTGTGACAGAGTAACACATGCATGATAGTCATATTAAAGTGTAGCTTAGCATTGGCAACTTCTGTACCAGGCTAGTATGCTAATCTAGCATTTGGAGCTATATATACCCCCTCTAATGTTACTGTGTATTCACATGTGACACCTGTTCATGTTGCAGCAAGACCCAACAGTTCAGCTGTGAGGTCCAGGGACTTACAATAGTGTGGACCTTGTGTGTGTATGGCACACACATACGGAGATATATATATGTGTCATATATATTAACATCTGTATATGTGCATAGAGCAAGGGACATATTGCAACTGTTTGTGAAGGGTGGACATATATATGTTGGTGAAGGTTGTTATGTGCATATTTGTATGTAGGTTTTAGTGTGTGACAAACAAGACAGCATACAGTGCTGGTATATGACATTTGGTGGTTAAACACTGTGGGTGTTTTGTTCAGTTTGCAATGTTGCAGCCAGTGAGGCCTGCTAAAGCTACCTGGGCTGTGAACACTTTCAATGCATTTCTCATATGACTGTGCAATATTATTACATTACTGTATACCTCACATCCTTTGTATAATTGATATTCCCACCATGAAAGGTGGACTGTATATGTGCCTATATGTACATGTATATGTACACCAATGGATGTGTATATGTATGTATACATATATATATATATATATATATATATATATATATATATATATATATATATATATATATATATATATCTATATATACATACATGTATGTATGTAAGTATGTATATATATATATGTATGTATGTATGTATATATATATATATATATATATATATATATACAGAGAGAGAGTCATATATACTCATACACACCCACATCTACTTGTTGCAATAGATTCTATGTAAAGTTGACTGAGTGTGATGGTCAATGTGTTGGTGAATATGTCAAAGATGTGTATTTGTGGGATAGCTTAGTGGGAAACTGTTTCTGTCATGGTATTATGGGTCCTTGCTTTGATCCCAGCAAAAGCTGTGTATGCTGTTGCTAGGCAGATAAAGCACTATGGCATACAGTCTGATGTAGTCCCTTGGTGTTAAGTGGAGTGTGTCATTGGAGGCTAAAGCACTACATGTATGCTTATTGATTGGTACTGATGTTGCATCCAAATCCTGTATGTACTGTAGTACTACTTGAAGCTCTGGGCCTAAACAGCAAAGTATGGTGTATGTCCACATTGCTTGGAACCACTGTTTTGTGTGGTCCCTGTAGTCATAACAGATTACATTCCTCAAACTTAAGGTTTTGTAAGTACTGACACACATTACTGTATGGTACATACGTAAAGCTTATCTGGGTTGCCATACCTTTGTGTCTTGTAATTATGTCTGATATGTGTGTGGGTATGCTTGTAACATGTCCTCTGTCATATGTGTGTTACAACATATAACTGCGTATCTAGCAACATTTATAGTTTACTACAGCAGTATGCCACCTATATTCACAATTGTGCACATATTTTTGCCACGGGTTTGCCATCAACAAGTTGTGTGGTATAATGGTAATGCTGTAACTGGACCTTACAAACATTGCGATGGATGACATATTTCTTTATGCATTGACTTGATCTATATCTGCTGTGGCTAGGTGGTGCATTGTATTGCATACAGTGTGCCAGGTACTCTTGTATAGTCTTATATAGTGATTTTATTTTGTTGCTGTGCAGAACATGGTTTATTATATAGAGCATGGCAGGCACTTTCAAGCAGTTGTGGGGTGAGCACTGATAAGTGGTACTGAAAGTGTTTAATCTCAGTCAGCTAATAGGTTGCTATATATGGCAGTTCAGTGATATCTGCACTGTATAATGTTAAATGTGCCATATGACTTGCTCATACATATCTTTTCTTTATGTCTTCCAGGGATCAGGGCACACCGTAGAAATCCTAGCTACAGTAGTGATGAAGATGAGATTCTTACCAGCTGTAGGATTCAGCACTACAGCCTACTATTCTCCAGAACCAGCCAAGACCAGTAGGAGCATACTGCAATGTGGCAAGATGTTGTCCAGAGGCTAAATGAGGTAGACCTGCATAACTGGACATATGAGCAGGTACAGCACCACTGCAGTGATCTACTTAGACATGTCCGTCAGCGTGCTTCTGATATATGGAGACAACAGCTTGCAAAAGGTGGTGGGGTTAACATCCACCCCCCCTCACCAGAGAGGAGGAGCTGCTCCTGAGCCTGGTGGCACCTGCCCAACAACAACAGCAGCAGACATTTACCATGATGGAGGTTGGAGCCACCCAGCAAGAGCACATGGAGCATGCAGGCAACATAGCATATCTGTAGACTACTGTTACCGCTATTGGTAGATCATGCATATGTGAGATGTGTACTGTGTAGTTAGAAGATGTGGAGCCTGTTGTTGTGCAATACTAATCATTTGGAACATAATCTGTAGGCCTGTAAACTGTTGTTCTACTGTAAGATTGCAAACCCACAGTAGCAATACCACAGTTGTTGCCACTATCAAACTGTCTCATATCTATGTAGGTCCCTCTGGTGTGACAGCAAGGCAGCTGACATATGCTGGTGAGTGTATTTTACATTTATTATTGCAAATAAAAAGTGCATGTCATAGTTAAGGTGTAGGCCATGTACACATGTAACACACCTACCCATAATGCATGCTGTGCATGTTTGCTGTGAGACCACACACATCTCACTAATGTGATTAGCTTCCTCAAACACATGCAATACACAGACCATCTCAAACAAATGTGGCTACAATGTAGTGACCATTGGATAGGCAGAGTCGATACACAACATGCACATAACATACACAACAATGTCGTACACAGAACATGTTAACATGCTACACATGAAGGATTCACAAACCCTCTGTAAAGTCACACTCCAGTATCCCAAATGTCATCCACACAGCACACATAATATACCTGAGGGGTTGAGGCCTATCATGGGGCAGTGAAACACTCTGCAACACACAACACATTCATGTTAGGGAATGCTCCTTATTGGCTTCCTTACAAACCCATGTAACAACTGGTTGTGAAATGGTGAATGTAGCCATGGTAATGCAGTTCCGGTACAGCATGATAGGTTCTAGTTTGGGACACATTTGTAGCCTTGAGTGACCACATGATGCTTCATGATGATGGCGTATGGTACTACACCCCATCCAGTTATTGTAACCACAGTACTACACATAGCTTTCATTGCTATACCCCTCAATGTTGTGTGTGTGCAAACATATGCACCTCTAAACAATATGCATACCAATCACCATTTGCACAACTGACACATATATGTCTTGTGATGCTATTGAGTGGCTAGGTCATATGACACACATTGGGTATGTGTGATGTTTAAATTTGCAGTTGTGTTTAGCATGCCATGTCATGGATGACACTGGCATGTCCACAATATGATCTATACTCAACATAACTACTGTACATTGGGTATGTGGACCAATGGTATTCCATTAGTTATACATGCACCAATGATCTTGTGTGTATACAGATCATGCATGAGCTAAAACTGTGTCCACAATTATTTGCTAAAGACACATAGGCTCTAATCAGAATTGGATATCTATGTGACACACAGATACACATCCAGCCATGGTATGTAGACTTGTGAGTGATGGTGCACAGTACATTACAGAGTTTTGAATACTTGCACAGCAATGTTGTGTCGATGTATGCATTGCGCTTCAGGGGGAGGCCAATCACCGAACAAGAAAACACATGCATCAAAGCCATGTATACTGTTAGTAACAAGGACTGTCTACACTTGCACTGCATGCTGTTGAGCAACACATGTCCTGCATACTGACGTGTGTGATATGACTGTTTTGCTTGTGATACTGTACCCCACCATCAACTGCTATTGAGTATGTTATGAGATTGCTGGTGGTGTGTGTGTGTGTGTGTGTGTGTGTGTGTGTGTGTGTGTGTGTGTGTGTGTGTGTGTGTGCATGTGTGCATGTGCATGTGTGTGTGCATGTGTGCATGTGTATGTGTGCATGTGCATGTGTGCATGTGGTTTAACATCATGTACAGGTCTTAAAGTGTGTTTCCTGTTTTCCTCTCACAGGTGCTGAGGTGGGGCTGGTTCAGTGCAGCAGGGAACCTGATGTCACTGACACAGATAGTGATAATGAGGATAGGTGTGTTGAGGCACAGGCAGGTTTGTCAGGGTCTGTTGTTGGGCCATCAATTGACAGTACACAAGTCTCCACCCCATCCATGCACACAGTCATACTGCCTGTACATCCATCATCACTAATGCCCTTAGCAGAGGGACAGTGTACAGTTGGCACTGGCCAGGACAGTGTGGTATCTATGGCACATGCATCAGGACACAGCAGCCATAGTCAGATGTCTGGAACGGTACCACATAGGCAGATGCCCAGGGGTTCTCGTCAGAGCACTGCTGGTCATCATGCCCCTGGCAGACGTGCCACAACTCTTACAACCACACACATGTTCCAGACTGTCATGGAGGCACAGGCACATATGGAGCAGTACACCAGACAGGGACTAAGGGCACAGAGGGCTCATAACACCTCTGCAAATGACAGTATCCGTGACCTAGCAGGTGCCATACATAATTACACTGAGGTCATTGATAGACGTTGGGGTGAGACATTAGATGTCCTCCGCATTGTCATGTCCATGTGTCAGGACAGTGCGGGATGGTTGAGACGTCAACGTGGACATATGCCAGCAACATCATCAGCTGGCAATCGCCTTGGACGTCCATCAAGTCTTAGCCGCTCCCGTAGTGCCAGTACCAGCCCCAGCAATGTTGGGGGGGCTGTCCATAGACCGTCCTAGAAGACCACATGCACATGGGTCTGGCCAGTCCCAGCAGGGACCTGGATCCAGTGGACATATGTCAACCTCTGAGGATAGTACCCAGTCTACATTATTACCTGATACTGTCTGTAGCAGCCCTGCCAGGAACAGGTCCCGTATCCATGACCAGAGACAGTGATCTGTAAAGCCTGCCAGGTACAGTCTGTAGCTGTCCCACAAATCCCTGTATATGCCAGCCACATGGTGGAACTGTATGCATGCAGACACACACACATAAACCAGACACCTAGGGCAAACACATACCCGCACACATTACATGCACATTGGCCCATAACAGTACTCTTTGGCCCTCACAAACACACACTCACACACACATGTCGATTGTATGGCTCAATGTAGGCCTCTGGCAAACCAACAACACACCCTGTGCATATGATGAAACCTGTGCCACCTCCTGTCATCTGTAACATTGATGCAGGAACAGGCTAACATGGTGCTGATGCACAGGGTGACTTTATTACAGTATAGCAATGTTTTAATGTGTAGCATGTTGTCAGCAGTAAGGTGTAATGATATCCTTGAAGGTGTAGCTGAGCAGGCATGATGCATTAAAGCTATAATTATCAATGTAGTATTGTTTACACCAGTGTTTATTCCAATTGTGTATTGTCTGCCCATGTGCCACTTGGCTGATGTGTGTAATTTTATCAGCATGTGTTATAGAGTGGACAGTAAGTGTGGGATGTGTGCAGCACAGATTTGCAGGTGTACGTTTGTGAACATGGTTGAGGTGCACTGTCTGCATGTATGTGCATATTGGACACACGGGCAGGGTGACATGCCCTGTATTAGACAGTGTTAACACTCCATAGTTTCTATTGGTGGCCACTATGCATTGTACTACACACATTTTGGAACGTGAGTACACGTGTGTGTATGACACGGTTTGACACTGTGCTGTGGGTGATACTGTTGTTACTATCTGTCATTGGTTTGCATTTTGGTAGTATGCATAACCTCAACAGCCTGCCCATAAACAATTGTTAGATGATGGCTTGACAACTGACTCACAGATGTAGGACACACAGTAACATTTGCAGCCTTCAAGTACTATTCTATGCCAGTAACAAGTGGTATTCACCTGCACTCAGTCCTGGGACCACTCCTGTTTGGCATGTAGCTTTCTTAGGTACAAACAAACACAGTAGGGATATGTCTGGCCACGTTTGGCAATGCATACTGTGGGCTATACTGCATTCTCCAGATGGCATACACATCCTCCAAAAGGGTATCATACAGACAGATACCTGGTGTCAAACCCATGCTGTAAAGCTATAAGCCAAATAAAGCATAGTCATCCACTTTTACAAAATAGTATCCCCAGAGTACCACATAGGTAGTAGCCCCCAAAATGTGGAACAGATACCGGTGTATACATAGAGCCATGTGTTACGTCATCTCTCCTTTGATAATCACATTTCCAAAGGGTTTTGGAAATCCCTCTGTGGATCAGATAAGCAATAAGGGGTCTGCATGCATATCCACAAAGGTCGTTGCACACCTATAATAAATAGCCATCTTTGACAGACTTTGCTGCTTTTGAACAGGTTTCAAATATACCTCAGGCATAACCATCACTCACACTATTCAATAGAAACTGTAATGAGTGTATATGAAATGGATGATGTAAGCCAGGGATCACTGCAGTGGCTAGGCTTGTCACAAGTATACAGATGTGACCTAAGTTCTGGAAAGCGGCAGCAGACACTGGCAAAGATAACAGATGTATTCATGGAGAAAGCAGGGTTCCCACCTATGAAATAATTGAGGTCACATGTATGTATATGTATTTGCCACACAGCTACCTGACATGTAATGCACATACTGTTGTCATTGTGATATGTCATACAGTAGTAAAAGCAAAACCCACAACACATTGACCAACAGTGTCACCCACACACAGTCACCAAGTGCAGGATTCAAACCCCTACCTAATTAATTTATGACACTAGAGTAATACGCATTTACATGATACACTATATACATTATTGTAAGTTCTTCTTTACACAGGTATATTTGTAGGATGGTGATATTATCAGACTTGACAAAGATGAGTATACCACTTTTAAGGTGTTTCAGTAGTCTCCAAAAAGATTACTCTTCTCCAAGGAGACACACACAGTTAGCAAGTGCAGGATTCAAACCTCTATCCAACTACTTTACGATACTTCAGCAGTACACATTTACACAATATGCTATACACATTACTGGGAGGTCTTCCTTCCACAGATATATTTGTAGGATGGTGACATCATCAGACTTGACAAAGATGAGTATACCACTTTTAAGGTGTTTCAGTAGTCTCCAAAAAGATTGCTCTTCTCCAAGGAGACACACACAGTTGGCAAGTGCAGGATTCAAACCCCTATCTAAAGTAACTACTTTATGATATTACAGCAGTATACACTTACATGACACGCTATACACATTATTGGGAGTTCTCCTTTCCACAGGTATATTTGTAGGATGGTGACATCATCAGACTTGACAAAGATGAGTATACCACTTTTAAGGTGTTTTAGTAGTCTCCAAAAAGATTGCTCTTTTTGAAGGAGACACGCACAGTTGGCAAATGCAGGATTCAAACCCCTGTCTAGCTACTTTACGATACTACAGCAACAGGTATTTTCACGATGTGCTATAAACATTGCTAAGAATTCTTCTTTCCACAGGTATATTTGTAGGATGATGACATCATCAGACTTGACAAAGATGAGTATACCACTTTTAAGATGTTTCAGTAGTCTTCAAAAAGGTTGTTCCTCTCCAAGGAGACACACACCCACACTCTTATACAGTTGGTAAGTGCAGGATTCAAATCTCTACCTAACTACTTTATGATACTAACGCAGTAGGCATTTATATGACATGCTATGCACATTAGTGGGCGTGTTTTTTTTCCACAGGTTTATTTGTAGGATGGTGACATCATCCGACTTGACAAATATGAGTATTTCACTTTTAAGGGTTTCAGTAGTCTGCAAAGGTTTCTCCTCTTTAGAGAGAGACATACACAGACACTCTCATACAGTTAGCAAGTGCAGGATTCAAACCCCTTCCTTATTAGGTTATGATACTACAGCAGTATGCATTTACACGACACGCTATACACATTACCGGTAGTTCATTTTTCCACAGGTATATTTGTAGGATGGTGACATCATCAGACTTGACAAAGATGAGTATACCACTTTTAAGGTGTTTCAGTCGTCTTCAAAAAGGTTGCTCCTCTGCAAGGAAGCACACACACAGTTAAGTACAGGATTCAACCCCCTACCTAACTACTTTATGATACTAGAACACTATGTACTTACCCAACACGCTATACACATAACTGGGAGGGGGAGCTCTCCTTTCCACAGGTATATTTGTAGGATGGTGACATCATCAGACTTGACAAAGTGGGTTACATTTCTAAACACTTTGGCAATGTGATCATCAAAGGAGAGTTTACTATCTACCTGGGTCCCCAGGTCCATAATTACATTATCCGTACATACTGGATTACCACCTATGTGGTAATTTGTGGGCACTTTGTTTTATCCAAAGGGGATGACTATGCATTTTTTGGCATTCTGCTTGAGGGCATTGTTTTGACACTAGGTATCTGTCTCTGTAAGGCCCTTCTGGAGGATATCTGTGTCAGCCGTAGAGTTGATTATGGACCGCAGTTAGCAGTCATCTGCAAACTTGGTCAGCCATACTCCTCCCGTGCTTGCCTGTACCTCTGAACAGTATCTACTGAGCAGGTGGGGTCCCAGGACCAAGACCTGTGGGATGCCACTTGTGACTGGTTTAGAGTCGGACATGGCACCTGCAACTCTGACCATGTGTGTTTGATTTGTGAGCCAGTTGGCCACCCATCCTGTGACATAGGGGTTAATGTTCAAGCTGGTAAGCTTGTCCATGATGCCATTGTGGGGAATGGTGTCAAAGGCCTTAGTGAGGTCCAGGTGGGCTGTGTGGACTACTTTCACCTCCATCTATGTCCTTGGTAACTGTTTCAAAGAAGTCAACTAGGTTTAGGAGGCAAGATCTGCTTTTAAAAAAGCCAAATTGGGTAGAGTCCAGTGTCTGGAGGTTCCCAATGTCTCTGTTTATGGGTTCCATGATAATTTGCTCCATAGCTTTGCAGACCAGGCTGAGTAGGCCTATAGGGCAATAGTTTCCAGGTTCTGTTGTGGCACCACCTTTGTGGAGCTGGATGACTGTTGCTGTATGCCATTCTTTGGGTACATAGCCTGTGGTAAGGTTGAGTCTGGACAGTGAATGTAGGTGAGGGTGTAGTTCCTTTTAGGGCTGGTGTAAGATGCAGCCTGAGACACCATCCAGTCCCATTGATGCTGTGTTCTTAGCTTTGGAGAGGGCTGTTTTTACCTGCATGTCCATGAAGTCTGGGGCTCTGCATTCTTCTGGGATGGACACAGGCCCTTTCGGGGGTGAGAGGGGGGTGAAGTTTGCACTGAACTTGTTTGCCAGGATGTGGGCAATGTCAGTTGGTTCAGTGTATTTTTTTGCCATTTTGCAGTAGCTGACAGCATATTTGAGAGTCACCACCTAAATGTTTGGTATTACTAATGAAGGCTTTGTGGTTGTTATTCTTAGATTCCTTGGCAATTTGTCTTTAGAAACTGGCCTTCGATTATTTTATGAGCGATCATTGTTTCTTCCTAATAATGATCAGTGATGCCTTTCCTTTTGTGAAGTTTGCTCTATCATGTGTTAGTTTCCTCCTTCTGTTGTATAGCTTATTTATGGGCAACGACCACCAGATTGGTTTCTTCTTTTTGGAGGAGTGCATCTTGGTTTTATTTGGGATGTCTCGATCCATGCATCCATGTAGATGCTCATAGAATGCACTTGTAAATGATTCTGCAGATTGTATAGCATTATCCTATAGCAAGGGGGCTTTGGAACTTTCCACTTTGGTCTTGAGAAGTGTGCAGTTTGCTTTTGAAAATTTCTTCACAGTGGTTTCCTTGACTGGGGGGGGGGGTGCGGATGTCCAGTGTGATTACTTTATGGTCTGATATTACCAGTGAGGGGTTTATCTCTGGTGTGGAACACTGGCACCCCATGTTGCTGATGATCAAGTCCAGTATGTTGTCACCTCTAGTGGGCATGGTGACCAGCTGTTCCAGGGCATTTGAGTTTTTAAACTCTAGGAAGCATTGGGCAAAGGACGTTGCACACAAGTAATTTTCCCAGTCAATGTTTGGGTAGTTGTAATCTCCTCATATAATGGTGTTTGGTAGGACCTTTATATTTTCCAGTGTTCTCAGGAATACTGAGTGAGGTTCCTGAGACAAGGCAGGTGATCTGTAGCAAGCTACAATCTGATAAGCAGCTTTGCCCAATGTTAGTTGCACTTGCATGGGCTCCAAGGCCTCATGCTGTGCCACTAACCTGAAGGTGTAGGTATCCATAAGGTAAATGGATACACCCCTTCTTTTTGTATTTCACTCTGGGTTTTGGGGCTGAAGATCAGAGGGATTGTGAGTGTTTTACGTGGAACATGTCCAACAGCTCTGTGTTTGACATAGCTTTGTATGTTAGGCAGAGATCACCTCTGAGTAGGCGAAATACGAGAGAGTACAGCTGGAGCATTTTGAGATGGTCTGTGGATGGCATGTATTTCAGGCCACTAATCCTCTTTGTGAGGTATTTCTGCAGGCCTTCCAGTTATTGTAGATGTCTTGTGAGGTACATAGCAAAAGGGGCGTTGTACTCTATTATGGATCTATTGAGTGATGAGTAGAGGGGAACAATGTCCTCTTCTATTCTGCATGAGACACCTTTTGTGATAAGGTGTGCCATGTAGAAGGATTTCCTGACTACTGTGGGGATGTGATTATCACAGGTGTGTCTGCTGTCCACCTGTGACCCAAGGTCTCTTATCACACTTTCAGTGTTAAGTATAATACTGCCTGTGTTGTAGTTCATGGCGATTTATACCTAGTTTAGTGGGTTTATCTAGAATTCCACAGTGGTAGATAGTGTTGAAAGCCGTGGCAAGATCTACATAGGCTGTGTGAAACACCTTACCCTTGTCTACGGTTCTGGTGACTGCTTCAATGACGTCTATCAGGTTTAGGAGACATGATCTGCCTTTTACAAACCCAACATGGTTGTGTTCCAGAGTTTGGAGATTACCAATGTCTTTTTTTATAAGTTATATGATGATACATTCCATGGCCTTGCAGAGCAGGCTCACCAGGCTAATGGGGAGCTAGTTCCTTGGGTCCGTGGTGGCTCCCCCCTTGTGTAGTGGGACAACCATCACTGTGCACCATTCAGCAGGCACAAAGCCTGAGGTGAGGCTATGACTGAACCTGGTACGTAGGTGTGGTGCCTGTTCATTCTGTAGTTTGTGTAGAACACAGCCTGGGATGTTATCTGGTCCCATGGATGCTGTGTTCCTGGCTTTGGAGAGTGTTTTTTACCTGTGCAGCCATGATGACTGCAACTTTGCAGTCTTCCATTATAGAGATGTGCCCTTTTAGGGGTAAGAGGGGGATAAAGTTAGCACTGATCCTATCTGCCAGGATGTTGGCAATATCAGTTGGGTATGTATATTTAGCCATTGTGCTGTAACTCAGAGCAGATCTGAGTGTTGCCATTGAGATTCTTGACATAGCTATAGAATGCTTTGTGGTTCTCTTTAGAATCAGTGTCGATTTTGTTTTCATAACTAGCTTTGGAAGATTTTATCAGGGATAACAACTTCTTACTGATGTTGACCATGAAGCTCTTCCACTCATGGGATTTTACCCTCTTTTGCAACAGTTTCTTCCTTCTGTTGTGCAGTTTGTTTATGGCAGGGAACACCAGATTGGCTTCCTTTTCATGGAGAATAGCGTGTTGGCTCTGTTTGGGATAGCACGATGCATGCAGTTATTTAAGTGGTTATAAAAGTGCAATTGTGAAGGATTCAGTAGTCGTAACTGTGTTATCCATCTGCATGGGTGTCCTGTAGTTCAGCACTTCTGTCTTAAGAAGCATGAAGTTGGCTTTAGAGACATTTTTTAACATGGTTTCCTTAATGAGGATGTGGGTCCAGAATGTGGATATGTAGGGTAATTAGCTTATGGTCAAATGGGACCAATGAGGCGCTGACTTCTGATGTGGAACATCGGTCACGCAGGATGAACCAAACCCCGTAACCAACACAAATAACCACAAAGTGAGCTAAATGCTACTCATTGCCAGAAGTCTCAGCCTCCAGATGCACACACTCGAGGCACTGCTCATTATGGAGAATATTGATATCTGTGCAGTAACAGAAACCTAGTTCAAGGCTCTGGACAGCACACCAGCACTACCAGGATACTACTCATTCCATACCTTCCAGCATCAGAACCTGAATCATAGCACATAGGGTGAGGATGTATCCATATTCAACAAGGATACCTACACCTCTCTCTACATGCTCTCTACAGGATATGTACCCATAGAATGTTGCACAGCAACATTCTTCACACTCCACAGGGGTGGGGCCACAAAAACACTTTGGCATTCATGCTCTATGAGCCTGATGAGTGTGTTCTGCAAGGCAATGGATCCAATCATAATGGAAGTCAACAATACAGAGACTGGGAACCTTCACACAGTTGAGCACACCCAGTTTGGCTTCATCAAATGCAGACCACACCTCTTGAACTGGGAGGATTTCTTTGACAGTTACCCAGGCTACAGATGATTGAAATAAGCTCAACACAGCCTACCTATACCTTGCTAAGGCCTTTGACACCATTCCCCAGTCAGGTATCATAGATGAACTCACCAACCTGGCCATGAATCCATACATCACAAGATAGATTGCAAACTGGCTCGCAGATAGATCCCTGGCTGCTGGCTACATGTCAGACTCTACACCTGTAACAACTGGTGTCCCCCAGGATTCAGTCCTGGGGTCCCTCCTGTTTGGTATAGACTTCTCAAATGTAGATGCCAACACAAGAGGGTCGTGGTTGACTAAGTTTGCTGGGAACTGTAAAGTGTTTGCCATAATAGATTCCTCGGAAGACAGACATATTCTCCAGAAGGGACTCTATGAGACAGATGTGTGGTGTCAGAATCATGGCCTCAAGCTCACTGTGGAGGAATGCATAGTGATCCTCTTTGTTGAAAACAAAATACCCACAAACTATGACATAGGTGTTACTCCCATAAAAATGACAAGGTGATAAGGGATCTGGGGACACAAGTAGATAGTCATCTTTCCTTTGACAACAATGTTACCAAAGTAATTGGGAGATCCTATGTGGCCCACCTAATCAACAAAGGATTTGCATCAGGATCCAAAGAGGTAGTGTTGGCACTCTACTCTTACATCATCAGCCCCATCATTGAGTACAGCGCACCATTTTGGATGTACTCGACTTAGCATATCCAGCAGCTGTAGAGACCACATAGGTACCTCACCAAGAGGATTACTGGCCTCAAACAGTTGTGTTATGCAACACAACTGGTAAAACTAAATCTGTTCTTCGTTGTGTACCACCTACTCAGAGGCACACTCTGCCTAACATACAGAACCATGTCCAACACATAACTGTTGAACATGCTCCATCTACAGATAACAACACTGAGTCACCCTGCATATTCCAGGGATATGAACCTCATCACAACGATGAATACAACATGCTGTTGGGATAGAGTACCATCCCAGACACTTGCCTTACTGTGGAACAGAGTCCCAATGTACATCAGACAGAATCCCTCGCTGACACTCTTCAATTGGAACCTTGATGAGTGTTTGAGAAACAGACAATTCATGCCAGGAATCACATCAGCAGTCCCACTAGAAAGGGGCATAGGGTACTAACTATTAGAAGTAGGCCTTGGGAGACTACCCAATGGTGTGGTGAAAGATGCACAACATGCGTAGGCTGATATATGCCTTCATGGAGATAGTCTACTACATACCTATGAACCTATGTGACAGGTACAGGTCTACAGATACTAGATGTGTACTTCATTGTACAGTCATGTTGTACAGCAGGCACATGGACCACATACACTGTAATGCTTACAGATACTGGTGGCTGTAATGTACAGTGGGAGAGATGTGCACCTCATGTCTTTCGTGCCATTGGGATGTGTGTTGGGTGGGACAGTCCTGGATGGCTCCCTGTCATGGTCACCCTCTTACACACATCTCTGCCCATCCATCTTTGGCATATTCTGTGTTCCCCCTACATATAAATATATATATATGTATATATATATATATATATATATATATATATATATATATATATAGGTACATAGGTAGGTAATAGGCTATCTGCCTGAAGGCATACATTAGTATGGCCAGAGTGTGCAGTTATCACCACCCATGGAGTTAGTTCCCTAGGCCTCTGTGTAGTAGAGCTGATGAAGTGATCCATTGTGTGACAGTTCAGTTTCACATACACTCATCAAGGCTCCTCTGGAAGAGTGTCAGTGAGGGACTCGGCTTAATGTCGGTTGGGAGCCTTTTCCAAAGCAAGGGAAGTCTGTGAATTAGTAATGTATCCCTCCAACATGTTCTATTTAATGTTGTGATGATGATATTCCTAGAGCATGTGGTATAGTGAGCTTAGGTTTACTTCAGATAGCGCATGTACATCAGTTCTGCATTGGACATGGACCTGTCTGTTGGGCAGAGTTCTCCTGAGTAGACAGTATACAACAGAGTACAGATTGAGTTAAATTCAGTCTTGTTGCATGGGGCAACTGTTTGAGGCCAGTAATCCTCTTGTTGAGGTACTTCAGTGGTCTTTCCAGCTGCTGAAGGTGCCTAGTCAGATTCATCGCAAGTGTGTTGTGGTACTCTCTGACGCGTCTAATGACTGATGAGTAGAGGGAACCTTCTTTGACCTACATGCAAAGACCTTGACAGTTTGTGGGAACACATAGCATGATTTTCTAACCACTTTGTGAATGTGTTTCTGGAAGTAGAGATGACTATCCACATGTGTCTATAGATCCCTTATTATCACCTCCATATTTAGGGTGTTGGCACCTATGTGGTATTTGTAGACTGTAGCTCAAGGTCATAATTTTGACACCACATCTGTCTGACTGAGACCCTTTTTAAGGATGTCTCTATTGTCCCAAACATCGATGATGACAACTTTTTTGCAGTCATCCACAAACTGCTAAACATAGCCCTTGTGTGTTTGACTGTATTTCTGAAAAGTATACACCAGACAGGAGGGGTCCCAGGACTGAGCCATGGGGGACAGCAGTTGTTACCAGCTTGAACAGGAGACCACTATTCTTACCTTGTGGGCTCTATCTGTGCCCCAGTTGGCAATCCATCAGATGACATACATATTTATGCACAGGTTGTTGATTTTGTGGATACAACATGTGTCTGGGATGATGGAAAAGGGCTTTTCAAGGTCTATGTGGGATGTGTGTAGCTCATTTCATTGACGCATGTCCTGGGTGACTGCCTTGAAAACAGTCTAGCAGGTTTGGGAACCATGATCTGCCCTGACGAAACCAAAATGAGGAGGGTTGGGTGTTTGTAGGCTCCCAATAACTCTGTTTATGAGTTCCATCATAATGGACTCCATGGCCTTGCAGATCAGGCTTAATAGGCTTATAAGACAATAGTTCCCATGGTCTGTTGTGCACCAACATTTGTGGAGTGTGCCAAATGTTGCTGTAACCCATTCAACAGTTTCATTTCCTGTACAGAGGGTGAGTTTCAACAGACTGTTCAGGTGCAGAGTCTGTTTGTTTTGGAGTTCACATATGACACAGCTAGGCAAACCATGTCATCCCATAGACGCCGTGTTTTTAGGTTTGGAAATAGCTGTTTAACCATTGTATATGTGATTTCTGGGTTTTCACAATCTCCAGGTATGATAATGGGCCCTTTTGTCAGTAAGAGGGGGGTAAATATGTATGAACCTGTCTGACAAGATGTTGGCAATGTCAGTCATGTATTCATTTACAGTTTGCACTGACTCAGAACATATATGAGTTTACATTGATATTTATGACATAGCGAAAGAAAGCTTCATGGTTCTCTATGGACTCTTTGACAATATTTTTGCCAGAACATGGATTGGATAATGTTAGGAGTGCTCATTGTTTATTGATGATACTGATCGGAAATTTATTGATTTTCTTTGAATTTTCACTTTCTTTGAACAACTTAAGTACTTGTAGTACATAGTTTGATTATGACAGGAGTCCAATATATTATATGGGTCTGTTGTCATATAACTGTTTGCGCAAGGCAGGATTGGTGAATAGTGACAAGTTTCTGGGGTAAGAACTGCAACTGCCAGATATGTGTGGCCCACTGCTGTACTCAGACATGGCCTAAGTGTATGAGCATGCCCAGTATGACCTTTCAGTATGTTGTTGACTGACATTTTCTTAGTTTATTTAAGTGTGTGAGTATGCCCAGTATGACCTTTCAGTATGTTGCTGACTGAAATTTGCTAAATTTGTTTAAGAGTGTGAGCATGCCAAGTATGGACATATATACTATATGTGTGTGTGAAAAATCAAGTTGGTTTTTACTTCAGGGCTCACCTTTGTGTTGTACATCGACAGGAAGCACGCTGTGCTGCAGGGCTTCCATGAGTCACTTTGCATAGAATTATCAACATTTCTACATACAAGGGGGACAGCTATTATTTGTACATTTCTACCCGGGGGGCACACCTGATTGTTACTGTGGGTGTACATAGGATGAGGGGTTCACCTGACACTTATACACATTTGCTAGGCCTGCACTGCTATGTCCGGTACTCCATTTCAGTCTGTACTGTTGCCTATCGTACTGGTTTGAGGCATACTACTGTACTACAGATCTTAGCTTCCAATTTCATGTATATTAGTTTGTGACTTCATAGTCTACCCAATCCACATCACACTGCCTGGCCTGCTGTTATTTGTCTGCATAGGCCTGGGGGAAGTTACTCATATGCCTCTTCAGAGGGCATGATACAGCATTTGTTTGTGTTTGCATTAGTCTACAATTGTCCTGCTGTGTCTGTACCAGTGAAATGCTGTCATGGCTTAGTGGTTCAGTACTGTGACTATAGTGCACAGTATCCTGAGCTGGAGCTGTGTCACTGCTTTTTATTTTCCTGCTGGGCAGACCAGACTGCTTAAGGAACAGTAAAGCAGGTGTGAGAGTGTTTACCTGACTTTGCTCAACTTTGCTCAACCTTGCCCGACTTTGCCCAACATTGCCCAACAGTGCTCAATGTTGCCCAACGTTGCGCTAGTTAGCATGGTGCGCAGCTCCATGCAATTGTGCTTAAATATGCTAAATAGTGGTAAAATGTGCTTAGCACTGCTTTATATTGCTGAAAATAGGGCAATCATGCCTCAGGTGGTGATGCAGGTCCGCCTATGTTGGATGCACATAGTACACTCCCTATACATGTTTGAAAAGAGGTAGTGTCAAGTTAGGCATCCCTTTTATTGTATGTGCGAGTCAGAGAGAGGTGTCATTTCTAGGGTTCCTACTGAGTCAATGTATGTGCTAATCGCTGCCTCTTTTCCAAGGCCAAGGCATACTGGGCACACCTCCTTCTGCCTACTGGGGCTGGCTCAGGTTCTTCATCCTCTGAGTCACGCTGTGCCTGTGCAGGTCTTAGCAATGGTGGGGGGCTGTTTGGCCTTGCCCCATGCTGTTCCTGCTGCAGCTGTTTTTGCAGGATCATATTGTGTAGCATGGCACATACCATGACACTTTGGGTACATGTAGTTGGTGAGTACTGCAAGGCTCCACCAGATGTGTCCAGGCACTGGAACCATGACTTGAGCATCCCAAACACATGCTCAATAATGTTTCTTGTTTGTGCGTGTGCCTCATTATGGAGTTCTTGTTTGGGTGTGTGTGCATTTCTGATGGGTGTCATCAGCCACGGCTCCAGTGTGTATCCAGCATCCCCCACTAGCTGACCGTCAGGGATGTCCCCATTGGCAAATCTCTGGTACAGCTTCATTAGATGCCAGATGTGGGAATCATGATAGCTTCCAGGGCAGCCAGCACACACTTTCATTATTATGCTGTGGGCATCACACACGACCTGGCAGTTGATGGAGGGGAAGCCCTTGTGGTTGATGTAGACCCTACCCCGCTCACCGGGTGGTGCTTTGATGTGTATGTGCGTGCAGTCTATTGCACCCTGTACCTCAGGGTATTCTTCTATTTGATGGAAAAGATGCATATTGCTGGCCAATGCCTCATGGGAATTGGGGAAATATATGTGCGCACCCACATGTGCTGACATGGCATCCAGGAACTGGTGCAGTACCCTGGATGCTGATGTCTGTGAAACCCCCATCATATCACTAGTTGGTCTCTGGAAGGTACCTGTAGCTAGTATTCATAGGCCAACACATACCTTGGTATCCACTGGGATGGGTTCCCCTCTGTTGGTTCTGTGTGTGAGGCATGGCCGGCACAGCTCAACAATTTGCTGCAGGAGGTGTCTGTCCACTCTATAGCGCTCCACTATCTCCAGCTCATGTAGCCCCTGGTAGATTACCCTGGGTCTGTACACACTTCTCCGTCTCCTCACTGTGGGTTGCTCAGCAGCATTCACAACATCACCACCCTCAGCATCTTGCACATGTTGGTTTATGATAGCAATAGCAGCCCCTAACATTTTTTCTGACTTAAGATTTTTAAGTTTACACTCTTTGTACACTGCAGTGTTGCAGAGTTCTTGGGAAAAAAAACAGGGTAGACTGCTGTTTTCAGAGTTTAAAGTGCTGGGCTGGGCTGGGCTAGTCTACTGCCTGTGTAATTGGCTGATTCTGATATATTTCACCTGGCAGCTCTGCTAGTTCTCCTTGGTTAACTTCCTACTACTTCTTTTCCTTCCTTTTCCCCTTTCTGTTTCTGCCCAGGGCAGCGCCGTGCAAACAAGCACACATGGGCGCACACACGTGCACACAGTTTGCAAGAAATTTCAGATATATCCATGGCATACGCCTTTGGTTTCTTGTTTTCAGCTAGGACAACTGTAGACACGCCTCTTGCAATCCTGAGCAACTCAGGGCAAACAGAAGCCACTGTGCTCCAATAAGCTTACAGTCTTTCAGACATACCCCCTCATGATGTCACCTATCTTCTACTCTACTATTCCCCTACTCCTACACTTACACTCTAGGGACATGTCTCACATGCCGGGGAAAATTGGAATTCACTATCCTTATCCCTATTTGCATAGGATTGCCTACTAATGCTTGGTTACATCTCTCACACTGAGCTTCCCCCCTTTAGCAACCACTATTCAGTTGCCATGTTGTTTTCAGCCTGCCATTCACCTGCATGGCAGTGAAAATGCCCATTTTTGGCTATTTTTCAATTTTTTTCATTTTATTTAAAGTGCTGCACATTTGTGCGGTGCTGCACTACGCCTAAACATCGGAGATCGGGGGAAAAATGGATTTTAAGGATTTACAACATTTGCAAATGCCAATGGCCTTGTATTTGGCCATTGGCATGCTTCCTCAACTAGATGCATCCTTTATTTGGCGCTGTCATAGCTCCATTTAGCTATTTGCAGAACGATACTCCGTTACCAACGGAGTACATTTTTGCAAGTAACACTACACTTACATGGACAGGTTAGTGTTTCCTGGATCGGAAATTTACCTAATTTGCATAGCTTTCAGCAGCAAATGAGGTAATTTGCATACCATAACACTGTCCGTGCAAGAGTAGCTTTAAAAGCTCTCATGCACCCCCCTGCCGGCTGTTGCTGGATCTCTCGGCCGACATATTGGCTGTCTGCTATCTTACACTAATATTAGACTTCGTGCAAGCCTTCATAAATCCGGCCCATTGTCTTATTTATTAAGCACCTTTATATACCCTTTGTAATTAGTCAAATAATTAATTTTTAGAGTGAAATTACACTAAAATACATTTCAAGCAACATTCTTACAAAATTATGAAAATGTGATCTTGTCTCCTAAGACCTCCTCTCTGGCAACTAAAATAGGCTTTATAGAAACTAGTTCATTAATCCCAGGTAATTCACATGCATTTAAATGCAGTTGCCATCGCAGTTCACATTCCTCTATTTTATTGTGCCAATTACCCCCTCTGGCTTTTTTCTCCACTATTTCTAAAATCCCAAATCTAAAAACAGTAAATGAGGGGCAAAGTAATGTGTGTTTGTACAGGGCGTTGTTAACATTGGCAGTTCTTATGGCATACAGATGTTCATATATCCTTCTTCTAAGAACCCTCTCAGTTTTCTCGATGTAAAATCCATTACATCGCTCACATATTGCAATGTATACCAACCCTTTGCTTCCACAATTACCTGCTGCTAATCTAATCTCTTTCAAAGGTTCACCTATGCTTATTACCTAGTCTCTCAGTATGTAGACACACTGTGCACACATCCCACATGGTCTAGAACTTTTATCCGACACCTTTTTTAAGGGATGTTCCAAGAGGAGTTTGATGTTGTTACCCATCTTGTGGGTGAATGTTGGATGAGGCCCTAACTTCTCCAAAAGTTCATTATTAATACCCAGAATTGTCCAGTTTTTCTCTAAAATCTTCCTAATTTTTAAACCAAATGGGCCAAATTGTGTCACCATAGAATGTCTAAAATTATTTGGAATAGTACTGTCCTGAAAAACATTCTCATGTCTGTTCCCAGTATGTGTGAAAAAGTGGTTATCTGAAGTACCCAGTAGGGGGATAAACTTTGTACCCCATCCTTCAAGTATCTCCAAACCCAATTCATGGGTTAGTGAATCTGGGTACCCCCATGCCTTAAACATCTCAACTAGATTTCCCAATTCCATTTTTAAATAGTTCAAGGTGGAGCACTTTCTTGCTCCCCTTATCATCTGCCCTCTAACAAGGTTCCTTTTAATGTGATAAGGATGTTGACTGGTAAACCTCAGGAAACAGTTCAAATAAGTTGGTTTACGGAATACCTTGGAAGCAAATCTATTGAGCTGGAGAGCTCCATTAATGGTTACATCTAAATAATCAATAACCACATTGCCAAATGCATGAGTAAATTTGAAATAAGGACATAAACTGTTCATTTAATCCACAAACTGATTCACATATTGTCCATCTCTTTTCCAAGCAATAAAAATATCATCCAAATATCGGACATATATAACCCATTGTTTTGAGAATTCAGAAGTGAGAACATATCTATGTTCCCACATTGCCATCACTAAATTTGCATACATGGGGGCACAACTAGCCCCCATAGCAACTCCTTGCACTTGTTTGTAATATTCATGATCAAAAAATATAAAGTTATTCATCAATATTTGTTCCATCAATTCTGTCACAAAATTGATCATAGTATTACTCAAATTAAAATGTTGCACTAATGCTTCATTAAACAATTCTAGGCCAACCTTATGAGGAATTGAACCAAATAGGTCCACCACATCCATTGTGGAAAAAACCTTTTGTCAATTCAAAATATTCATCCTTAATTCTAGTCAAAAATCCCAGGAATCTGCAATCACCTGGCTGAAAGAAGGAAGGATTTTATTTACCAAACGGTCCACAAATACCCCCATAGCATAGGTTGAGCTGTTGTGCCCGGCTACTATTAATCTATATGGTGGGTGATGAACATCTTCGTGGACCTTAGGGATACCGAACACTGTTGGGATGGTAGGGTACTTATTCTGCCAGAAACTGTACAATTCTTCATTAATCACCCCTTGGTATAAACTGTCCTCTAAAAATAACTGTAACCTCCTATGTGTCACATGTATCTCATTCAGTGAAACACTAGTATATTTATTGGTGTCCTGCAACAAAAGTGTAAGGTCATTCACATAATCCATCTGATCTACCAACACCACCTCACCCACTTTATCCATTTTCATAGAACAAATAGTATCGGATGTCCTCAAGTTTTTTAATAGTGTCGTCTCTTCTTTGGAAATATTATAAAATCTATTTTTGTGTTTAGAATGTTCTTGAAAATTTTCTTTAGAACAAATTCATTCAAATGTTGCAACATAGGGTGGAGTGTGGGATTAAAAGTGCTCTTTTTCTTAAATTCATTATTAAAACATGTTTCCCCAATGTCACCTTGAAAAAAATAATTGAAAATGTAGCTTCCTTATGTATAATTTGAGTTCAATAAGCACATTAGATATATCCGGGGTGTTAGTCGGTACAAACTTAAATTCCCTTTCAAATAACTTAAAATGCTCTTTCCCTATTGTCCCCGCTGTATAATTAAAGATGTTAAAACCATTATAGCTAAGCAGTTTATCTTCAAAACTGGAAATAATGGAATGTGAATCTTGAAAATTTACTAGTAATGATTTTGGTTCCTTTTGTTCCAGTATGTCTTCCTCCCCCTTGGAATCCTGCCCCTTGGACTCGGTTGATTCCCTAAAAAATTCTGTCTATTCCTATTCTGATTGTAAATCCACTCTGATCTGCGGAGTACTGGGTAATCCTCATCAAATACCTCATCCACTTCTGTGTGGTTAAATTCAAAATTGATGTCACCCTTTTCAACATCCCTACTATCAAGTCTATTGTTCATGCCATTAGTAGTATCTTGGTTTATATTATTAGGTGCCCGTAATAACTTTTAGGTAGTATGTAGGCTTCCTTGTGTCTATATTCTATTTCATCCCTCCTAAATTTCTTTTGTTTCCTAGCAATGTTGTCCTTCACTTCCCCCTCTATTTTTACAAAAATATTGTCATACTTTGTCATCATGTTGTTAAAATTAACATAATTTAAAACATTATTATTTAAAATGTTCACTTCATCAAATAAGGCTTTCACCTTATTGTTGTTCAATTTAATAATAAAATGTAACAGTTCAATTCCATGCCGGTCAAACATGGATAAAAGTTCGTCAAGTTCTTGCTGGTCCACCACCAGTCCATTAGGGAATTTACTCATCCTAAGACCTTTAGGAATACGCTGTACTTTGATACACTCTGCTAGATACACATTATCAACTTGTATATTACATACCTTACCCAGCTTAGCTTCCAATTCACGTAGCTTGTTATTAATGTTCATTGGTTTGTCAAATTTGGTGTTCAAAAACACCAACGGTTCTTTATTTAAACAAGAATTAAAACGCGTTGCCCGGTTAGTGTCCAAAGAATTGTGAGACAAACTCTCACTCGTGTCCCTAATTCTTTGTGCACAAGGTATATTAGAGGTAGTCCAAGTACCGCCTTCTGTTGGCTGCCCCTTATTGTGTTCTGCATTAACAGTCCTCCCCTTAGTTGGTTCTAATTGAGTAGACGTCGCTGTTAACTTTGGGAGATGTAGACTTTCAAGGATGGATTGCATCTGTTGTTGTTGTGCAGCCATCAATCTAGTTAGTTGTTGTAGTGTGTTGTTGTCATCAGTTTCATCCAATAGAGCCACATTTGAACTCTGAGGAACATTGTTAGAACTACTGTCATCAGTCTCGTCCATATCCATAACAGCTAAAACAAACGTACTGCGATATGGCAGGGGGTAATTGCTCCTTGACAGAAAAGAAACTAGAACAAAACAAACGTGTCAGTGGATAAAAAGTATTCAAACCAAAAAACAAAAATCCACTGTGTGGAGCAATATACCCTCCGAAAAATTGTTTCAGAACCAGTTAGTAAAAACGAACAGTCTCTATTAACAAAGTAGAGCCCAAGTATAAGCGCTTTCATCTGCCAACATGCAGACTTTATCAAATACATAGTCTTATTCATTAAGCACCTTTATATACCCTTTGTAATTAGGCAAATAATTAATTTTTAAAGTGAAATTACACTAAAATACATTTCAAGCAACATTCTTACAAAATTATGAAGAATGTGATCTTGTCTCATAAGACCTCCACTCTGGCAACTAAAATGGGCTTTATAGAAGCTAGTTCATTAATCCCAGGTAATTCACATGCATTTAAACGCAGTTGCCATCGCAGTTCACATTCCTCTATTTTATTGTGCCAATTACCCCCTCTGGCTTTTTTCTCCACTATTTCTAAAATCCCAAATCTAAAAACAGTAAATGAGAGGCAAGGTAATGTGTGTTTTAATCCCACACTCCTCCCTATGTTGCAACATTTGAACAAATTTGTTCTAAAGAAAATTTTCAAGAACATTCTAAACACAAAAATAGATTTCATAATATTTCCAAAGAAGGGGCGACACTACTAAAAAACTTGAGGACATCTGATACTATTTGTTCTATGAAACCGGATAAAGGGGGTGGGTGGTGTTGGTAGATCAGATGGATTATGTGAATGACCTTACACTTTTGTTGCAGGACACCAATAAATATACTAGTGTTTCACTGAATGAGATACATGTAGCACATTGGAGGTTAGTTATTTTTAGAGGACAATTTATATCAAGGAGTAAATAATGAAGAATTGTACAATTTTTTGAAGAATGAATACCCTACCATCCCAACAGTGTTCAGTATCCCTAAGGTCCACAAAGATGTTCATCACCAACCATATAGATTAATAGTAGCCGGGCACAACAGGTCGACCTATGCTATGGGGGTATTTGTGGACCATTTGGTAAAGAAAATCCTTCCTTCTTTCAGCCAGGTGATTTCAGATTCCTGGGATTTTTTGACTAGAATTAAGGATGAATATTTTGAATTGACAAAAGGTTTTTCCACAATGGATGTGGTGGACCTGTTTGGTTCAATTCCTCATGAGGTTGGCCTAGAATTGTTTAATGAAGCATTAGTACAACATTCTAATTTGAGTAATACTATGATAAATTTTGTGACAGAATTGATGGAACAAATATTGATGAATAACTTTATATTTTTTGAGAATGAATATTACAAACAAGTGCAAGGAGTTGCTATGGGGGCTAGTTGTGCCCCTATTTATGCAAATTTAGTGATGGCAATGTGGGAACATAGATATGTTCTCACTTCTGAATATTCATAACAGTGGGTTATATATGTCCGATATTTGGACGATATTTTTATTGCTTGGAAAAGAGATGGACAATATGTGAATCAGTTTGTGGATTACATGCACAGTATATGTCCTTATTTCAAATTTACTCATGTATTTGACAATGTGGTTATTGATTATTTAGATGTAACCTTTAATAGAGATCTCCAGCTCAATAGATTTGCTTCCAAGGTATTCCGTAAACCTACTTATTCGAACTGTTTCCTGAGGTTTAACAGTCAACATCCTTATCACATTAAAAGGAACCTTGTTAGAGGGCAGATGATAAGGGGAGCAGGAATGTGCTCCACTTTGAACTATTTCAAAATGGAATTGGGAAATCTAGTTGAGATGCTTAAGGCACGAGGGTACCCAGATTCACTAACCCATGAATTGGGTTTGGAGATACTTGAAGGATGGAGTACTAAGTTTATCCCCCTACTTGGTACTTTGGATAACCACTTTTTGACACATACTGGGAACAGATATGAAAATGTTTTTCAGGACAGTACTATTCCAAAGAATTTTAGACATTCTATGGTGACACGATTTGGCCCATTTGGTTTAAAAGTTAGGAAGATTTTAGAGAAAAACTGGACAATTCTGGGTATTAATAATGAACTTTTGGAGAAGTTAGGGCCTCATCCAACATTCACCCACAAGATGGGTAACAACATCAACCACCTCTTGGAGCATCCCTTAAAAAAGTTGTTGGATAAAAGTACGAGACCATGTGGGATGTGTGCACAATGTGTCTACATACTGAGAGACCAGGTAGTAAGGATAGGTGAACCTTTGAAAGAGATTAGATTAGCTGCGGGTAATTGTGGAAGCAAAGGGTTCGTATATATTGGCATATGTGAAGGATGTAATGGATTTTACATCGGGAAAACTGAGAGGCCTATGTACCGCATTATGTTTGCCCATCTCACAGAGGGACATTTGCAGTTACTTGCATTCAGTCGCAACAATGATACATTACAACTTTATGTACAGGTGTGGACTTAGGTGAAATGGTGTACTAGGCCTATTGTTTCTGCACCCCCCGCACACACAGCCTCCCATCCCTCTGTCAAATTCCTAAGGTCTTTCTCTTCCACAAATGCTAAATCCACCCCTCATCTGTACAATCCTTTTATATACTTCATTCCTGTATTCCACTGCTAAATGATTGCCCAATCTGTTGGTTGCTTATTCTCCATGCCCCATTTACTTCCCCTTCTCTCTCTCTCTCTCTCTCTCTCCCTCTCTCTCTTCATTCTCAGTTTTGACTTGACCCTTTATCTTGTTGCTTTCATGTAGCAATCTATTTTATAATTGCATTTCATTGCATTGAAAAAAGGGTTATCATGTTTTCTGTCTTTGTCCATCATTTTACTCATTAGGTCTCTCCCCTATATCCTTACCTCACACTCTCCCTTCTCCCCACTTGTTTTTATTATTATGCTCTTGCATTCTTATCTGCTTAATGGTGTTCTATAACCTTTCTTCCAGCTCCTGTTAATTGCTTTCTTTCCTTCTTTTTGCTCCGAGCTCTCCTATCTAACTTCTATAATATGCTTTCAGTTTACTTTACCCTTTCTTTTTCCATTTATTTCTCACTTACAGCTTATTCCTGCCCTTACTTCCCTCTCCTCATGGAACAATATGGCTGCCATACCTGTACTGGGGGAATACATTGCCTTTCTACCCCTGTGGATACTAAGGTATGTAAGACCCTCACTGTACTTGCCATAAGGACATTCCAGAGACAGAATAGGGACATGTTGGGTTTCTCACAGACTTCTGCCTCAGGGATACTATGGCATTTCCTGGATATACCTTGGCACATGAGGATCAGTACCTCTTTTTCTTAGTGTCACCTTAGTGCCAGCCCACACTACACATGCCTTTTATGAGGTGACACATTTCCCTAAGGTACTTGGTGCAATAGATACCACCCATGTTGCAATTAGGGCCCCACCTGTTCCATGGGGGCAGTTGTACCACAATAGGAAGGGCTACTCTTCCAGCAATTTCCAGGTAGTGTGTTATGCATGGTGATACATCACCAATGTCTCTACTCAGCTTTCTGATAGTGTACATGATTCCCATATCTAGCAGACTAGCTCACTCTACTACCTCTTCCTGTATGGTAGAATGACAAGTGGTCATATTTTTGGTAATGGCAATTTTTTTCTTTTCAATTTAGGTAGTTATTCATGGTAAAATGTATTGTAGAATACTAACCCTCTTTTCTTTATTATGACCCCCCCTCCACTTTTTCTTTCTCTGTCTTTTTTTGCCTTTGTTTCTTTTTGTGTTTCTTTCTGGTGATGCTGGATATCCACTGGATTCATGGCTCATGACACCAGTGAAAAATTCATGAGGAAATGCAGGACAGAACTTCAACACAGATCAGTATTTTTACTGACAAGGTATTTGGCCTTTTGAAGTGTCATTTCCAGTGTCTCAACAGGTCCAGTCAAGCGATGCCCTTTCAGTATGATCCAGCTATTGACTGCAGGATATTTGCTGCATGGTACATTCTGCATAACATAATCAAGCACCAGTCTAGTGGTGAAGTGATCCAGGCTGTCACTGCAGCTTTCATTTCCAGTCTTACTATGACTTATGTTGACCAGCCAGCAGATGCATGGCATACAGCTGCACAGGTAAAGAGGCAGCATTAAATCCAGAACTATCGACCATGACATTCGGGTTAGTGCTTCCTTTTTTTGTAAAAAGCACATACACCCCCAGATTTACTATTTTCTCATGCAGGACTAGCTTAGCCCTGCACAGAAGTGGCCATTTAGGAGAAGGATGGCAGCTCGCCATGCATATTAATGAAGGCGTGCTGCCTGAGCTCCTAATCTTACATGGAGCATGTAAGAGTGCAGAAGGTGTGTCTGAGAGCAGAGCTCTCAGAATATACATGCCCCTGCAATGAAGAACAGCAGACAAGTCCTAAAAGAATGAGCAAGACCGTTCATAGGTGTACACATTCCCCCAGCAACATCCCCCCACATGTACAAGAGCAATAGTGAAAACAAACACTATAAAGATATTTTTTTTTTTTATGAAACAGATTAAATTTAGCCATAGGTACGCAGGTTTTCCCATCGCTTAGCTGCAGTTAATGCAGCTTAAATGTCAGAAGAGGATAAAAAGCAAGATATATGCAAATGAAGCAGTATAGCAATAGTGTAATGGGCAGAGCATTCATTTCCGGTTCGAGTCCCACTGCAGCACATTACATTTTCCATGTCAAATCACTTTATGACCAGTATTGTTAGTTGCATAACCTACTAAATAACATATATTTGTGAACTGGAGCACTGCATTAAATGCAGATGTAAGGTGTCAGTATCATAATGTTGCAAAGTCCACAGATAATCACATGTGCCCCATACAGTATATGTACACAGGAATCAGGGATACAATTGGAAGGTAAAATGTGTAATGAATGACAACTCCATACAGCATCCAAATCCCCCACCTTCCCAAGAACCATTAGATATTACTTTCTAAATTAGTGAAGTGGTAAGTGGGAGTAGAGACTACTAAGCATGTGTAAGCACTAGTAACCAGTAGTAAGTGGGAGTATGCATATGTAAGCACTAGTAAGTGGGTTTAAGCCCATTTGCATGGGGGTAAGCAATGCACATACAGGTTAAGCAATATTGAAGCTAACTCTGTCTAAGCATATTTAACCGGAGGTTAACATTGCTTACCCTCACACAAACCCATGCAAACCTGATTACAAGTGCTTAAAAGTGCCTTAATTACTCTGTATCCAATAGGCCTTGTTCTGCCCAGCAACAAAATAAACAGCCTCTGCAAGGCTCAACCCCAGGACCCTGCATACCACAGCCAAAGTGATTTACCACTTACCCATCACAGCAGTACCTAAGATAGAGATATCACCAAACAAATCCTCACTATGGGAAAATCAAACTGAACATGTGAAAGGAATCAATATACAGTCTTATATTGTATAACCTACTACATAACACAGATATGTGAACTGGAGTACTGCAGTAAGCCCAGATGTGATGTGTAATTGTAATAATGTGTTGAAGCCCCCTAATAAACACAAGGACCCCATACAGTGTACGTACACATGAATCATGGATACCAGACACATATATAACATGTAATGAATAATAAATCAATGCCAAAAAGCAAATATAATGCAAATTAAATATTAAGCAATTCTAAGTATTGCACAGGCCAGCTTAGTAGGTGTAAGCAATGCGTAGGCCAGCTAACTCAATTTGCCCATTGGTATACCCCTTTAAACAATGCCAACCTTAGGTAAGTAGGTTTGCCCATAGCGTAGCCTTTTTAAAACCATCCAATCATGGCAAAGTGTGGGAAATTGGCCCTATTTTAAACCCAACATCATAACTGGTTGTAGCTTCCCCTTGCAGGCACCATGTCTGGAATGGGAGAGGGAGTGCGCTATCGGGTGCAACACTGGGGCATCCAGAAGTCCAGAATCATGGCAGGACTCCTTGTCAAAGACCATGAGCAGAGACTGCTGCAGGGTAGGTACCAAAGTTCCCAATATAAAGCGGAAGCCTGGGACTGTCTCTCCCGTGACCTCACCAGTGCCATTGGCATACCCCGAACTGGTGAGCAGGACAGGCATCACTATGCCGACCTGAAGTGGTGAAAGGGGAATCTCTTGGATCAGTGGATCCAAGAGGCCAGGATGACAGGGGAGGTCCCAGTAGCGTGCATCACTCCACTACCTATTTAATAATTGCCAGGTCATGTATATTATGGAAAGGTATGGCTAAATATTCCTTTTATGTCCGTCACAGTGGCAAGAGAGTGGGCTGTGAACCAGGAGACCCATGGCTGTCGCTTGGAGAGGTTGCAAAGTGAGGCAGGTTAGTAATACTCTTGCATGTACTGTCATAGGAAATACATCTAACTGTATTAGTAAGTCAATTACCTGTATAAAACCTGGATTGTTTAAGGCAAGTACTGCATACACCAGTGAATATGCCAGGAAGAGTCTCATATAGGTTGCATATAAATAAAAGCATAATAGCCTGACAATGAAGGTCTAACTGCTGGACTGCATGTGTTTACTCAGGTATTATATGGTAATGTAGATTTGCAATCACTTAATAGTACTGTTGTATTAAGCACTGTTACCCACACTGTGCAACATAAAGAAAAAATGTGTAGGCATGTCTGTATATGACTGGTGTAATCCTGGGAGGTCAGCTAGTACAACTGGGAGAGACATAGAGAGAAAACAGTGAAAAGACGGACAACAAAATCAAAATAGCACACACAACTGAGATGTGAACTGTTGTCTTTTTAGCGCACACAGTTATGGTTCAAATCCTGGGAGTGGTAGTAGTCTGCATACAGAATCATACCCCACAACTGTACAGATATGTCCAGAATGGCCAGTATATTGGCCCATATCTGCTGCCTGTCACTCTGTCCCTTGGGAATGCAGTGGGGTGATCCCAGATGTTTAGGCAGCAGACAGGAAATGCAACTGATTGTCACATATCTATAAAAACAAACCTGTCACACTAGTAACTCCCCAAAATGTTATGAGAGTATTAGGCCAAGCATGTCCCATCTACACCCCCATGTTGTCAAGCCAGAGTGTGTACAGTAACAGAGTAAGATCTAAGTGCATAATACTAATGTGAAATCTGGTACTTTGTGTGGCAACATTCAGGTAATGCTAACAAACATTGCTCCCACAGGTCCGTCAGATACGAACACTGTGTCTAGAAATAAAAGATTGATACCCCTTACTGGTACTGTTTACTCTGGTATTGTATGGCATTGTGAGTGTTGCAGTTGCTCTGAATAAGGTATCACTGATCACTGTCAACCACACTGTGCTACATAATATAACTATCTAGGAAATCCTGTATATGAGCGTTGTAAGTCACTAAAGGTTGAAGAGGACAATAGTCTACATATGTCCCGGTTCACTTGCATGTGGTCAAGACATGGCCAGAGTCTGTGCAAAAAGAGATGGACAGGTAAGTGCATAACATCAACCTGGAATCTGGGAGTATGTGTAGAAATAGTTAGTGTTAACAAACAATTCCTCCACAGGTATACCAGGTAAGAGGTGCATACTTCAAGTAAAACCAGTCCATGTATATAGTTGTCGACAGCCATATCACTGTTCAAACTAAGGCAATAGGGTAGTGTAGTAATACTTATAATGTACAGATAACAGCACTGACTAGCAAAATAAGGCAAACTACAGGAATATACTAGTTGTTAATTGACATCTTTATCCCTCCCACCATATCTCCAACAATACACTAAATACCCACCTCAACTGGTACGTGATGACTCCACTGTAATGTTGGGACATATGTTCTATTGTTTGATAATTACTTAAATCTGTTTCTATGCATATGCTATGTTGAAATACTCCAACACTTGTGGCATGGTGCCATCAATGTACCTGCATGCTGTTGTTATTACCACTGTGGTCCCATATATGCATGTGTTCTGTTTGCTATGCAACTGTTCCATATTGGGTGTTTGGGTTAATGGGAATATCTATGCATGCCTTTACACCTAATCCTGGAATGTGTTGACTATTACTAACCCACATATGTTGATAACCATAAACACCATAGCATGTATGGGAATGCGCGTCCCAGCGGACCCACCTGTCCCACCTCAGCTGGCTGTGGCACCAGGCACCAATATGTCTGAGGCCCAATCCAGGACCTCCTTGTCTGTTGGTCCTGTACCACCTTTGGGTGGAACCACCTCAGGGGATGGGGCTCACCCCCACTGGGAGTGGGTGCAGACAGGAACCTCTCACACATTTCCAGGCCTGGGTTGTGGTGTGTAGCGAGCTCTGAAGGGAGGTTGGAGATCTGCTATGCCAGCGCGAGGGCTGCATGACGCTACTAGAGGGATAGCCTGGCTCTCTGCCACAGTCTCCAGCACAGCCATCTTTGGGGCTGTGAAGGTGCAGTGGTGATTTCCCATGGGTGGGGACCTCAGTCCCACTGTTTCCACTAGGGGGCTCATGTGCTTCCGATTTCCAAACTCCCCTCCACATCAAGGTGCTTATCCCCCACATGTGTCATATACCACCCCTGTATGTGTCTTGTTTGTCTTGTCTATTAAGCTACCCAACTCACCTCCCCAAATATACCTACTATCGCTCCCCAACATCCCATTCTCACCTGAAAAAAAGGGCACTCTGCCCCCCCCCCCCAAAATCACCCCATACATAGCTGTCCATTTCACACACTTGTCCACCGGACACATGTAATCTGGTCTAATTGGCATCACAATATATTATTGTTGTCCTCACCCCTTTGTCAGGGGTTTGAGTGTCCAAATCTACCTCCAAACTCAGTGTATATGCACAGCTGTTGCTATAGGAGAAATGGGCAGCTATGGACCTTCCCTACACCCTGCTGAACATCCCTAGATATTTTCCTTACTGTCTTCCCCTCTTTGTGCAACTTTTTCACCACTTTCCTATCAACCCTTTTTTTTTTTTCTTTTAAAGAAATTAGCGTGGGGGTAAGCGGGAGTAAGCACTTTTAAGCAACAGTAAGTGGGTTTAAGCTTGTTTGCATGGGGGTAAGCAATGCTTACACAGGATAAGCAATTGAGAAGCTAAATCAGTATCAGAAACTGTAACCAGAAGTTAGCAGTGCTTACCTCTGCCCAAACCCGCTAACAATTGCTTAAATGTGCTTTAATCACTCCATATCCAATGGCTCTTGTTCTGCCCAGCAATAAAATTAACAGCCTTTGCAAGGCACAAACCCAGGGCATACCATAGCCAAAGTGATTTACCACTAAGCCCTGCCAGATATACATAACCTTCATGTTTTCAGAAACATATCATCCAGCCCAGTCATTCAACAGTACAGGAAATGTATTTAAACATGTAGATGTATGTGTGTGTGTGTGTGTGTGTGTGTGTGTGTGTGTGTGTGTGTGTGTGTGTGTGTGTGTGTGTGTGTGTATATTTATATCTAAATAGATATAACATATATATATATATATATATATATATATATATATATATATATATATCTTCTTTTTTCGGCTGCTCCCATTAGGGGTCGCCACAGCAGGTCAACTGTTTCCATTTCTTCCTGTCCTCTGCATCTTGCTCTGTCATACCAACCACCTGCATGTCATCTCTCAGCACATCCATACACCTTATCTTAAGCCCTCTTTTCCTGTTACCTGGCAGCTTCATCCTTAGCATCTTTTTCCCAATATACTCTGCATTCCTCCTCAGCACATGTCCAACCAACTTAATCTTGCCTCTTTGGCTTTGTCTCCAAACCTTCCAACCTGGGCTGACCCTCTAATATACTTATTCCTAATCCTGTCCATCCTCATAACACCCAGTGCAAATCTTAACATCTTCAACTCTGCCATGTCAAGCTCTCACTCCTGCCTTTTTGTCAATGCCACTGTCTCCAACCCATATAACATAGCTGGTCTCACTACCCTCTTGTAGACCTTTCCTTTCACTCTTACTGGTACTCGTCTGTCACAAATCACTCCTGACACTCTTCTCCACCCACTCCATCCTGCCTGTACTCTCTTCTTCACGTCTCTTTCACACTCACCATTACTCTGAACTGCTGATCCCAACTACTTAAACTCATCCACCTTCACCACCTCTACTCCCTGTATCCTCACCATTCCTCTATCCTCCCTCTCATTCACACACATATATTCTGTCTTAGTCCTGCTGACCTTCATTCCTCTTCTCTCTAGAGCATATCTCCACCTCTCCAGGGTCTCCTCCACCTGTTCCCTACTCTCACTACAGATCACAATGTCATCTGCAAACATCATAGTCCACGGGGACTCCTGACTGATCTCATCTGTCAAATTGTTCATCTCCATTGCAAATAAGAAAGGGCTCAGAGCTGATCCTTGATGTAATCCCACCTCCCCTTAAACGCATCCGTCATTCCCACAACAGACCTCACCACTGTCACACTACCCTCGTACATATCCTGTACCACCATTACATACTTCTCTGACACTCCTGACTTCCTCATACAATACCACAACTCCTCTCTAGGCACCCTGTCATATGCTTTCTCTAAATCCACAAAGACACAATGCAACTCCTTCTGACCTTCTCTCAACTTCTCCATCAACACTCACTCTCAGAGCCAACACTGCATCTTTAGTACTTTTTCCTGCCATGAAATCATACTGCTGATCACTAATCATCACTTCCCTTCTTAACCTAGCTTCCACTACTCTTTCTCATAACTTCATGCTGAGATTGATCAGTTTAATCCCTCTGTAGTTACTACAGCTCTGCACATCACCCTTATTCTTAAAAATCGGTACCGAAACACTTTTTCTCCATTCCTCAGGCATCTTCTCACTTTCCAAGATTTCATTAAACAACCTAGTTAAAAACTCCACTTCCATTTCACCTAAACACCTCCATGCTTCCACAGGTATGTCATCTGGACCAACAGCCTTTCCGTTCGTCATCCTCTTCATAGCTATCCTTACTTCCTCCTTGCTAATCCACTGCACTTCATGATTCACTATCTGCACATCTTCCAACCTTCTCTCCCTCTCATTCTCTTCATTCATCAACCCCTGAAAGTACTCTTTCCATCTGCGCAACACACTCTCCTCACTTATGAGTATGTTTCCCTCATTCTCCTTTATCACCCTTACCTGCTGCACATCTTTACTAGCTCGGTCCCTCTGTCTAGCCAGTTGCTACACGTCCTTTTCTCCCTCCTTAGTTTCCAACCTTTTATGCAACTCTTCATACGCCTTATCCTTCACCTTCGCCTTCGCCACCTCTCTCTCTTTGCCATGCACCTCATCTTCTTATACTCTTGTCTATTTTCTTCATCTCATTGACAATCTCACTTCTTCTTCGCCATCCTCTTTCTCTGTATACTCTCCTGTACTTCTTCATTCCACCACCAGGTCTCCTTGTCCTCCTATCTCTTTCCAGATGTCACACCTAGCACCTTTCTAGCCATCTCTCTTACTAGCTCTGCTGTAGTTACCCAGCTATTTGGTAACTCTTCACTGCCACCCAGTGCCTGTCTTAACCCTTCCATGAACAGCACCTCACAATTACCCTTTTTCAATTTCCACCATTTGATCCTTGCTGCTGCCCTCACACTCATCCTCCTCTTCTTGATCACCAATGTCATCCTACAAACCACCATCCTATGCTGTCTAACTACACTTTCCACTGCCACCACTTTACAGTCTCCAATCTCCTTCAGACTGGCCTTTCTACATAAGATATAATCCACCTGTGTGCATCTTCCTCCACTCTTGTATGTCACCCTATGCTCCTCCCTCTTGTTTAAATACGTATTCATCACAGCCATGTCCATCCTTTTCGCAAAATCCACTACCATCTGACCTTCTGCATTCCTTTGCTTAACACCATACCTACACATCACTTCCTCATCCCCTCTGTTCCCTTCACCAACATGCCCATTGAAATCTGCTCCAACCACTAGTCTCTCACCCTTGGGTACAGTCATCACCACTTCATCCAACTCACTCCAAAAATGTTCTTTCTCATCCATTGCACACCCAACTTGTGGAGCATATGCACTAACAATATTCATCATTACACCATCAATTTCCAGCTTCATAAACATCACTCTATCCAACACTCTTTTCACCTCCAAAACACTCTTAGCATACTGTTCCTTCAGGATAATGCCTACACCATTTCTTCTCCCATCACACCAAGATAAACCAATTTGAAACCGCCTCCGATACACCTAGCCTTGCTCCCCTTCTATCTGGTCTCTTGCACATACAATATACCAACCTTCCTTCGGTCCATCATATCAGCTAGCTCTCTCCCTATACCAGTCATACTGCCAACATTCAAAGTTCCGACCCTCACTATCACAGTCCTAGCCTTTACCTGCCTTCGGGCATGCCTTTCCCCTCTTCTCCTCCGTCGGCCAACAGTAACCCAATTTCATAAATATATACATATATACATACATACATACATATGCATACATCTATAGATATATATATGTCTACATCTATATGTATGTATATATATATATATATATATATATATATATATATATATATATATATATATATAAGCATAAATATAAATCTATAAATATATATATATATATATATATATATCTATATATATATATATATATATATCTATATATATATCTATATATATATATATATATATATATATATATATATATATATATCGTCGGTGGGTGAAGCTCAACAACACAGATGGAACATTATGGTAAAAACATAACTTCCTTTTATCCAAATAGAAAAGACATTTTCTTTGGTGTCAAAGCAGAGGGCAGGGCCTATCTCAAGTATGGATACCCCTGTTTTTCATTATGTATGAGAATTGCTCAGATCTGAAGTTGTGCAGATTTCAATAAAGATACACCTCCCAATCTTTTCAGCTTGTCTGCCACTGAATACCTTCTTTCTTTTTTGTCCGAAGTCTAACAGTTTTTAAAAGGGGTTTGCATATTAACTCACCAAGAAAAAAGATGGCTGCTTCTTGGGATTTAAATTTTGGTTTGGAAAAAAAAAAAACTCTACCATCCTTTAAACCCGGCATCTCTAAAGTTTCTAACCAGGAAGACTGCCCTGCTGGTAGTTTTGACCTCTGCTAGATCACATGTCTCAACCTGCAGACATTGAAAACAAGAACAAAGGCCCTTAAAAAGTAGGTGAGTCCAGCCAAAAATCTGGACATCTAATTAACATAAAATTTAAATAACAAATAGCATGTAACACTTCCCACTTCCATAAGGGAAGTGGGAAACTACTTAGAAATAAGTTTAAAACAAAATGAAGGAAAAATATAAGCACGTTATCAAAGAATGTAAAATCTGTATAGTTTAGTGAACTGTATTACAGAATATTACCACACAACGTCATTTATTTTTGCTTCTAAAAAGATTAGATGCACATGTGTCCCTCACTGACAGGAATGACAGGTGCTGATTGAGGTTACTTTTTGGGGATAAACTCTTGGCTAGGCTTTTAAGGGCCCCAGGGCCATTAGCCTAGTAATCTCCTATGAACAACAATTCTATATAGGTATATACAGACATATATCTATAGATATAAAAGACAACATAAAAACATATATGTCCACATGCACCGTTAATGGGGGTGAGGGTGCCCAAACAAGATACATCTTGTATGTATAAATATTTCCCCACCACCGCAGCCAAACACGTCTGCCCTGCACTACAATACCAGCTGTTGCAAATCCCATAACCAATACCTGACACAACATGGGCACAAGATGTTAACAGTACTCCATCCCACCTGTATGATGTCAGGCTGGTATCAGTAACATATCATGCGGTACAGTCTGGCTACCATAGGGAATGTACAATGCGGAAGCAATCAACATTCCTAAGATACATATACACAGACACATATATGCTGACACACACACACACACACCCACATATATATATATATATATATATAGAGAGAGAGAGAGAGAGATACATATATATAGATATAGATGTAACTACACATACACACACACACATATGTAAAGGAAGATACATATGTAGAAGCTGCACACAATACAGAACAGCCACTATGCCTACAGTTGCCACCTTACCAACTGGACATTGTATGAGCCACCCATACAAATGACAATTGTTGCCTGCAACATATACCCTCAGAGTGGTCAAATGATATAACACCGCACACAGGTTTGCATACATGGGAAAGCTTTATTTGTGTACTATTACAGTTGTATATGCCATGTCATATAGCTGTTTAGACTCTGACATACATATAAACAGAGTAAAGCAACTGTGAAACCGTTATATTAATATAGTAGTCTGGAAAGGTTTACATATGTTGCTGTCCAGGCCGAGGCCTTCAAGCAGTACAATAGTAAAGACAGACTGGGCCACAGGATAAATCAATCAACAGTAAGTAATGCAGATGTATAGTCCAGCAGCCTCTAACTACACTCTGTACACAATCCCGAGGGGGTAAAGACCTCAGTTGACACAATGGGATGTATCTGTTACATAACAGGGCATAACTGACACCATCACAATCACACTGACAAACAGAACAGTCTGTATGGCAAGAAGCAGTAGGCCTGCATTTACCCAAGGTGAATTGTATGGTAATGTACATCCAGATACCTTAAGGCAGCTTACCCCTGATACCCCCACATGTTGTAACAGCATAGGTTAATTATGGTGCATCCCCCCATAGACTGAATAATACAGGGCCATATAACACTGTTACACACACTGGCCTCTGGAGTGCATAAGGGCACACATGTATTGTGTAGATGAAGCCCACACATATATGGACCCAACCCCACAATATGTGTGGGAGCCACAACAGCAGTGGACCAATGGCAGGAATGGCAGCATGACATACTTACAGTCCACTACATAACAACCCCTGACAACATGTCATATGTACAAAGCCTGGTATATATGTGGAGGACAGAGGCTGGAACAAATGCCCATATGTGAAATACTGTTGTCAAACACTAAGCAAGTGACTGGTGTTACAGGATAGTCTGCAACATACCCTTACTCAGGAATATGAAGTTAGAAACAGACATGGATGTAGGCATGTACTGATAGCACTCAACACAGACACTGACAGTGATATATCTGACACAAGACCTGTGTGGTGGACAGACAAAGCATAATAGGCACACCTCTGGCCATCAAGTGGATAGGCCCACAGTAGAGAGCTATGCAGACAGACTGCATTCCAAGTTAAAGTAGTATGTACACACAAACCCTGTAACACCGGTGCTATACAATGCATACAACAACACTACTCACACTCTGTCTGTAGTTCTGGAACCTCCGACAAATATAGCTGCCCTGAGTGTGCAGGTTCTCTTGTAAGAGGTATTGCTACCTGCTGTCTGTAACACTGCTGCCCACACACAAGAAGGATGTCCACCATACAGAAAAGGTAAAGGGACCACACCCACATGATGTAGGAATTTATAGTAGTTGGTTGCCATGACAGTGGTAATTGGAAGCACTACACAGCATGCTGCATGCAGGTAGCAAGTGGACAACACTGATTGATGCAGAGGCCATCACCTGATCATGTGCATCACCTACAAAATCCATGCTGCAATCTATTCAAAGCAGCTCAATCCATTTACTGGTGGGAGACAGAGAGAGAGAGAGAGAGAGAGAGAGTGATTGAATGGCAAAAACAAACAAAAATAAAATAAAAAAAAACATCCAGCAAACTATCCAGAAGAAACATCATTCCCACAACAGGTATGTGAAGTAAATATGCATGTAATTGGCTGTAGTACTTGGTCCATAATAATGGGATAGATGATGTGGAATGATTTATATGTGCCAACAGGTGTTGTTGTTGTAATGATGTTCAGCTGAACAACTGCTAAGGACAATAGAGTCTGTCCATGTGGGTAGTGGGCCATACCCATCAACTGTGCAGGGCAGCACTGACTGATAAGATGTAAGCCATCATAATGTGTGTTGTGTAATGGGAAGCATGTATATTACTGTGGCCAATAGCTGGTGGTGGAAGTAATGCCATAATGATGGACACATTGGTTCCATAGCCCACATCTTGCAGGATACTCAGGTTAACCTGTATTGTAGCATGCAGGAAAGCCATAGGTGTGTAATAGGGTTACCTGCAATCTGACCCTACATATAGCCCCCTAATGTCACGCTGTGTCCATATGTGGCATCTGTATGTGTTGTAGCAAGGCAGAATAGTGCAGTTGTGCAGGAATGTATTGTGAGATTGTGGACCTGATGTCTGAATGTACCCCATATATATGTATGCATATGTGTATATATATATATACACACATGTATGTCCACAAATATACAGATACCCATGTGTAGATATATATATAAACACACATATACATCATATATATCTACATATATATAGATATATACCTATATGCACATGTGTACATATATACAAACACACACACACACAAACATATATGCATGTAAATACATGTCCCCTATATTACCAGCACAGTGCTGCATGTTATGTGCGAGGGAACAGCACACATAGCAATACACACAGATATCTACAGCTGTCAGTGTGTGCAACATGGATGGTTATGTTACACGTGAACCCCTTGTTGGGACCACATTGCCCTTGTCTGTGAAGTATTGAATGGGGATATGGGGAAGTATGGCAGGTATAGTTGTGGAGGTGGTCAGGGTTGGTAGATATAGAGGACAGCCTACAGGGGTGGTATGTGACACATGTGGTGGGTAAACACCCTGGATGGAGTGTGTGGTCTGTGATGTGGATGCACAATGGGCCCCAATATGGACACAATGGGGACAAGCCTCCCACCTACTGCTACTCACAACAACAGTCCATGTCCCAAAGGTGCCTGGCCTGGAGGCTGAGCAGGACGAGCATGCAGAACCTGTGAATGTGTAGTGGGTGCCTCAAGGTGATGTAGCACATCCCACATCTGTCCCTGGACCTGACCTCAGGGGGACAAGATCATGTCTGTGTGTGCCCCCAGGGGGGCGACATCCCCTGAGTTGGTGTCACCTCAAGGTATTGCTGGACCTGTACATGAGGAGGTCACAGGGTAGGTCCCACATGTGATGTGGTCTGGTAACATGGGCAGATGAGATTGGAGAGGTGGTTCTGCTGGCCAATAGTACATACCCATGCTATTGTGTCACTGTTATAGAACATATATGGGTAGTAATAGTCTACACAATCCTGGAGCATGTCCAACAGCATGCATATACATCCCCAATAACACAGAATGTCAGATGTGCAGCAACCACATAGCATGCATACCGCAGGCATATATGGAACCATATTGGCCCTGACAATGGCATGTAGGTGAATAGTCTGCAACAGGCCAGCAATGATAGTGTCCACATAGGGAACACGGCTACAAACACATTGAACAAAGTGTGGTACAATACAATATCTGCCCCACTGGTAGGTAAGCTGTAGCCATACCTATTGAGTTGTGTGTACAGTTTGTTGTTGCTGATATGGTGTGGGGGTGACAGTGATGTGTATTAAGAACTGTAGTAACCTTGCTGCATGACTTGCTCACACCTGTGTCCATCTTTATGTATTTCAGGGAAGATGTCACATGGAAGGCTTCCTGCTTACGCAGCTGCTGAGACCGACATTGTGGTAAACCACCTAATTCAGCACTACCCTGTCTTGTTTGGCTGGGCTGCCCATGATCAGCAGGAGTGGACCACCCTGTGGAACAACTTAGTCCACCGGGTCAATTATGTCAGAGTGCACAACTGCATTTATGAGCAGGTCCAGCATCATTGTTCTGACCTGCTTCACAATGCCCATTGGCATGCTGCTGCAGTCGGGGGGGATCACCTTGCAACAGGGGTGCCATGCCATCCATCCCCCCTGACACATGTGGAGGAGCTCCTAGCCAGCCTTGTGGCACCTGCCCGTTCTCATAGCCAACAACTGCCGGACACCATTGTGGAGGTGGGTGCTACCCACACACCAGCTGAGGAGAGTGCAGGTAAGGCCACAGGGCACATCAGTAGACCACTGTTGCATATACATCTGCATCTGTACAGGTAGATCATGCATATCTGACATGTCATAGATATAGCTGCTGCATAGTAGTGATAAACAGATGTGCATATGTGGTAGTACTGTGGACATGTACTGTTGATGTATTGTAATGCTGCACCCACCCTGTAACAATGCCACAGGTATGTCCACTGACTTTGCATCTCTCACCCTCTTATGTAGGTCCCTCTGGTATACCACCAAGGCAGCAGCTTGTAGCTGGTGAGTATGGTTTATGTTGTTCCTTGCCAATGCACAGGGCATGTAATGGCTATGGTATATTCTATGCCACATATCTAACACACCTACCCAGAATGCATGCTGTACATGTGCATGTATTCTTGCTTTTACAGTGGTGACCATGATGGGGTATTGGAAGAGTATGTCAGACACCTGCAAGATAACTAACATCCTGTCATTGCAGAATGTGTCCACAGGGAGTAACATAATGTTGGGAGACATGGCCTACAATAGGGACATGTTTGAAACATCACCCGTATACAGTGCAACACCAGTGTATATATCTGTAGGACAATGGCAACTGTTGCAGATTTACACTATGGCATAACATATTACTGTGGTCCTCATTATCAGCTGGGACTAGGCTGTAACATGTGGTGTTCTGTGTATGGGACACTGAAAACTGACACACATGTGTAGGCCTTCCTTGTCAGGCATCAGCAAAAAGGCTGAAGGTGGGGGGGGGGTCAGCATGACACACCAGTGCACTGCAGCAGGGATCCTAAGGATGCTAAGAATTGCTGTATCTGCACAAAGCTTCAGGAACTGTGGCAGACGTAACCCTACCCTCACAGCAATAGTGACAGCAGTGTGTGAACACCAAGGGATGTGCACATGAGTAGACCTTGCAATAATGCAGATTAGGGGGACATGTGTAGGGCAGACTGAACATACACTGGCAAATGCAGATGGCCCATGCTAGTATACCTGCTGTAGTACACATAACAATAGGTGCAAAAAACCGTCATGATAAGGGTGCGCACACATATGCCCACATGGAGTGTATGCATCATGGTCAGCATCCACACACATAACACATTCCATAGACACTGCATGTGAAAGTACAGGACATATGTCACATATCGGGCTCATGTACTGTTAATATATGTAGTGATGTGGTCCCATGGCAGATCAAGGAAGGGTGCGTCATATCAATAAGGGTGTGTACACTCCCTATAGCCATGGTATGCTCTAACGGTTGTCAGTGTAATAGTATTGGATTGGTCATACATGGTCAGCTGATGTTGAGAGCTATAAATCAGACATCAGGCATTCACAAATTACATCTGTCTACATATCATTCCAGGTATGTGTTGCTGAAAAACATAGGGGCTGTCAGCATTAAAGCTGACATAACTGACACAGTATTACACATTCCACAATGGGTTGTACACCTGTGAGGTGTGCTGCACAGTACATGGCAGGGTGCAGAACAGGTGCACAGCAATACTGTGTAGATGGGTGCACTGGTATCCAGGGGAAGGGACATCACCTAGTAATATATCACATGCATCACACACATGTGTACTGTTGCTAGCATTTATTGACTATAGCTGCACTGCATGCTGTTGTCTACCATATATTATGCATGTTGACAGATGGGAAATAGGAGGACTGTGTGTACTATCATTGTGTAACCTCACATGTGTGTGTGTGTGTGTGTGTGTGTGTGTGTGTGTGTGTGTGTGTGTGTGTGTGTGCGCGCATCCTGGTGGGTGGTTAATTTGTCTGTAGGGTCACTCTGGTGAAGTGGAGGGAGTTTGGTGCATGTAGGATGTGTGTGCATGTGTATGTGTTTGAATGGGTGTCCATGTATGCACATGTGTGATTGTGGGGTTGTTCATACTGCAGTACCTCCCTTTGGGATCGTGCAGTACATGGACATGGACTGCCACATGACACACCAGGAATACTTGTCATGTATGTAATCACAGGACATCTGATAGTATAATAAGGTCTGTAGCATGGAACAGGCATTGTGAGGAAAGGTAGATACCAGGTATACCCTTAATATCACATTCAGCAGAGAGGTGACAGACAACTCAGGTATGCAGCACTACAGATGCATTGGGGAATTACTAGTCAACACCAGGGAGTGTATCCATATATTACAGTTGTCAGGCTGATTACAGGCTGATTGAGCAGCACATCTGGCATGTACTGAGCAATACATGCACATGACACTCCAGTGCGTGATATAATGGAGTGAACATAGTAGCCCCCTCATATAGGGGCCATGCTCATGATGTCCAGCCATACACAGGGTGAACACTGAATGACAGCAGTGAGGCCATGTAAAACCACTCCACTCAGGTCAGACAGGTAATGGAGTAACAGGTCTTGTGTTGTGATCACTTGTCTAGGCATTTACAGGACTGATAGATTAATGAGTGGTATCAATGAGTGTATGCTACTAAGTGTGATGCAGGATGGGGAACACATGGGAATATACTTGGGACTGTCTGTAAAGTAATGGACAGGTAGGTATTAAGGTGGTGTGTGTGTGTGTGTGTGTGTGTGTGTGTGTGTGTGTGTGTGTGTGTGTGTGTGTGTGTGTGTGCGTGTATGTGTCCACTGTTATGCAATGCTGTACAGGTCTTAAAGTGCATTTATTGTTTTCCCCCACAGGTGGCGAGGTGGGTCGGGGTCCCTCCTGCATGCAATCTGATGTTGGTGTCCATACAGACACCGAAGATGATGATAGTACTGTTGAGGCACAGGTGGGGTTGTCAGGGGCCAAAACAGTGCCATCATTTGACATCCCCCTTTTAGCCACCTCAACCCCATGCACATTTTCAGTGCCTATACACACCTCATCACCAGTGGCCATAGTGGAGGGATAGCTGGCGATTGGTGGCAGTGCACAGGAAAGTGTGGTAACCATGCCTACTGTGTCTGGTTGCAGCAGGCATAGCCGGGTGTCCAGCAGGGCACCACATAGACAGATGTCCCAGGGGGCTCATGGTAGGGGTGCTGGGCATCATGCCCCTGGCAGACGTGACACAGCTGGTACCAGCAGGCGCATGTTTCAGGCTGTCATGGTGGCACAGGCACATATGGAACATTACACCAGACAGGGCCTGAGGCTACAGAGGGCTGCTCTCACATCTGCAAGTGACAACTTCTGTGAACTGTCTGATGTCATCTGTGCATTTACTGAGATCATGGATAGAAAGTCTGGTGAGATGATGGCCCTCATCGACTGTGGTATGTTCATGCTTGAACGTGTGGTGGGAGTGTGGCGACGGCCATGTGGACGTAGGCCAGCAAAGCCAACAGCTGGCAGTCAACGTGGATGTGCTAGGACACCAAGGGACTCCCGTAGTGGCAATACCAGCCCTGGCACTGCAGGGGGTGTCCTGTCCACACCACACCACAGCAGGCGACGAGCATGTGGTCCTGGCCAGTCTAAAGAGGGACCTGGTTCCAGCAGACATTTGTCATCATCAGGTGAGTTTAACACATCAAAGCCTGTACCTGGTCATGCCCATAGAACCCCTGGCAGGCACAGTCCATGTGTCCATGGCTGGAGGCAGTGAACGGCACACCCTGCCAGGTATGGTCTGCAGCTGTCCATAAACACCTGTGTAGGACAGCCACATGGCAGAACTGTGTGCATGCATACCCACACACTATACAAACACACCTAAGGCAACCCCATACCTACACACACATCACCACGTCCAGTTCACCTCATTACACCTCTCACCCCCACACATGGTGTCAAATGTATGGCCCACCCTCAACATCTGGCAGACCAACAACACACCCTGTGCATATGATGATACCTGTGCTACATCCCTGTCATCCATACCATCGATGTAGGGACAGGTTAATATGGTTCTGATGCACACGTTGACTGTACTACAGTGTACCAAAGTACTGCAGTGTGACATGTTGTCACGAGTAAAGTGTAATGCATATATGTCAGGTAGTGTAGCCATCCAGCAATGATGCATTATAGCTGTTAGTAACACTGGTTGATTGTGGTCTCTATAATGTTATCCATTTTGTTGTAGGTGTACATGTGTCAGCACAAGGATGGTTTGCAGTCATATTCCAGAATGGGGTATGGCACTGTGGTGACAGCATGGCTGTGACATATCCGGGGTACAGTTGAACACATGTCACAGGTTTGTATAACAGTTATTGCTTGTGCCACATGGACATGTGACCCGTTGGGACATGTATATTCTGCAACCTGATGTAGACCCATCCACATACATGCACACTCTTACTTGGCAACACTGGGACTAGCCCCCTACCTAGGTATGTAGTGATACTGAAGTGTGTGGCTTTCATTGCACACACCACACAGCGTTTAGGGTGAGGTGTGTTCCAGGTTACATGTTACATGCAGAACATCTGCAGACATGTACAGTATGCTAATTTGGGATGTAATGGGTGTATATGGACAATACATAGTGTGACATACCTTCATATACACATTAACAGACATAGACCAGGCATACACACATCCGAGAGACCTGGGCCTATCACTGCTAACTTGACCTGTGTCCAATGTGTTACAGGTAGGCTGCACACAGCACATGCATAACTGGCCTGGATTGTGGTATCAGTTACCTGTATGGTCGATGGTGACAGTGGTAACCATAACGTGGTACATGGGACATATACCGGGTGTAACTTGGTGTAATGACAGTGTACACAACACCCACATCCCCCAGTGGATATTGTACTCCCTGAAACCCATGATGACACTCTGACATACCCACCATCACACATTGCTCATGACTGCGATACAACCCATTGTATATCCCAACAGTGGTACTACAGGGATATGCATCTAATGCACATGCCACAGGCATAGTAGGGTGTTGCATTGTCATACCTCACTTATGGGCAGCAACAGCACTATCTGTACTACTGTGTGGCAATGGGTATTGTAATAGGAGTATGTGGCCTCGGAATGCTGTACCCTACATATATATAGACATGCACACATACACACACTTGCCAGAACTCAATGGGTATCCCATACCTATCAACCCATTTGTATAACACTGTTGTGCTGGTACTGCAAGGATCATGTAGCTGGTATGGAGAGGAGCTTAACAGGGTACATGTAATGTCCTATACAGCAGCAGCCACAGCTGACTATGGCAATGGGTGTTGCGGTGGTTGTGAAGGCCCTCATGGAATTCCCAAGTACAGATGTGCTAACACACAGACACTGCTATACTCAGTCATGCACACGTATACATGTGTCAGTACTGGGGTGCATCACTGCAGGTGGTCACAGCTGTGTACCTAGCTATTGTCCAAGAAGAGATGGGTTATGCAGGAGATGTGGGTACAGTGGTATGCTGCCACCAGCCATGTGGCACCAGGCAATCTATCAACAGACAGTACTGTGGTGACCCTCAGGGTGAGAGTGACATGCATCAGCCAATCCTGCAGGTGCCTCCTGCACATGACCACTGAAGTGATCAAGTTGACATGTATGCAACATGCATTACAGCACATGGCTGAGACCTGTACCCAAGCATGTTATGTTGACTGTGGAAGTGTAGTGGAGGTACCCATGGCATGTGGTGCATACAGGGTGTTATTTCCTATATCTGCCAGTTCTTACACAGCTGGGCAGACATGTCAGTGTCAGTCAAGCTTAGGTTGCCTGTACATATCCCAGCTGGATACCTGCCATCTGCACATCTGTACAGGGACTGACAGTCATCAGCTTGGCATGTAGCTATGCAGTAGGATGGATGTGTTGACAGATAGACGTTTGACAACAATATGTATGCCATAACTGCATGTCAGAAGCCCTCACTAACATGTGCTGTGCAGAAAGTAGTCTACAGTCACATTCCACATGTCAGATCATTATCAGTAGCGGTTATATACTGTAACACAGCTCACACACCAGGGATATAATGTAGAGTCCTCAGAGTCCAGCTATGCCTGCAGGTGTGCCTGTTGTCAGTACTACATTTAGCACTCTACTCTTGCCTGGGTAAGCACTGTCAACAGTCGTACTTCCATGATACACTACATGCCAGTGTGACAGCATGTACCCTCGGCTACTACCCCTGTATGTAACACATTCACATGGATAACAGTGCTGTGCAGGCCTCATATATGTCTGTGTCCCAGGCACTCACACCCCTTGCTATTGTACTGACAACACATAGGTGCATGTATTGTACATGGCGTTACACTTATTACAGATGTCATTACCTTGCTATGTTATCAGACTGGGTGGTGTGAACTACTTACCAGGGCTAAGCCATGCTTATCAGGTATCAACATTGCTGCAATATAACAGCTAAGCTGATTTGCGCACTGGTAAGAGAAGCCTACACTGTGTAAGTGCCCATACATTTACCTGTAGCTTAGCACTGCTTAGCTTCATGCAAACCCGTGCAAACTCACTTAAAGCTGCTCAAAACTTTCTTAACCACTCTGTATCCAACAGCCCTTGTTCTGCCCAGCAACAAAATGAACAGCCCTTGCAGGTATTCAACCCAGGACCCTGTATACTATAGGTACAACACTTAACCACTGCACCATGACCACTGTGAAGACAGCTGTTGTTTTTCCAATATATCTGTCAATACACATATTGATTAGTATTGAACAATTGCCTTTACTTCCACAATTGAGTAGTACTTGTTATTAATATGACTGTTGCATCACATATGTTGTTTTATCATAATGTACACATAGCAGATACATACGGTAAGATACATCTGGGAGGGTATACACAACCGTGAGGTTTACACATGACAGGAATATGGATGTATACATATAATAGGTTGATATATGTCTACATGTACATACACATATATATTCATACATATGTCTCTATACACATCTGTATAGTGCAACATACATGTGTACATCTCTTCGTATATATATATATATATATATATATATATATATATATATATATATATCTTTATGTGTATATATCTACATATATGTTCACCATATGTCCAGAACATGGAGTGGAGTCCTACCTCAGCCCCAATAGTCCCAAGCTCTTAATGCAAGGGGATGTCAGGTATGCATTGCAGGTATGTATGTAGACTGTTGCTACTGTAATAAGGGTTGTCTTCACAGACATGTGTGTGGGAGGTCATATCTGCTTTTAAAATGTGTGCCATTGGCTACTGAAAGACATCCTAAGGACATCATAGTACAGTACCACTGCTAGCACAGTAATGATCCTGTGAACTACAGCAGAGATATGGCCAATAAATGTGGACAGTCTGACACACTCTGATCAGTCCAGAGGTATACATAGAACCCCTTAGTGCAAGTCATGTGGACCAAGTCTGACAATGTGGATGTTAACAGCAATGTAGATGGGTATATCATGTAAATACTGATATACATTTTCCCTCCATAGGTTATGTATTCACACACCCCTTCTGTCCTTACACATAATAACCTCTGGTACAGAGATGACATGGCCACATACTACCCACTAGTTAGTGACATACATCTGTACAGCATTCCACTGCTTTGTCTGAAATACATGACTGTTATGGTGGCCTGGCAGCAGTACATCTGGCAAGTATCTGGACATAACATCACACTAGGTAAGTACACTAAGCTGCTAGGCATGTAACAAAGCACTGTGCAGGCTACAGGCAGACTGCCACAACACTGGCCTAAATTTCTTATCGGGGAATACACATGTACCTGCATATATTGCAGGCTGTACAGGCATATCACTGCCCAGAGTAACAGACACCTGTGTGAAAGTGCATAACCACAACCAATGTGAACACAGCCACATATGGCAAGCTAGCGTAATATTACAGTATATGGACTATCCCATCAACACCATCCTCATATCTGCCACTCACACACTAACCCTACATATACTGGGCCACTACACAGTGTGGTCCAATGCCTGTCTGTGGTATGGGACATGTGTGTGTTTGGCCCTACAAACATGTAAGCTGATAGGGTAACATACACTGGAGCAGCATGTAACATCAGAAAGACCAGGACCAAGAACAATGACATCTACCACAGTCTGTACACAGGCCAAGGTACATATTCTCAATACACACACTCTCGACAATCACCATAATTACACAGACATCAGTACTGTATACACAACCACAGAATGCCCAGATTATTTCCGCAAATATAACTCCTACTATACATAACATGTGTAGCTCTCTGATATCTCACTGGCTTGTTATCAGATATGATGTCAATAAATTATGGTGTACCGAACATATGCACCTCTTACTGCATGACATATGTACAAAGGTTGACAGAGTTGTGGCTGGAGGCACAAACATGGGGCCAATATTGACATCTTGCTGTGATAACCTCATACATTTCCTGTTGTAACAGGGTTTGTTGTGACATATGTCCTATGAGGGATATGAAGTCAGTAACTCTCATGGCTGTCACCATGTACTGACTGCAATCCTCACACTATGCTTCTGAAGTTCACAGATAGGTGCTCTGTGAGTAACACAAGAAACAAAAGTCAGCACACACTGCCCAGTCTGCAGGTGACCCTACAGATGGGGAGGTTCCTCAGAAACATAGCACTGTCATGACAGGTATTAAAACATGTAGACCAGCCATATCCCCACATACCCTGTTAAACCAACATTACTCCAAATGCAGAATAGCAACATTTACATTCTGTAGTAATGGCAGGCACATCTTCTCCTGTGTGTTGGCCTGTTTCCACAGTGCATGTTGTTAGAGGTAAATCCCCAATCCATCTGTGATGCTGTTTGCCAAACACCAGATCTAGGTCCTGCTCACAGTGAATGAAAACATGCTGTTTCTAGATATTGGAGTGTGTTTCCATGCAGTTGGCTATGGGGAATGTTACCACAGCTGTTCCACATGTTTAATCAGCAAGAGAAGGGCTGCAATTTGTGCAGAGACCATCAGCTGATCATGAACATCACTTACAAAACATATGCTGCTGCCTAAGCAAAGCAGGTGTAGTTCTCCACATCCACCAGAGAGGGAGTGAGAGAGGCAGACAGAGACAAAGCACATCAGGGAGGGGGTGGGAGAGTAAAACCTAAAAATGTTTGTGTCACACACCTACCAGTACAGGGTATCAACCCCCTGACTGACTGTATATTTCTATCACATGTCTAAGCAGTTATTGGATGCACCACATATCTTACATGTTGAGGAGCTCCCCAAACATATATGTGATGGTGAGTGACATCTGCAACAGTGATATGGTAGCGATATGGTAGGTGTAGTACACATGCCAGTCTACATGAACAGGTGTCAGGGTCAACACAGCCACACTCTCTCAGGGACTCACACACATTGACTCACTTGGCAGGGTCAGGAATACACTTCCTCACTACTTAGTTTGCCACAATACAGTACTGTGCAGGTATCACATGAACCACAGGGGTTATCCAGAGGTAATATGGCAAAGGGTATGTGGAGGTGTCTGACATCAGACAGCATGCTTCAGTATGCCAATGAGGGTTGTAGTGAGTGTGAATTTGGTCAAAAGCATCATACACCACTCACACAGGCACAGGGTGCCAGTACTGACATGCATACATGGATTGCTTCGTGGGTGTGTAGTGGTTGACTGTACCAGAAGGCTATACAAGGCTAGATGAAGGGTATACCTTGACATCAGGCCACATGACAATGGTCTGCAGTGTGGATCAGAGGTGTAGTGTCTGGATTGGCCTACACAGGTGGGTATTGTATTCACCATCCAGTCACCCGGGTAACTATTGTGTGTAGCCATTGCTGTTCAATGCTTGCCATGTATGTGTTTTTTAGTCCATGACATGGATGCTGTCTGGGATGTGCACATGTCCCACATGCATGTACAGTGACATGTGGAACTGTACCTGGGGTGTCTGGCCCATGTTGTCTACACAGATTGTTATAATCATATGTGCCTGTCCTGGCCTCATGTGCTGGAAACAGGTAATGTACAGCAAGTTGACCCTGAACCTACATTGATAACATGATACAGGTATTCCCCGGTATCAGTGGCATCTGTCCATACAGGGCATGTGTATAAGGCATGGTATGTCCTTTGTGGGTCACATTTGATGGCACCACAGGTGTTGCAGGTGTCCAGTGGGGAGCTTAGTGAAGGCATACTGTCTGTATGTACATGCATAGTGTACTGATGGACAGGGTGCCCTGCCCTCTGTAGTCCACTGCAATCACGCCATAGTTATTATCTGTAGGCAAAATGCAGGGTACTACCAACATAGCAGTTGTTGCCTAGGCAAGTGTGTTTTTGTATGAGACATGGGTTGAGAGTGTTCTCTGTGTAATACAAGGGTTGCTAACTTTGTTTGCCAGGCCTTGATGTCACATGTAGGGGTATGGATTGCCACCCCAGTGTCTCAGGGATTTCATATCTGTTATCCTTGTAAGGTGAACATTCTGACATATAATAACAGGGCCACCATATAAGAAATTTGCAAAACCCACTCCACAATGAGTCCAGTTGTTACACACTCACATCCACCTCCACACAGGATACGAACGCTAAACACACACACACACACACACACACACACACACACACACACACCTGCCATCAGTGGGATTAGAACTCCTACCTAACTAGATTATTACACTACAGCATTACGCTGCTAAAGGATGCACCACAGAGATTACTGGGCTACACCTTACCCATAGGTGTATTTCACAGTGAATGACTTCAGCAGCCTTGCCAAAGTAGGACATTTGTATTGTAGTGAGTGTGTCTAGCCTAAAAAGCATTGCTCCCCACACAGACAGAGACAAACACACACAAACATAGTTGCCATGTCTAGGATTAGAACTGCTACCTAACTAGTTTATCACATTACAACATTACACTGTTATAGGATGCACCACAGAGATTACTGAGCTACACCTTTCCTAAAGGTGTATTTCACAGTGAATATCAGAAGCCCTGCCAAAGTGGGGCACTTGAATTGTAGTGTGTGTGTGTGACTAGCCTAAAAAGCATTGCTCCCTACACAGACAGAGACACACACAGAAACACACAGTAGCCATGTCTGGGATTAGAACTCCTACCTAACTAGTTTATCACATTACAGAATTACGCTGTTATAGGACACACCGCAGAGATTACTGGGCTACACCTTTCCCAAAGGTGTATTTTACAGTGAATGACATCAGCAGCCCTGCCAACGTAGAGCATTTGATTTGAAGTGACTGTGACTGGCCTAAAAAGGCATTGCTGTCTACACAGACAAAGAAACACACACACAAACATCCACACTTGCCATGTTTGGGACTTGAACCACTACCAAAGTGCTATATTACACTACAGAATTATGCTGTTATAGGACGCACCACAGGGATTATTGGGCTATACCTTTCACCTCCACACAGGATACAAATGACAAACACTGACACACACACACACACACACACACACACACACACACACACACACATGCCATGTTTGGGAATAGAATTCCTACTTAACTAGTTTATTACACTACAGCATTACGCTGCTAAAGGATGCACCACAGAGATTACTGGGCTACACCTTTCCCATAAGTGTATTGCACAGTCAATGACTTCAGCAGCCTTGCCAAAGTGGGGCATTTGAATTGTAATGTGTGTGACTAGCCTAAAAAGCATTGCTCCCTACACAGACAGAGACACACACACACACACACACACACACAAACACACAGTAGCCATGTTTGGGATTAGAACTCCAAAGTAACGTGCGTATCACATTACAGCATTATGCTGTTATAGGACATACCACAGAGATTACTGGGCTACACCTTTCCCAAAGGTGTACTTCACAGTGAATGACATCAGCAGCCTTGCCAAAGTGGAGCATTTGAATTGTAAACAACCTAAAATAAGGAGTGGGTCCAGAAAGTAAACACAAACAATAAAAAATGTTCTGGACTTAACCAAAAGGCACATAATAAAGGCAGGAAACCCCTGTAGATGTAAACCACTGTTTATTAATGTAAAATTCTTAAAACCACAAGCATTATTGTCTGAGTGTCACCCAGACTTCTTCAGATAAAGCAAACAATGTCCCTACACACATTTCCTTTTTATATCTTAATATAGCTCATTAAACAACTAATTAGAATAGATAATTGACTTGTCTTAAAGGCATATGTTAAAATAAGCAGAAAACACCTTATTATTGGGTTTAAACTGACTTGTTACATAAAAACTAATGCATATTTGTTAAAACACACACACATATCTATCTATCTATATATATATATATATATATATATATATATATATATATATATTGTAAAAAATATATATTTATAAATATGCTAAAAATATATGTTAAAAACATATTTTAAAAAACACAGATTATAAAAGCATTTATAATAATTTATATATAGAATTTAATGGTAAAAATTGTTTTAAAAAATCATACTGCATACAATTACTAATTAATACATAATGGTTGTTACAAAATGTGACAAAAATCAGAGTTTAGCAGACCTGAGTTTTAACAATGGAACCAAAGATATATTGTCATTCAAACCTGGGGGTTTGTTAGCTTCAAGAACTATTTGCCAGAATGTTTCCCTGTATTCCAGCTAAGATTACATTTTGTAACAACCATTATTATGTATTAATTGGTAATTTTATGTAGTATGATTTTTTAAAACAATTTTTACTATTAAATTCTATGTATAAATTATTATAAATGCTTTTATAATCTGTTTTTTAAAATATGTTTTTTAACATATATATTTTTAGCATATTTATAAATATATATTTTTTACAATATACATACATATATATAAATACATTTTTTAAAATATATTATTTTAACAAATATGCATTAGTTTTTATGTAGCAAGTCAGTTTAAACCCAATAATAAGGTGTTTTCTGCTTATTTTAACATATGCCTTTAAGACAAGTCAATTATCTATTCTAATTAATTGTTTAATGAACTATATTAAGATATATATAGGGAATGTGTGTAGGGACATTGCTTTATCTGAAGAAGTCTGGGTGACACTTGGATGAAAACGCTTGTGGTTTTAAGGATTTTGTGTTAATAAAGAGTGGTTTGCATCTACAGGAGTTTCCTGCCTTTATTCTGTGCCTTTTGGTTAAGTCCAGAAATTTTTTTGTGCATTTCAATTGTAGTGTGTGTGACTAGCCTAAAAAGCATTGCTCCCTAGACAGACACACACACACACACACACACACACACACACACACACACACACACACACACACACACACACACACGTGCATGCACACACACAGTTGCTATGTCTGGGATTAGAACTTCTACCTGTTTATCACACTACAGCATTACGCAGTTATAGGACGCACCACTGAGATTACTGGGCTACACCTTTCCTAAAGGTGTATTTCACAGTGAATGACATCATCAGCCTTGCCAGAGTGGGGCATTTGAATTGTAATGTGTGTGACGAGCCTAAAAAACATTGCTCCCTGCCCAGACAGGGAGACACACACAAACACACAGTAGCCATGTTTGGGATTAGAACTCCTACTTAACTAGTTTATCACATTACAGCATTACGCTGTTAAAGGACATACCACAGAGATTACTGAGGTACACCTTTCCCAAAGGTGTATTTCACAGTGAATGACATCAGTAGCCTTGCCAAAGTGGAGCATTTGAATTGTAAACAACCAAAAATAAGGAGTGGGTCCAGAAAGTCAACACAAATACCAAAAATGTTCTGAACTTGACCAAAAGGCACAGAATGAAGGCAGAAATCCCCTGTGGATGCAAACCACTATTTATTAATGCAAAATCCTTAAAAACACAAGCGTTTTCATCTGGGTGTCACCCAGACTTCTTCAGATAAAGCAAACAATGTCCCTACACACATTCCCTTTATATGTCTTAATATAGCTCATTAAACAATTAATTAGAATAGATATTTGACTTGTCTTAAAGGTATATGTTAAAATAAGCAGAAAATACCTTATTATTGGGTTTAAACTGACTTGTTACATAAAAACTAATGCATATTTGTTAAAATAATACATTTAAAACACAATATATATATATATATATATATATATATATATATATATATATATATATATATATTGTAAAAAATATATATTTATAAATATGCTGAAAAATATATGTTAAAAAACATTGACAAACAAATAAACTATGAAACCACACTGTTAAACACTAAAACTGAAAAAAACGTAGGAACCAAATCAAAAACCACACTCGGGAAAAATAAACTTAGCGCTTTCCTCCACTTTAATGACGTGAACTTCATCAGAAACGTTTCTGATGAAGTTCACGTCATTAAAGTGGATAAAAGCACTAAGTTTATTTTGCCCGAGTGTGGTTTTTGATTTGGTTCCTACGTTTTTTCAGTTTTAATGATAAAAAACATATTTTAAAAAACACAGATTATAAAAGCATTTATAATAATTTATATATAGAATTTAATACTAAAAATTGTTTTAAAAAATCATACTACATAAAAGTACTAATTAATACATAATAATGGTTGTTACAAAATGAAACAACAAAAATCAGAGTTTAGCAGACCCGAGTTTTAACAATGGAACCAAAGATATATTGTCACTCAAACCTGGGGGTTTATTAGCTTCAAGAACTATTTGCCAGAATGTTTCCCTGTATTCCAGCTTCGATTACATTTTGTAACAACCATTATTATGTATTAATTAGTAATTTTATGTAGTATGATTTTTTTAAAAAAAATTTACCATTAAATTCTATGTGTAAATTATTATAAATGCTTTTATAATCTGTTTTTTTAAAATGTTTTTTAATATATATATTTTTAGCATATTTATAAATGTATATTTTTTACAATATACATACAAATATATAAATGTGTTTTTTGAATGTACTATTTTAACAAATATGCATTAGTTTTTATGTAACAAGTCAGATGAAACCCAATAATAAGGTGTTTTCTGCTTATTTTAACATATGCCTTTAAGACAAGTCAATTATCTATTCTAATTAATTGTTTAATGAACTATATTAAGATATATATAGGGAATGTGTGTAGGGACATTGTTTGCTTTATCTGAAGAAGTCTGGGTGACACTCGGATGAAAACGCTTATAGTTTTAAGGATTTTGTGTTAATAAAGTGTGGTTTGCATCTACAGGAGTTTCCTGTCTTCATTCTGTGCCTTTTGCTTAAGTCCAGAATATTTTTTGTGCATTTGAATTGTAGTATGTGTGACTAGCCTAAAAAGCATTGCTCACTAGACAGACAGACACACACACACACACACACACACACACACACACACACACACACACACACACACAGTTGCTAATTCTGGGATTAGAACTCCTACCTGTTTATCACACTATAGCATTATGCAGTTATAGGACGCGCCATGGAGATTACTGGGCTACACCTTTCCCAAAGGTGTATTTCCCAGTGAATGACATCAGCAGCCTTGCCAAAGTAGGGCATTTGTATTGTAATGAGTGTGACTAGCCTAAAAAGCATTGTCCTCTACACAGACAGACACACACACACACACACACACACACACACACACACACACACACACACGGTTGCCATGTCTGGGATTAGAACTCTTACCTATTACTGGACTACTCCATTCCCAAAGGTGTATTTCAAAGTGGATGACATCAGCAGGCTTATCATAGTAGGGCTATGGGGAGGGCAGTGTGTGTGCATGGACCATAATCCATTCATCTAGAGGTTGACACACCACATACATGTACACACAGGGTTATATTCTGCAGGTATGTATATACAGCTGCTAGATGACTACATTCTTGTACAGTCATGTTGCACAGCTAGCACCAGCACCACATAGTCTGTAGTGCTGAAAGATACCAGTGGCTACTTTCTACAGTGAGTGACATTTACACATCATGTGGTTGTAGCCATTTTGCTGTGTGCTGGGTGGAACAGGCCTCATGATGGATGGCTCTTTGTCACAGTCACTCTCTTCCACACATCAATGTATGTCTACTTTTGGCATATTATAGTGTGCTGTCCTTGGATATATGTCTGTATTCCTAGCCAATGTGTGTGCTAAGTATGACTAGTGCATACTGAGGAGTGTATGCACTAACATCTGCAACTGTCAGATATGTATGGTCCACTGTTGTTTGCAGACATGGGCTTTATTTATTTGTTTGTGTGTGAGCATGCCCAGTATGCCCTTTTGTATTGAATGTTTGGATCCATACCAGGTAGTTTGTACTCCAGTGCCGACCTTTGTGTTGTACACCTACAGGTAGCAAACTGTTTCTGCAGGGTATCTGTAGATCATTTGGCAATATGGAGTCAAACTGTGCAAGGGATAGTGTGTACTGTAGGTGATTGTGTCTGTGCTGCTTCTGCTACATGGTACTGGTGTTAGAAGAGATATTCAGACAAGTGTACTGTTATATACTGTGATGTTTTATGTCCGCAAATACTGTCAGGTGGACATTCTTGCTCACAGTGATGTCCTGGGGGACAAGAATGAATGCAGCTGTGTCCGGTATTGTGGGCAAATGCTTACATATTCATGGAAAGTTATGCCATTCTGGAGAGGGAGTTGCATACACTTGCTGCTGGGTCTGTGTATCCAGTTCAGCACATTGGTACAGTGCTGGCAGAGGATCCCATACTTGTACATCCATTGAAATGACAGTATGGCCTTATCTTGCTGTGGCAATACCTCACAGCTGTACATATTCACACAGGTTACCCAGAGGCAGGGGCTATTTGTCAGGACATTAACCCTATTGTGGTGTACGGGCAGGTTTGTAGCCACCCATTTATGTGTTTGCAGCCAGGGATAGTATGTGCACACGGCTGTGTTTCGGACTTTGCACAACTCCATGCTGCCCATGCTCCCACCCCCCTCTGTTATTCTATCCTCTTCCATACATTATGCAAACATTCTCTGATACTTTCCCTATAGTTATCACCTCATCACAGAAGTATATTGGTGTTAGTCCACAGTTCATGCAGTGGGACATGGTGGACCTGTTACTGTGGTTTGTTCACATGGACTTGCATATGACGTATGTGGAGTGTGTTATGTTGTTATTTGGGAGTCTATGACATAACATGCATTAGCAGTATGTGTGAGACACAGGCCTTTGCCAGAGGCCTGTAGGCCATTTGGTGGTGATGCAGGCCAGCTGTATCAGGCCGTTGCATTCTGTCAGTCCTACAGTCGCAGTCCACCATACAGTACATTCACCTGAGGTGACGGGGTAGGTGTGTTAGGTGCTCATGCCAATACTTTCTATCAGTATTGATCAGGTGGTGTGGATGCTGGCAGGGTGCTACCTACAGCTAGGGACACACCTGCATGGGACACCTGCACTGCATGCTGCATTCTTTTGCTATCATCATACACAGGTGGGGGTCATATTGTACCCATTCCCAACAGCAGGGATATGACCAGAGAGGTACCTGTGGGTGGTGTTTGGGTGAGCTGGGTGCATGTGTGCTATGGACACTACTTGCATCCGACTCACAGATATGCATGGGTAATTCCAGTTATGCTGGCATGTGCAGGTACATCAGTTGTTTCCCAATACATCAGTCCTATCACCTTTGTGATCTGCACGTGTTCGGCCAGACGACACCAGTATTCCCTATTACAGGCCCAGATAATGTGACGCATTCCTTTATGTACAATTCCAAGGGTGTGTCCATTTTACAGTTACACATTATATACTGTATGTCTGGGGTACTTTTCCCTATGTACTGCTTGTATATCTAGGCCAACAGCCAAGCCATGTCCATCTTTCAGATGGTGACACATATTACCACCATACATTTACAATAGCTTACTGCTAGCATGCGTTATACTGGCGGGAATTGTCTTTAGCACTGCAGTTGTAAGTACTTGGCCCTGTCATCAGCAGTAGTGGGCAATTACCAGGTCAAACCTCAACATGCATACATACTGACCACTCTCACACAATATGAAACACACACCAACTAAACACACACATACCTGCATATTGTACAAATGCTACAATCTATCCTGCTACCTTGGCCACCTCTGGGCATCTGTACTCCACTGGTATTATACCTATACATACATGTTACTACATTTCTACATAGGATTGGGGGGGTACACCTGACTGTTAATACATGTCTACATAGGACTGGGGGGCACACCTGCCTGTTGCTACATGTTTACATAGGATTGAGGGGGAACACCTGCCTGTTACTACAACATGTGTACATCGGATTGGGGGCACACCAGACCGTTTCTACTTTTCTACATAGGATTGGGGGGACACACACCTGATTGTTACTACATGTCTACATAGGTTTTGTGGGGGCTCACCTAACTGTTTCTACATTGCTACACAGGATTGGGGGGCACACCTGACACTTGTACGCATTTGCTATGACTGCACTGATGTGTCAGGTACTCCATTTCTTTCTGTTTTCTAACTTATCATGCTGACTAGAGGCATATCAGTGTACTGCAGGTCTTAGGTTTGATTGATCTACATATTAGTTTCTGAATTCCTACCCTTCAGAATTAATATCCCACTGCCTGACTTGATGTAGTCTGTCTCTGTAGGCTGTGGGGGGGTTACCCATAGGCATCATTCAGTGGCCTTAGCACAGCCTTTGTGTTTGTCTATACCTGTCCTGCTGGCTGAGACTGTTGTTGGGTATGTGAACCTCCCTGACTGGCATGTATGTGTTATATGGACACACATGTGGCCCAGCATATTTCCTGCAGTGGGTTTTGTCACCATGTGTAGTACTGGCTACTATGATGACAGCAGTATTTGTTACAGATCTCATGATGCCACTATAGGTGTCTACTATCTGCTGGCATCCCAATCAGCCACCCGATTCCCATGCATGCTCACATCCATACCACAGATACACACACATACTACTCCATTTGGCAATTGGTAAGGAGAGTGACTTACCTTGTGGGTGTGCAAGTATTGAGGATGGTTCTGGAGGGCTGCCTATGTTGGATGCACATAGTACACTCCCTACACATGGTTGAGCACAGGTAGTGTCATGTTAGGCATCCCATTTGCTGTATGTGTGAGTCAGAGAGAGGTGTCATTCCCTGGGTCCCTCCTGTGTCAGTGTATGTGCTATGTGTTGCCTCTTTGCCAAGGCCAGGGCATACTGGGCATGCCTCCTTCTGCCTATTGGGGCAGGCTCAGGTTGTTCCTCCTCCAAGTCACTCTGTGCCTGTGTAGGCCCTGGCAATGGTGAGGGGGTGTGGCCCTGCCCAGTGCTGTTCCTGTTGCAGCTGTTTCTGCAGGATCATATTGTGTAGCATGGGACATACAATGACAATTTGAGTACATGTAGCTGGTGAGTACTGCAAAGCTCCACCAGATGTGTCCAGGCACCAGAACCATGACTTGAGCATCCCAAACACATGCTCTATTATAATTCTGGTCTGTGCGTCTGCTTCATTATGAAGCTCTTGTTCGGGTATGTGTGCATTTCTGATGGGTTTCATCAGCCATGGCTCCAGTGCATAACCAACATCCCGCACTAGGTGACCGTAAGGGATGTCCCCATTGGCAAATCTCTGGTACATCAGATGCCAGAAGTGGGAATCGAGATAGCTTCCAGGGCAGTCAGCACACACATTCATTATTATGCCCTGGGCATCACACACGAACTGGCAGTTGATGGAGGGGAAAACCTTGCGATTGATGTAGACCCTACCCCACTCACCGGGTGGTTATTTGATGCATATGTGGGTGCAGTCTATAGCACCTACTACCTCAGGGTATTCTGCTATTTGGTGGAAGAGATGCATATTGCTGGCCAATGCTTCATGGGTGTTGGGGGAATATATGCGCTCACCGGCATGTACTGACATGGCATCCAGAAACTGGTGAAGTACCCTGGATGCTGATGCCTGTGAGATCCCCATAATATTCACAGTTGGCCTTTGGGAGGTACCTGTAGCTAGTATTCTAAGGCCTACACATACTTTGGTATCCACTGGGATGGGTTCCCCTCTGTAAGTTTTGTGTGTGAGGCATGGCCGGCACAGCTCAACAATTTGCTGTAGGAGGTCCCTGTCCACCCTATAGCACTCCACTATCTCCTGCTCATGTAGTCCCTGGTAGGTTACCCTGGGTCTGTACAGTCTTCTCCATCTCCTCACTGTGGGTTGATTGACAGCATTCTCATCCTCACCACCCTCAGCCTTTTCAACATGTTGTATGATAGCTATTGCAGCCCCTATCATTTTGTTGTTTTTGTTTGTTAAAATTCCCCAGCTTGTATACACCGGTGGTGTAGAGTATGTGGGAAAACCAGAGGGAAAGGTGCTTGCATAGTTTACAGTAGTGTTCTGGGCTGGGCCGCTGCCTGTGTAATTTGCTGATTCAGATACATTTCACCTGCCAGCTATGCTAATTCTCCCTGATTACCTTCCTACTGCTGTTTTCCCTTCCAATTGCCTTCAAGTTTAAGCCTGGGGGTGCACTGCATAAACACAGTGCTCAAATGTGCACAGAGCTGCTATTTCCTGGTTTACTTTTTTTTTCCCTTTAAACCTGGTGCGTGGCTTGCACACCCGCTTAGGCAATGTAAAGAGTGCTAGGCAGCCTCAGACACACCCCCTTGCTTAGTTCTGCTAAGCTAAGGGCAGATCTGAGCCACAGGGCTCCATTCCACTTACAGTATGCCTGACACACCCCCCTATGATGTCAGCTAACTCCTAGGCTTTCACCAAGCTATTCCTGCTCTTATACTGTTGAGTGCTGACTAGCATGCAGGGGAAATCTGGGATTCAGTATCATTCCCCTCATTTGCATAGAATTGCCTGTTGATGCATAGTTACAGGTCCCACACTGAGCCTCCCCCTTTAGCAACCACTATTCACTGGCCATGTTGTCTTCTTCCTGCCATTGAGTATAATGGCAAAATAGTGATTTTGGTTAGAATGCTTATTTCATGTTTTTTTTCTTATTTTCACCCGATCCCATTTGCACGCTGCTGCCCTACGCTTAAACAGCCGAGATCGGCTAAAAAAAATAAAAGTTGATTTTGTTATTTTTGCAACTGTTTTCCATGCCAATGGCCATATATTTGGCCATTGGCATGCGTTCTACATTATATCCACCCTTTATTTGGAGCTGTCATGGCTCCATTTTGTAGTTTGCAGATTACACTAGTCCTCCACAGCCAGCTGCCAGCTTCCTGGATCGCAAATTCACCTCATTTGCATGGATTTCACCTGCAAATGGGGTGATTTGCATACAGGAGCTGAGTCCGTGCAGGAGCGCTCGTGCACATCCTTGCAGCTTATTCCTGGATCGCATGGCAGACATATTGCCTGCTGGAGCTCGTGCACTAGTTCTGCACACTGTGCAGGGCTTGCTAAATCCAGGGGACAGTATAATTTATGCATGCAGTGGTATCTATGGGCTATCTTGTGTGGTGCATGGTCTACTGTCACTGTTCATCAGAAATTCCTTTTCATTTTTACATAATTTTTCATTTTAGATCTGGTAGTCATATTATCATTTGTAAAATTCATGCCTGAGTGTTCAGTGATTCCTGCTCAGTGATATCATAAGACACCATATGAGGAATAATCTCATTTTAATTTTTGTTTTGCATATACATTCTGCAGAGGTTTTTCTTAAAGATGCATGTACTGAATGACAGGAAGGGCTACGTTCAATAAAAAGTGCTACTTCAGTACTTGAAACATCTTACAATTGAATGGAAATGTATATTTTTTATATTATACTATGTTTTTACAATTTGAACTATGTTATCTGTTGCAGGAATGAAATGTATACAGATGAAAAGTGCCCTAAATCACTACCTTTTATTTTTTGTACTTTATTTAATAACTTATGCACCTTTGAGTTAAATGTTAAAATGTATGGGATGGTCAAATTGTAAGTAACATAGATGTCACATTTGAATCACAATAGGTCAAGGTCAAATGTGTCATACACATCTTGTAAAGACAGACTAGGTGATGGTGCAAGTGATTTTGAAGAGAAGCTGTTATGAGATCTGGCTGGTGAGTTGGTCCAATATCGTGACCTAATTAATGCATGTGATCCTGTGGGCACTGATCTGATGGTGCTGCTGGACCAGGACCTCCAATGAGAGGTTCTTCTAGGTGAAGAATGCTGACATGGCATGCATTCTACAGTACCTTCTTGAGAAAACTTGTAGTCTCATGTGATCTGTCTGCAAATGTTAGGACAGTAGCCCACCCTCTTTCCCTTCCAAGACTGTAGGAATGGAGACAGCCATCAATGCTTAGTGTTCTGTTATACTCATCATATTCATCAGTGTGATCATAGCATTATCCATACTCTCTGTCATTTCCATGTAGTGCTTGAAAACCTCACATTTGCCCTGGAGGACACTGACCATTTCCAGCTGACTCTCTGTGACAGAGCTCTGAGCCCTAACAGTGTCAAGTACAGTTAGTGGTGGGCAGCCAAGTAATGCTTTATATGTTTCTTGGGGTAGCTGTGACAAATACCTTGACATGATGCCCCTTTGTAAAGATATCACTGTGGCACTGTTACCTTTGAATTTATATCATCATTCTGAAAGTGTATGGAGATAATGGTGTCGAAGTGCATGGATTTTCCACTATGCAAGCACGGGTGTAATGCCAACATATGCTTGACTTTGTGAGCCACCGTCACTTTCTGCAGAATTACTAACATGTTGTGTGGTGTGAGAGCCTGCCTTTAAACTTGGGGGACTGTATGTCACTTTCCTTAGGGTCCCTCATAAATATAACTATGGTATCATCATTATCTTCAACAGCCATTCTGTTGCTGTGCTGATATCCTCTAAATTTATTTGTATAATGCAACTGTGTGTTTATGCTGTTGACCCTATAAAATGATATGAAAACATTACCAATAAAGAAGTAACATATACTACTGAGTAAGGAGGTGTGGGGAACACTTACCATGCACACTGCCTTCATTGTTACTCTGTGCAGATATGGAAGGTTCACCTGTTAATAGTATTTGCCATGTGTTTAATGTAATCATCCTTGTCATCATTCAATTGTGTATATAAATATATGTTGCCAATTTTAATCCAACCTTCCTGATCAGATATCTGCTGCTGCTGCAGATGTCGGTAATAGCTAGTGTCCACACCACCTCTGATTATTGCAAGGCCATCTGTATCACAGTCATCCTCAGGAATGGAGAGGAGGTATTTTTCATCTGATGTTAAACATATAAGTGTTGGAGGTACCACAGTACTGGTACAGGTGATTGCATTCTGCCTTGCCTTGGCTCTATGATGTTCTTCCATACCACTTACCCTCTTTCTGCACTGTGTTAATGGTGGTTCCTTCCACCAACCACATCAATGTCCATTACAACTTGATTACAGGCTTTTGCTCACTCAGATTGTTTGGGATCTCCTATAATAAACACACAATTGCCATTTGCCCTACGGACTGCCATGAGGACACAGTTTTCACCATGGCTGAAGTTGTCCTTTCCCTGCTTTGATTCTTGTTTTACATAAATACTGCATATAAAAATATGCCATAGTCATACACAAAAAGCTTTTGATGTAATTATCAGTCAAACAACACAACAATGAATGCATGCCTGCCATCATCAGTAAAAAAAAGTTAGATGACACAAACCACTTAATAATATACACATGCAGATTTTTAGTCCAGCCATGCAAAGTTGTACTGAATTAATGTTTGCACTGTCATGAATACAGTCAGAATAGTAAGGCAAACAGTTTTTTTTTAAATATCCATACATACCCTACCACTTTTTGTATTCATAATACTGTCATTTTTCATTTAGCAGTGGTACTTAGAAGTCTCATAGTGAAGACACATGTATGTTGAGCCAGTAAAACATCCTTGCCACTTCAGTACTTCAGTATTAAATTGCTGCATTTCTACCATGTATGCAAAGTCACACAATGACACCAAGTTAAATGATTTTCTCAGTTATAACTCAAAATTTCCACTGCTGCTGTAATGACTTTCCATTTACAAATGATGGGCCGGATTCATGACGGCTTGCACGGAGTCTAAGAGTAGAGTAAGACTCCAGCAAGCCAACATGTCTGCCGAGCGATCCAGGAACAGCCAGCAGGGGCGTGCAAGAGAGCTCCTAAAATGATTCTTGCACGGACAGGGTTAGTTTATGCAAATTACCTCATTTGCTGCTGAAAGCTATGCAAATAAGGTAAATTTGCGATCCAGGAAACACTAACCTGTCCGAGTAAGAGTAGTGTTATTTGCAGAAATGTACTCGGTTGACAACTGAGTACCGTTCTGCAAATAGCAAAACAGAGCTATGACAGCTCCAAATAAAGGATGCATCCAGTTGAGGAAGCATGCCAATGGCCAGATATATGGCTATTGGCATTTTTATCCATTGCAAAATAATAAAATAATAATTTTTTTTTCTCGATCACTGATGTTTAAGCATAGCACAGTGCCGTGCAAACGTGCGATGCTCTAAAAACCCTAAAAACAAAAAAATAAAAGCCACAAATAGGGATTTTATTCAAAATATTCACCTGCTATGCAGGTGAATGGCAGGCTGAAGACAACATGGCTACTGAGTAGTGGTTGCTAAGGGGGGAAGCTCAGTCTGAGAGATGTAACCAAGCATTAGTAGGCAATCCTATGCAAATGAGCATAAGGATAGTGAATCCCAAATTTCCCTGCCATATGAACCATGTCTGTAGAGTGTAAGAGTAGGATTAGGGGAGTAACAGAGTAGAAGATAGGTGACATCATGAGGGGATATGTATCAAAAAGACTTTAAGCTTATTGGAGCAGAGTGGCATGTGGTTGCTGTGAGTTACTCAGGACTGGAAGAGGCATGTCTACAGTTGTCTAAACTGAAACCCAGAACCCGAAGGTGTATGCCGTGGTTATCACTGAAGTTTCTTGCAAAGCTGCTTACACTGTGTGCATGCGTGTGCGTGCCTGTAAACCGTTCTAAGCCTGTGTGCATGTGTGTGCACCCGTGTAAGCCTGTGTAAGGCTGTCTAGGCATGTATGCACGATTGTGTACCCGACTAAGCCCGTATAAGCCTGTGTAAGCCTGTGTAAGCCTGTGTGCATGCGTGTGCGCTCGTTTATGCGTGTTTGCACTTGATTGCATGCCGCTGCCCCCTGTGGAAACAGAAATGGGAAAAGGAAGGAAAGGAAGTAGTAGGAAGTTAACCAAGGAGAACTAGAAGAGCTGTCGGGTGAAATCAATCAGAATCAGCCAATTACACAGGCAGTACACTAGCCTAGCCCAGCCCAGCACTTAAAACTCTGCAAACAGCATTCCCCCATGTATTTCTCAGAAACACTGCAACACTGCAGTTTATAAAGAGAAGTGAAAACTTAAAAAGCTTAATTGAGACAAAAGAATGCTAGGGGCTGCCATTGCTATTATAAGGCAGCATGTGCAAGATGCTGAGGGTGGTGCCATTGCGAATGCTGCTGAGCAACCCACAGTGAGGAGATGGAGAAGAGTGTACAGACCCAGGGTATCCTACCAGGAGCTACATGAGCTGGAAATAGTGGAGCGCTACAGAGTGGACAGAGAGCTCCTGCAGCAAATTGTTGAGCTGTGCAGGCCACGGCTCACACACAGAACCAACAGAGAGGAACCCATCCCAGTGGAAACCAATATATGTGTTGGCCTAAGAATACTAGCAACAGGTACCTTCCAGAGAACAACTGGTGATATGATGGGGATTTCACAGGCATCAGCATCCAGGTTACTGTACCAGTTCCTGAATGCCATGTCAGCACATGTCGGTGATCATGTATATTTCCCCAATTCCCGTGAGGTATTGGCCAGCAATATGCATCTCTTCCAGCAAATAGTGGAATACCCTGAGGTAGTGGGTGCAATTGACTGCACGCACATACACATCAAAGCATCAGATGGTGAGCGGGGTAGGGCCTACATCAACCGCAAGGGCTTCCACTCCATCAACTGCCAGGTCATGTGTGATGCCCAGGGCATAATACTGAATGTGTGTGCTGGCTGCCCTGGAAGCTACCACGACTCCCATATCTGGCATCTGACACAGCTGTACCAGACATTTGCCAATGGGGTCATCCCTGACGGTCACCTAGTGGGGGATGCTGGATATGCACTGGAGCCGTGGCTGATGACACCCTTTAGAAATGCACACACACCTGAACAAGAATTCCATAATGAGGCACACGCACAAACACGAAATATAATCGAGCATGTGTTTGGGATGCACAAGTCACGGTTCCGGTGCCTGGACACATCTGGTGGTGCCTTGCAGTACTTACCAACTACATGTACCCAAATTGTCATGGTATGTGCCATGCTACACAATATGATCCTGAGAAAACAGCTGCAGCAGGAACAGCATGGGGCAGGGCCAAACAGCCCCCAACCATTGCCAAGGCCTGCACAGACACAGCGTGACTCAGAGGAGGAACAACCTGAGCCTGCTCCAATAGGCAGAAGGAGGCGTGCCCAGTATGCATTGGCCTTGGCAAAGAGGCAACACATAGCACATACACTGGCTCAGTAGGAACCCTGGAAAATATACCTCCCCCTGACTCACACATAAAATAATAGGGATGCCTAACATGACACTACCTGTTTCCAAACATGTATAGGGAGTGTAGTATGTGCATCCGACATAGGCAGCCCTGCAGCGACACCTGAGGCATGATTGCCATGTTTTAAGCAATATAAAGCAGTGCTAAGCAGCTTTTACCAATATCTAGTATATGTAAACAAAATTGCTTGTGCCAACTAGCGCAACGTCGGGCAATGTTGGACAAGGTTGGCCAAAGTTGAGCAAAGTCAGTTAAACATGGTCATATCTGCTGTACTGTTCCTTAAGCAGTCTGATCTGTGCAGCATGGCAATAAAAAGCAATGACAGGGTTCATAGGTTAGTACTAAGCTAACTGCCCTTGCGAGCCATTTTAAGCCTAGCCAATTATGCCTTGTGAGACTCAAACGCTGCACCTTGTGTTTGTAAGGCAAACACCTTAACCATTAGGCCACCCTCCCAATGGTTTGAACCCAGGATACTTTGCACTATAGTCACAGTACTGAATCACTAAGCCATGATAGCATTTCAATGGCACAGACACAGCAGGACAATTGCACACTAATGCAAACACAAAGAAATGCGGTATCATGCCCCTAAAGAGGCAAATGGGTAACCTCCCCCACACGCCTATGCAGACCAAGAAAATCAGGCTAGGCGGTGTGATGTGGGTTGTGTAGGCTATGAAGTTGCAGTGTAATATACGTGACATTGGATGCCAACATCTGTAGTACAGTAGTATGCCTCAAGCCACTATGATAGGCAACAGTACAGACTGAAATGGTGTCCTGTACATAACAGTGCAGGCACAGCAAATGTGTACAAGTGTCAGGTGAAACCCACATCCTATGTACACCTACAGTAACAATCAGGTGTGCTCCTGGTAGAAATGTACAAAGAATAGCTGTTTCCCCTGTATGTAGAAATGTTGGTAAGTCTATGCAAAGTGTTGCATGGAAGCCCTGCAGGCACAGCATGATCCCTGTTGATCTATGACACAAAGGTGAGCCCTGCTGTAAAAATACAACTTGATTTTCCATACACTATAGTATAAATGTCTATACTGGGCGTGCTCACACACTCCAACAAATGTAGTGGATTCCATTCAGCATCACACTGAAAGGTCATACTGGGCATGCTCTCACACTTAAAGAAATGAACCAAATGTCAGGCAGCAACATACTGAAAGCTCATACTGGGCATGCTCACACACTTAGACTAAATACGGATGTGATAATTAGGTATCTATGGACAAATGTGGATAGTCATCTCTACTTCCAGAAACACATTCACAAAGTGGTTGGAAAATCATGCTATGTGTTCACACAAACTGCCAAGGTCTGTGCTCGTAGGTCAAAGGAGATTCCCACTACTCAGCAGTCATCAGACCTGTCAGAGAGTACCACACCACACTTGCGATGAATCCGACTAGGCACGTTCAGCAGCTAGAAAGACCAATGAAGTACCTTAACAAGAGGATTATTGGCCTCAAATAGCCACCCCATGTAACAAGACTGAATGTAACCCAATCTGTACTCTGTGGCATACTGTCTACTCAGGAGATCTCTGCCCAACAGACAGGTTCATGTCATGGTTACAGTCAAATCTGTTCCGAGTTACAGCTCAATGGCAGTAAATGTACAGAGCCAACTGATATTGCCAACATCCTGGCAGATAGGATCACTGTTAACTGTACCCCCCACACACCCATGAAAGAGCACATCTCCATAATGGAAGACTGCAAAGTTGCTGTCATCATGGCTGCACAGGTAATAAACACTCTCCAAAGCCAGTATCGCAGCAGCCATGGGACCAGATAACTTCCCAGGCTGTGTAGTATCTACTTCCCTGAAGTAAACATTAACATGGCAGGTCTGTGGCAGCTGAATTTACCAGAGGACTGCAAACCAGGAGCCATAATGGTAAACACACAAGATGTGGACATCCTACAAAAGGGCCTCACTGGGACAGATGGCTGTTGTCAAAGCCATGGGCTCTAGCTCAATGCCAAAAGGTGCATTGTCATCCCCTATGTTAAAAACTCTGTAACCACGAACTACAACAGAGGTGGCAGTATACTTCACACTGAAAGTGTGACAAGGGACCTTGGGTCACAGGTGGACAGTGGATACAACTGTGATAATCACAGTCCCACAGTAGTCAGGAAACCCTCCCATGTGGCACACCTCATCACAAAATGTGTCTCATGCAGGATGGAAGAGGACAATGTTCCCCTCCACTCATCACTCACTAGAACTATACTAGAGTACAACACCACTGTTGTTATGTACCTCACAAGACAACTACAACAATTGGAAAGTCAGCAGCAATACCACACAAAGAGCATTAGTGGCCTGAAATACATGCCATACACAGACCATCTCAAAATGCTCCATACATACTCCCTTGCATATCGCCCACTCAGAGGTGTTCACTGCCTAACATACAAAGCAATGTCAAACACAGAGCTGTTGGATATGGTCCACGTAAAACACTCACAATCCCTCTGACCTTTGGACCTAAAACCACGAGTGAAATACAAAAGGAAGGGGTGTACCCATTTACCCCATGGATACCCACACCTTCAGGTTAGTGGCACAACATGAGGCCTTGTAGACCATAAAAGTGCAAGTAACATTGGCCAAAGCTGCCCATCAGATTGTAGCCTGCTACAGATCACGTACCTTGTCTCAGGAACCTCACTCAGTATTCCGGAGAACCGTGGAAAGTATAAAGGTCCTATCCAACACCATTATATGAGGAGATTACAACTACCCAAACAGTGAGTGGTAGAATTACTTGTGTACAACATCCTTCGCCCAATGTTTCCTAGAGTTTAAAAACCCTAACACCATGGAACAGCTGGTCACCATGCCCACTAGAGATGACAACATACTGGACATGATCATCACCAATATGGGGTACCAGTGTTCCACTACAGAGATAAACCCCTCGCTGGTAATATCAGATCATGAAGTAATCACACTGGACATCCACATCTGCCCCCCCACCCTGTCAATGAAACCACTGTGAAGACATTTGCAAAAGCAAACTGCACACTTCCCAAGACTAAAGTGGAGCGTTCCAAAGCCCTCTTGCTATAGGATAATGTTATACAAACTGCAGAATCATTTACAAGTGCATCCTATGAGCATCTACAGGGATGCACGGATTGAGACATCACAAATAAAACCAAGATGCACACCTTCAAAAATAAGACAACAATCAGGTGGTTGTTGCCCATAAATAAGCTAGACAACAGAAGGAGGAAACAAACACATGATAGAGCCAACTTCGCTAAAGGAAATGCATCACTGATCATTACCAGGATGAAAAATGATGTAAGAATGATAACCACAAAGCCTATGGTAGCTATACTAGACATGTAGGTGTCAACCTCCAAATATGCTGTCAGCTACTGAATAAATGAAAGAAATACACCAAACAAACTATCATTGCCCACATCCAGGGGGACATGTTCAGTGTAAACACTCCCCATCACCCCCAAAAGGGCCTGTGTCCAGCACAGAAGGATGCAGAGCCCCAGACATCATGGACATGCAGGTAAAGACAGTCCTCACCAAAGCTGATAACACAGCATCAATGTGTCTGGATGGTGTCCCAGGCTGTGTCATACACTAGGCCCATGAGGAACTGGACCCTCACTCACATTAACTGTCCAGACACAAGCGTACCACAGGCTATGTACCCAAAGAATGGCATACATAAGCAGTCATCCAGCTCCAGAAAGGGGATGCCACAACAGAACATGGACACCATTGCCCAATATGTCTACTCAGCCTGGTCTATAGAGCTTTTGAGCAAATTGTCATGGAACCCATAAACAGAGGCATTGGAGACCTCCAGACACTGTACTCTCCAAAACATCGCCTTGTTAAAGTCAGATCCTGGCTCCCAAACCTAGTTGACCTATTTCAAACAGTTACCAAGGACATAGATGGAGGTGAAAGTAGTCCACACAGCCCACCCGGACCTCACAAAGGACTTTCCACACCATTAACCACTCTGTCATCATGGACAAGCATACCAGCTGGAACGTTAACAGCTATATCACAGGATGGGTGGCCAGGTGGCTCACAGATCAAACACACATTTTCAGAGTTGCTGGTGCCATGTCCAACTCTAAGCCAGTCACAAATGGCATCCCACAGGTCTTGGTCCTGGGACCCCACCTGTTCAATAGATACTGCTCGGAGGTAGAGGCAAGCATGGGAGGTGTATCTGAACAGGTCTGCAGATGAATGGTAACTGTGGTCCATAACTGACTGCATGGCTAACACAGACATCCTCTAGAAGTGTCTTACAGAAACAGATATCTGGTGTCAAAACAATGGGCTCAAGCTGAATGCCAAAGAATGCATTGTCATCCCCTTTGGGTACAACAATGTGCACACAAATTACCACATAGGTGGTAATCCAGTATGTATGGAGAAAGTCATTATGGCCCTGGGGACACAGGTAGATAGTACACACCCCTTTGATGATGACATGGCCAAAGAGTGTAGACATTCCTTCAATGTAGCCCACCTAATGTCACCTAATGTAACCCACTTTGTATAGTATGATGATGTTACCATCCTACAAATAAACCTGTGGAAAGGATAACTCACAGTAATGTGTATAGTGCACTGTAGTGATACTGTAGTATCATAAAGTAGTTAGGTAGTGGTTTGAATCCTGCACGTGACAAGTGTGTGTGTTTGTGTGTGGACTCCTTGGGAAGGAGCAAACGTTTTGGACAGTAGTAAAACACCTTAAAAGTGGTAAACTAATCTCTGTCAGGTCTGATTATGTCACCATCCTACAAATATACCTGTGGAAAAGAAAACCCCCAGTAATGTGTATAGCGTGTTGTGTTAATGCGTACTCCTCTAGCATCATGAAGTAGTTAGGTAGGGGTTTAAATCCTGCACTTGACAAGTGTGTGTGTGTGTGTGTGTGTGTGTGTGTGTGTGTGTGTGTGTGTGTGTGTGTGTGGGTGTGTGGTCTCCTTGGGAAAGAGCAAACTTTAAGGAGGGTCGTAAAACACCTTAAAAGTGGTAAACCAATCTTTGTCAAGTCTGATGATGTCACCATCCTACAAATATACCTGTGGAAAAAAGAGCCCCCAGTAATGTGTATAGCATGTCATGATAATGCGTACTCCTCTAGTATCATGATGTAGTTAGGTAGGGGTTTCAATCCTGCACTTGGTGAGTGTGTGTGCTCCATGTGTGTGACAGTGTTGGTCAATGTGTTGGGGGTTTTGCTTTTACTACCGTATGACATACCAGTAAGCATTGCGCATGTGAGGTAGCTATGAGGCAAATACATATATGTACATGTCACCTCAAGTATTGCATGTGTGGGAACCCTGCTTTATCCAAGTACACAGTTGGCATCTTTGCCCAACTGTGCTGCTGCTTCACAGACCGTAGGTCACATCTGTATGCTTGTGACAAGGCCAGCCACTGCAGTGATGCCTGGCCTAGGTCATCCGTGTCACACACAGTCATTACGGTTTCTATTGAATTGTGTGTGTGAGGGTTTATGGCCAAGGTATATGTCAGACCTGTTCAAATGCAGCAGAGTCTGTCAATGATGACTATGCATTATAGATGTACAACAACCTTTGTGGACATGCATGCAGACCCATGATTGCTTATGTGATCCACCGAGGGATTCCAAAATACCTTAGGGAATGCGATTATCAAAGGAGAGATGACATAACACTAGGTTGCATGTACACATTGGTACCTGTTCATGATGTTGGTGGCTACTACCTATGTGGTACTGTGGAGATACTATGTTCCGTAAAGGTGGATGACTACGCTTAGTTTTGCCTATAGCTTTACAGCATGGGTTTGACAACAGGTATCTGTCTGTATGATACCCTTGTGGAGGATGTGTATGTCACCTGGAGAATACAGTACAGGCCACAGTATGCATTACCACACGTGGACAGACATATCCCTACTGTGATTGCTTGTACCTAAGAGAGCCATATGCCGAACAGGAGTGGTCTCAGTAATGGGTGCAGCTGAACACCACTGGTTACTGGCATAGTATAGTACCTGAAGGATTCAAATGTTGCTGTGTGTCCTACATCTGTGTGTCAGTCATCAGGACATCAGCTAACGATCGGTTATGGTCAGGCTGTTGCAGTCATGTATACTACTAGAATGCGAAACAATGACAGATAGTATCACCCACAGCATAGTGTCAAACCATGTCATACACACATGTGTAGTCAGGTTCCAAAATGTGTGTAGTACAATGCATACTGGCCACCAATAGAAACTATGGAGTGTTACTGTGTAATACAGAGCATGTCACCCTGCCCATGTGTCCACTATGCACGTACATGTAGACAGTGCACCTCCACCATTTCCACAAATGTACACCTGCAGATATGTGCTACACACATCCCACACATACTGTCCAATCTCTAACATATGCTGCCAATACTGCACACATCAGCCAAGTGGCATGTGGGTGGACAATATACAATTGGTACTAACAGTGGTGTAAACAACACTACAATGACAATCATAGCTTTAATGCATCATGCGTGCTCAGCTACACCTTCAAACATATCATTATACTCTACTGCTGACAACATGCTAGCATTGCTATACTGCTATAAAGACACCCTGTGCATCAGCACCATGGTAGCCTGTTCCTGTATCAATATTACAGATGACAGGAGGTGGCACAGGTTTCATCATATGCACAGGGTGTGTTGTTGGTCTGCCAGAGGCCTACAGTGAGCCATCCAATCAACATGTATGTGTGTGTGTGTGTGTGTGTGTGTGTGTGTGTGGGGGGGGCAAGAATAATGGTATGGGCCAATGTTGATGTAATGTGTGTGTGTATGTGTTAGCCCTAGGTGTCTGGATTATGTGTGTGTGTGTGTTTGCATGCACACAGTTCCACCATGTGGCTGCCACATACGGGTACTTGTGGGACAGCCACAGAGTGTACCTGCGAGGTTTTACAGATCACCGTCTCTGGCCATGGATACGGTACCTGTGCCTGGCAGGGGTACTACTAACACTATCAGGTACCAAGCCAGACTGGATACTATCCCCAGAGGTAGAGATGGATGTACACTGGACCCAGGTCCCTGCTGGGACTGTCCAGAGCCACGTGCACGTGGTCTTCTAGGACGTTCTATGGACAGCCCACTCCCAGCATTGCTGGGGCTGGTACTGGCACTAAGGGAGTGGCTGTTGCTTGAGGGACGTCTGCGGTGACTGCCAGCTGCTGATCTTGCTGGCATACATCCACGTCAATGACTCAACCGTCCCGCACTGTCCTGACACATGCACATGACATTGCAGAGGACATCTAGTGTCTCTCCCCAACGTCTATCAGTGACCTCAGTGTAATTGTGGATGGCACCAGCTAGGTCACAGATACTGTCTATTACGGCGGTGTTATGTGCCCTCTGTGCCCTCAGTCCCTGTCTGGTGTACCATTCAATACGTGCCTGTGCCTCCATGACAGCCTGGAACATGCATGAGGTACGCAGACCTGTGGCACATCTGCCAGTGGCATGATGGGCAGCAGTGCTCTGACGAGAACCCCTGTACATCTGCCTATGTGGTACCCTTCCAGACATCTGGGTATGGCTGCTGTGTCGGGATGCATATGCCATGGATACCACACTGTCCTGGCCAATGCTGGTTGTATGCTGTCCCTCTGCTAAGGGCATTGGTGACGGATGTATTGGCAGTATGACTGTGTGCATGGATGGGGTGGACACATATAGTGTCGATTGGTGGCCCAACGATAGACCCTGGCAAACATGCCTGTGCCTCAACACACCTATCATCATTGTCACTATCATGCTCAGTGACATCAGCTTCCCTGCTGCATTGAACCAGCCTAGTATCAGCACCTGTGAGATGGAGGCAGGAAACACACTTTACGGCCTGTACATGATGTCAGCACACATGCACACATGTACACATGCACACATGCACACATGAACACATGAACACATGCACGCATGCACACATGCACACATGCACACATGAACATAAGCACACATGCACACATGAGCACATGCACACATGCACACATGCACACATGAACACATGAACACATGCACACAAATACACTCCTCACACACACACACACACACACACACACACACACACACACACACACACACACACACACACACACACACCACCACCAGCAATCCCGAACATAATCAATAGCGTGTGATGTTGGGGTACAGTATCACAAGCCAAACATCTATATCAAACGTGACAGCATGCAGGACGTGTGCTGCTCAGCAGCATGTAGTGTGAGTGTAGACAGCCATTGCTAATAACAGTATACATGGCCTTGATGCATGTGTGTTTTGTTCAGTGAATGGCTTCACCCTGGAACGCAATGTGTACATGGACACAACATTGCTGTGCAGGTATTAAAAGCCCTGCAATGTCCTATGCACCATCAGTCACAGGTATACATACCATGTCTGGATGTGTATCAGTGTGTCACATAGATATCCATTTCTGATTAGAGCATCTGTGTCTTTAGCAGATGATTGTGGACACAGATGTAGCACATGTATGCTATGTATACACACAGGATGAGTGGTGCATGTATACCTGATGGAATACCATTGCTCAACATAGCCATTGTACAGTGGTTATGGTGAGTGTAGGACATATTGTGGACATGCCAGTGCCAGCCATGACATGGCATGCTACCACACAACTGCAACATGAAACATCACACATACACAATGTGTGTCATATGACCTATATACTCCATAGCATTACAAGACATATTTGTGTCACTTTCTACAAATGGGGATTGCTATGCATATTGCGTACAGGTGCATATGTCTGCGCACACACAACATTGAGGTGCATAGCAATTCATGATATGTGTATTACTGTGGCCACTATAACTGGATGGGGTGTAGTACCATGAGCCATCATCATGCAGCATCATGTGGTCACTCAATGCTACTAATGTGTGCCAGACTGGCACATGGCATGCTGTACCTGAACTGCAGTACCATGGCTACATTCACCATTTCATGGCCAGTTGTTACATGGGTTTTTGAGGTGCCCAATAGGAGGCATTACCTAACATGAATGTGTTATGTGTTGAAGAGTGTTGCACAGCCGCATGTGAGGCATCTACCCCTCAGGTATATTAAGTGTGCTATGTGGATGAGGTTTGAGATACTGTAGTGTGACCTTACAGCGGGTGTCTGAATAAGCCATGTGTAGCACATTAACGTGTACTGCGTATGACAAAGGTGTGTATGTTGTGTGCATGTGTATCGACTCTGCCTATCCGATGTCCACTACAGTGTTGCCACAATTGTGTGGGATGCTCTGTGTATTGTATGTGTTTTAAGCAGCTACCCACGTTACTAGGATGTGCATAGTCTCACAGCAAACATGCACAGCATGCATTATGCATAGGTGTGTTACGTGTACATAGCCTACACCTCACCTATAACATGCACATTTAATTAGCAATATGAAAGGTATAACACACTCACCAGCATGGCTCTGCTGCCTTGCTGTCACACCAGAGGGACCTACAAGGATATCAGACACTTTGTCAGTGGCAACAACTGTGGCATTGCTACTGTGTGTTTGCAATCTTACAGTAGTACAGTGGTGGACAGTCACAGGCCTACAGATTATATTCCTAATTATTAGTATTGCACAACACTAGGCACCACATTGTCTAACTACACAGTACACATCTCACATAAGCATGCTCTACCAATAGAGGTAAAAGTATTCTACAGCTATGCCATGTTACCTGCACGCTCCATGTCAACTTGCTGGGTGGCTCCAGCCTCCATGATGATACATGTTAATTGTTGTGGTTGTGGTTGGCCAGGAGCCACCTTTCTCAGAAGCAGCTCCTCCACTCTGGTGAGGGGGGATGGATGGCTACCCCCCCACCTGTGGCAAGCTGTTGTCTGCAGATATCAGATGCACGCTGCCGGACGTGTCTAATTAAATCACTGCAGTGATGGCGTACCTGCTCATATGTCCGGTTATGCATGCCTATGTCATTTACCCTACGGACAAGTTCTTGCCACAGTGCAGCCTGCTCATGCTGGTCCTGGCTGGTTCTGGAGAACAGCAGTGCATAGTGCTGCACCAGGCTTGCTGTGATGGCTTCCTCCTCGGCCATGCTATATGCCAGGTTACGATGGTGGGACATTACCCTGGAAGACAATTAAACAATATGTGTGAGCAAGTCATGTGGCACACGTAACATTCTAAAGTACAGATATAAATTAACTGCCATATATAGCAACCTATTGGCTGTCAGAAGATACACACTTTCAATACCACATATCAGTTCTCAACACACAGATACCTGACAGTGCCTGGCACACTCTATATATCAAACTATGTTTTGCACAGCAACAAAGTTATAACAGTATGTAAGACTATACAACAGTACATGGCACACTGTATGTGACACAATGCACCACCTAGCCACAGGAGGTATATATCATGCTAATGCATCATGAAATATGTAATCCATTGCAATGAATGTAAAGTCCACTGACACTATTACCAGTATACCACACTAGTCGTTGATGGTGGACCCCTGCCTAACATATGTGCACATTCGTTAATATAGGTGGCATACTGCTGTACTAGACTATACATGTTGCTAGATACGCAGTTACAACCTGTAACACACATATGACCAAGGCCATGGTACAGGCATACCCACACACACAGCAGACATACATAACAGACACAAAGGTATGGCAACCCAGGTGACCTTTACCTGTGTGCCTTACAGTACTGTGTGTTAGTAGTTACCAGACCTTATGCCTGAGGTATGTAATCTGTGAGGACTACAGGGAACACACATAACAGTGGTTCCAATAAATATGCACGTACACCATACTGTGCTGTTTAGGCATACAGCTTCAGGTAGTACTACAGTTCATACAGGAGTTGGATTTACCAGCGGTAACACCCAATATGCATACATGTACTGCTTTAGCCCACGATGGGACACCCCAGTCGACAGCAAGGGACTACATCAGACCGTATGGCATACTGCGTTTTCTGCCTAACAATTGCATACACATCTTTTGCTGGGATCACAGCTAGGACACATAATACCATGACTGAGACAGTTTCCCAATAAGCTATCACACATATATTGAACTCTGACACATTCACCAACACATTCGCCATCACACTCAGTCAACCTCACATATCGATTATTGCAACATGTACATGTGGGTGTGTATCTCTTCATAGGTAGGTAAGAGGCTATTGGCCCTAGGGCCTATAGAACTCTAGCCATACTCTACCCTGGCCTCTGACACACAGGTATTTAAATTACGCGTGGCCCAGTCAAGCAGAGACACTGAGGTGATTTCCTGGGTATATTCACTATCTCCCATACAATATCCATGATTATTTATGACAACTGCTAATTAGGAGTTTTGTTTGCTATGGATAGTTGGTTAGTTCCAGAGTATGGGATGTCTCTGAGATAGGAATCTATCCCTCCAGCATGTGCTGTTTATTGTGGTCAAAGGATTTGGGTCCATAGAGCGTGTAGCTTGTACAGATTGTGATCTGTTTATGTGGAGTATGTTCAACAGATCTGGGTTTGACATAGCCTAGTATGTCAGTCAGAGGTCACCTCTGGGTAGGCGGTATGCGACTCAATCTAATTGTGGGTTTGTGTGATGGTCTGCATAGGGCATCTGTTTGATGCCGGTATCACTCTTTGTGAGGTATGTCTGTGTCCTTTCCACTTGCTGTAGATGTCTTGTGAGATACATACCACATGGGGCATTGTACTCTATATCGGGTTTTATGTATGTGGAGTAGAGGGGAACACTGACCTATTTTTCCCTGGATGACACACCTTTTGTGATGACGTGTGCCACGTAGATGGATTACATGACTAGTGTGGCACTGTGACTATCAAAGGGGTGACTACTGTCCACCTGTGTCCCATGGTCTCTTATCACACCTTCGGTGTTGAGTAGACTACCACCCATGTGGTAGTTCATGGGTACTGAGTCTTTGCAAGGAGGGATGCCAATACAGTGTCAACATTGAGCTTGAGTCCATGGCTTTGTCACCAGGCATCTGTTGCAGTAATTATGACCCTGTCTCTATATCAATATACACATATACATATGAACATCCATTGCTGTACATATAGATATACATATAGGCACATATACAGTCCACCTATCATGGTGGGTATATCAAGTATGGGAAGGTTGTGACGTATATAGTTATGTCATAACATTGTACAGTGTTGTGCAGAATGCATTGAAGGTGTTCTCAGCCCATGTAGCTTTAGCAGGCCTCACTGGCTGCAACAATGCAAACCTGATGAACCATACCCACAGCGTTTAACCACAACATGTCATATACCAGCACTGTATGCTGTCTGGTCTGCCACACACTACAACCTACATAGATATATGCACATAACAACCTTCAACAACATATATATATATATATATATATATATATCCACCTTTCACAAACAGTTGCAGTATGTCCCTTGCTCAATGCACATGTACAGATGCTAATATATCTGACATGGACAGATCTCTCCGTATGTGTGTGCCATACACACACAAGGACCACACTGTTGTAAGTACATGTACCTCACAGCTGAGCTGTTGGGCCTTGCTGCAACATGAACAGGTGTCACATGTGAGCACACAGTAATATTAGAGGGTGTATACATAGCTGCTAATGCTGAATTAGCATACTAGCCTGGTACAGCTGTTGCCAATGCTAAGCTACACATTAATATGACTATCATGCATTTGTTACTCTGTCACATCCATGTTTGCATAACCGTATGGGCTACTACCCCAAACAGACATTGTACACACTACCGTACAGAACACAGATAACATGGATCAAATGTTTGACATTTAATGCTGAACTACATATGTCACCGTCACATCCCACTGCACACAGCAACACACTCATTTCTCCATGCCAGTGGTTATGCAGGGCATCTGTGCATTGATACGTACTGCTGCCACATATGGATGATTCAAACTATATAGAGTACTCTTCATTAACATCTACTAAATTCCAATAAATACATAGCTGTTACATACATTGCCTTTGTATGTGTTCGTATATGTTGCCGTATATCCTGGTATACTTTTTTTACCAATATGTTTAGCTTTCAGTATCTCTTTTACTGTTCAAGATTTTTGTTAAATAGATGTATATTTCAGAATATATTGTTTTCAATATTTTCTTTTTTCAAAACTTTTTTTTTGTTTTTTTTTTCTATATATTTTCTTTCAAATTTTTTTCCAATATATTTTATTTCAATGATTTTTTTCAATATAGTTTCTTTTCAATATATTTTTTCAATATTATTTCTGTCAGTATACTGTTTTTTTCAATATATTCTTTTTGTTATATTTCTTAACTTTACATCACTTTTTCTTTTCTTTTTGTTTCTCTCTCTCTCTCTCTCCCTCCATACCTGCAATGGAATAATTGCATGTGTGGACAGCAAGTACAGACTGCTTTTATAGGTATCTGCACATGTGCATGTGATGGCCTCTGAACCAATTGGTGGCCACCATTTGGCAATTGCATGCAGCCTGCTGTGTGGTACTTGCAGTACTCACTGTCATAGCAACCCAGTGCTATAAATTGCTAGGTCAGGTAGGCGTAGCCCTTTCAGAATTCCAGAGTGGGGACCATGCTTGTTTGCTGTGGACACCGTTGTGTAACTCAGAAGGTTGGTATACTTCTTCTAACTGTTGCTAAGGGTGTAGCCAGTTATTTGTATGTTGTACTCAGACCTGAATGTTGCCTCTTCCAGTACACAGTTGACAGTGTAGAATTGTACTCACCCCTAGAAATGCTAACGCAAGATACATGGGAGTATGACGTTTCTTTACAACATCCACAATTAGCTGCCATACATATGTAGTTATTGCAATGTTTTCATTTGGCACAAGAACTGTTTGGGAACAGCTATACTGTGGATATTAATGTACTCACTTCTGCACTGTTTGTGCTTTTTATTTTGTTGACATTATCACGGGATGCTCATGAAACTGGACAATTCCAGTAGTGAGTATGCCTACCTACAAACTTGCTGTACCTTGAACACACCGGTATTTTGTACATTTGGGTGGGGATTGTCCTGCTATGATACTGTGGGGGGGTTGTGAAGTGCTGCTGTAACAGTATTTACTGCTAGAATGTTTGGTTCTGTTATCACAGTCATGTAATGCAATTCCACAACTACTGCTGGTAAAGTTCCACAGAACAGGTTTTATGTTATGGCATTCCTATCTTTCCTTTACATTCACACATTCTGATGCATGATATATATATTTCAGCAACATCTTGCTGTATATCTACTGTGACCTAGTGGCACTTCATGCAGTCTAGTGTGTCCAAGGTCCAGGGTTCAAGACTGACAGTGGTGTTTTATTTTGCTGCTGAGCAGAACAAGGCCCCTCATATGCAGGGTGACTAAGGCACTTTTAAGCAGTTGTAAGCGGGTTTGCGCAGGTTTGCAAACGCTTAGCAATACTTAGCTAAGCGCACACATGCGCACACTCGCTCAAACCCGCTTACTGCTGCTTAAAAGTGCTTACTCCCGCTAACCCCGCACTCATTTCTTTGAAAGAAAAGAAAATGGGGAGATAGGAAAGTGGTGAAAAAGGGGCACAAAGAGGGAAAGACAGTGGGGAAAACAGCTCGGGATGTGCAGGATGGGTGTAGGCAAGGTCCATAGCTGCCCATTTCTTTAACAGCAACAGCTGTGCATATACTAGTAATTTGGAGGGAATTTTGAAACCTTCCACCCCTGAGAGAGGGATGAGGACAACAAAGTATGTTGTACTGCCAATTGAATTTCAGTTTCTGTGTCCAGCAGACATCTGCGCAAAATGGGCAGCTATGTATGAGGCGTAATTTTTTGTGGGAGCAAATTTCCCATTTTTTTTTTCAGGTGAGAGTGGAATGTGGGGTAGGGGAAGTAGGTATGTTTTGGGAGGTAGGTTGGGAAGGCAAACAGACAAGACAAACAAGACACATACATGGGCAGAATATGACACATGGGGTGGGTGAACACAACTGACGGGGAAGGATGTTTGGAAATCACAAGCCCTTGAGCCCACAGATGGTAACAGTGGAACTGAGATCCCCACCCATGGGCAGTCACCACTGCACGTTCATAGCCCAGAGAGTGGCTGTGCTGGGGGCTGCGTAGGAGGGGCAGGTTCACCCATGAGTCACGCCACTCTTGCCTCAAGCTGGCATAGGGGATCAGCGACTGAACGCTGGATCTCCCTACGCACCACAGCCCGGACCCTTCGGAGGGTGACAGGTGGCCCTCCTCTGGCCAGGCTTTCACAGGGGGGGATGAGCCCCATCCCCTGCAGCGCTTCCACCCAAAGGTGGCACAGGGCCGACGGAGGAGGAGGTCCCGGGCTGGGCACCGGACCTGCTGGTGCCAGGTACCATCGCCAGCTGAGGTGGGACAGGTGTGTCCGCTGGAACCGGCCTTCCCATACGTTCTGTTTTTAGGTGAATTTGATGACATTATAGCCAACAGCATTCAAAATTAGTTGTAACAGCATGCAGTAATATTCCCATTAACCCAACACACCAGATTTCCAACAGTTGAACAGCAAGCATTACACATGCATATATTGAATGACAGTGGACATTCCAACAGCATGCAGGAATGAATGGTGGCAACAAGCCACCAAGATTGTGGTGTTTGAACAGGGCACATGCATCAAAGTTATGCAGATATTTATAAACCAATAGGACATATGTCCCAACAAATATTTTGAGATTACACATACTCATTGAGGTGTGGAATTGCATTGTTTATGCACATACAGTAGGGTGTAAAAAGATACCTCCATTAACAACTTATATGAACTAATATTTTATACTACATTCCTATTTACTGCAGGTATATATCCCCTACATGTATTATTACACTAGGCAATGTCCATTACATTGTGGGATGTGTTTTGCTAGTTCCTTATGTTCCTGACCTGGATCTGTTATACAAACTGTCCAGGATGCAGATGTTACTGCTACGTATTTATATATTTTATTTATATTCATATGTCTACATATCTGGATGTGTTCAGGTGACATTATCAGTTATATTTTAACAGCCCCCTACATTTCTAGCCGCGCACTGACATTTCCAGTGACACAACTACAAGCTACTCATGTGCCAGATTTACCTATACATGCCAGGCTTGAAACTACAGTTGATGACTGTATATATGCTTAAGAGATACTGGCACCCTTCGTACTCTTTCTATGGGCCTACCCAAGTGTGGGTTGACAGTGCTTAATACAACACTACTATTTCTATACTGCAAGAGTACATCAACATTTCAAAGAAAGTGACACGGACACACTACAGGTGTTATACCTTTATTAATTACATTACACACTTTTCTAGTGTCTCTCTCAATTATTTGTTATTACAGTGCATGCATACATCTTATTCAGGATGTATTATACCTTTATTTATGGTTTACAACACTCTTTTTCTGGCTTTCTCACTTATTCTATATAACAATACATGCAGAGAGATAATTCAGGACTTATTATACCTTTATTAATGGGTTACAACACTCTTTTTCAGGCTCTCTCACTTATTTTACATAACAGTTCATGCAGACAAGTTAATCAAGCCTTATTATACCTTTATTATTGGGCTGAGACACTTTTAACCAGGCTCTCTCACTTATTTTATATAACAGTACATGCAGAAAAATTACTAACCTGCCTGGTGGGGCAACCTTAGCAGCCTATCTGCATAGGCTTGCTGATTCGCAGCACGGAAACCTGCAGCTGTGAAGTAAATGAAGTGATACTGAGACATATACCTATCCATACTATTGACTACACTAGCAATCTTTACATACTTCAGTCCATGGCTACCTACTCAGTAGTGGGGCATTTTGCATCCCACGGGCCTCCTGTATCCATTGGTTCAGTAGGTCCTGCTTGCATCTCTTCAGGTCTGCATGGTGATGTCTAACCTTCTCACCAGTCCGAGGGATGCCTGTGGCACTGGTGAGTTCATGCGCGAGATGGTTCCAGGCCTCTGCTTTGTATTCCGTTACCTGGAACTGGCCCTGCAGGAGTCTAGCATCATGACGATGGATGAGGAGCCAAACCATCAGTTTTGACTCCTCAATGCCCCACCGTTGCGCTCGGAAGCGAGAGCCCTCTCCGACACCTGCCATTGCTGCCTGCAGATGGGAGCTGCAACCAGTTATGGTGAGTATTCCTGCATATGGAGATTAAATATGCCTTATTTCCTGCACTTATTTGTGATTGGCCGGATTTGAAAGTTCTCAACTGAGTGCACACCTGCTTAGCACTGGGTAAACTTTGATTCATATGTATATGTGTGTTGACAGTCCATGAACATCAAATGCTGTCATGGCTTAGTGGATTAGTACTGTGATTATGGTGCACACTATCCCAGGTTCAAGACCTGTCATTGCGTTTTTATTTTACTACTGGCCTGACCGGTAGAGGGTGTGGCTGGGTTTAGCCGACTTTGCTCAACTTTGCCCAACGTTGCTCGACGTTGCCCGACGTTGCCCAGTGTTGCGCTAGTTGGTGTGGTGTGCACCTCCGCGCAAACATGTATAGTTTTCACTGGTTGGCGCGATGCACACCTCCACACAAAGCTATTGCGCTAGTTAAAGCAGTGCTTAGCTATGGGCAATTATTCTTAAATATGCTTAATACTGGTAAACGTTGCTTAGCAGTGCTTCACATTGCTTAAGATAGGATACTTATGCATTCGTTATTATGCATGACCATTTCACTTTTTATATATATTTAAAATATTGTTCACTACTACATAGGCCATTTCGATGCATTTTAATGTGATTTAAAAGGCAAATGTCAGGAATTATTTTTATGCACAGATTTCCTACAGAAAATGGAAAGGGGCGTGGTGGGACTCAAACCGGGAATGCCTCCTCTTTGTGCGAAGGCTCTACCACTACACTATTGCTATTTGGCTTAATTTGCATATAAGTGGTTTATTATCCCCTTCGATGTCTAAACTGCTAACTGTAGCTAAGCAATGGGCACACCTGTGCACACACACACAAATACGTGCAGCTATATGGTGAATAATAAAAAAAGAATGTTTTACATTTTATTTCATTTGTACAGGGCTTTTTAATGTGGGGGAGTGTAGTGTTGGGGGTATACACATTTGAGCGGACTCGCTCATATCTGCTGACATTTGCAGAGTTAGGCACTTGTAGGGGCGTGGCTATTTGGACTGCTCGGCAGTCTGACACGCCCCCTGCACTCCTACATGCTCCATGTTAGCCTGGGAGTTGAGTCAGCGCACCCTCATGCATATGCATGACAAGCTGACATCTAACTCTTAGATGGCAGTCTCTGAGTAGGACTTCGTTCATCCTATACGGAGGATTACTGAATCCCCCCGACATCTTTACAGAATTTATTAAAGCCATTGTAATATACCAGTCATATCAGCAAAACATCTCTCAAAATGATCTCAGTAATCTCACATCAGTTTGAACTGTTTGATATTAATTTGCAATATTTCAATTATATTTTCTAACTTTAAAAAAGTCTGCAGTTTCTTAAGTCATTTGCCACTTAACTTGAGTAATCACAAGTTAATATGGCAGTATTAAACATATTGCCATAAGCTCACAGTCATTTATACATTTTCTATGCAGATAAGTCCCTTTTATGTTTATCTCTAAGAATCATAGTAATATGTGAATGTGTACTGCAACTTATTTGCATAATTCTCACTTAAAGCCAATCTCCAACCAAATGGTATAGACATAGCTCTCAACCTTCCATCGCCAAAATGAGGAACATTAGCCCTCATAATGTGGAATCAATGGGCAAAATGTGGAACACATACTAATAGCGGACTAACAACTTCATATAGGAAGGCCATAGGATGGTTAAAATATGCTGGTTTTACTTATAAAGAAGATCTTTTAATGAATTAATATGGTTCATTTCTATTTACCATGGATTTCACTTAAAACATTCCTAACACTGAAGGTGTGACAGAGTCTTTCAATGTGGAACATTGAGGAACATGAACTTTTTAACACCCCAAATGATGTATGTTCTTTGTAATGAGGTACACTTGAGAGGTATGTGTATAGATTAATTCAAGCACCAAAAGTGAAACTGGCTAGGTTCAAAATGTCTCACAAGGCAGCTGTCCTAAGAATTACCTATGAACCTAAGTAATTAGGTCTTGGCTACTTGTGAATGTGGCCTTGTGTTCACATGAATGCATGGGGGATAGTGTTAGTGTCTGCAGGACCCCTCATCAGTCCTCAGAATGCTGCAGGAATCTGCTGATAGCCTCAGTTAGTCTCTAACCTGGCCATGTTTAGAAAATACAAAATGGACTTATCTGCATGTGAGTTTGCATAACAATGAAGTATCATACTTACTCATCTAATATCATCTGGCATATGTTAGCACTTCAAATCACTCAACACTTGCTAAAAGTTGTTATTCATATACCCAAGAAGATTTATTTCTTCAAAAACACCCCTCCAAAAATATTAATAATTCTGGTATACTGCATGAGGAATGTATATGACATTCAGGTGTAATAGTCCAAAAAATGTAGCAAAAACAATGCACAGTAGCAATAGCACATATAAATTAGATTTAAAATGTTTTGTGTGACTTTTATCAATCACATAAATGAAATGTGAATGTGTTCCTTTAAATAAAAAAATGTAGGTGGCAAAGTATTTGTGGTCAAACTAAACGTTCCAGTAATAACAGCATCAGATCTAATGTCCCTACTAGTTAACTGGATTTGGTTAGAGTGCTGTCACACCATACAGGGAGTAGTTCTAAACATGTGACCCACAGCCCTGCTTATACTTTCTTCATTTTGGTACTGGCACTTTGAATTATGGCAACACCTTTGAAGACATGAGGCTACTCTCAGAGATTGTCAAATAAAGACACAAATATATTGTTCTGCCTTCTGAGTGATTCATACCTGGATCACATCCAGGTATGTAATAGAGGATCTGGATCCTGGATTTGCTCCCATGCATTTAGCACATTGGCCAACAAGCTTTCTTCAGCACTCATTGTTTTCATAGCAGTTGTGCATTTTACAGGGTTGGTTCACTAGCCTGAGGCCCAACCCTCCTCAAAGGGTGCACCACACAGTCACACCTAGGGCCAATTTAGAGTGTCCAATCCACCTACTGCATGTCTTTGAAATGTGGGAGGAAACCAGAGAACCCAGAGGAAAACCACACCAATGCAGGGAGGACATGCAGAATCCACACAGAAGGCACCCCAGCTGAGAATCAAACAAGAGAAACTGGAAAAATAAAATTGACATTTGGCAGGAATTAGGTGAGCACCTGTCATGGTGACAGAGATTACCCAGTCTGGCCCCCAGTGTAAATGGTGGTACGATGATGTACAGAATAGTAAGCCCGACTATCTAGCTGAGTAGGTTGATAAGTAGTGGTAAAACGCCAGAATTCTACAGTATTATTATTTTTTTTTTTAATTTTTTGGTCATAGTAAACATAAGTTTAAAAAATACATTGTAAAACATTTGCATAATTGAAGCTATTTGCTAGAAGAAACATGTGTGACTACAAATAATGCAAAAGAATCCATAAACATGCAATATATAGAATACCTATGAGATAACATAATTTTCGACAAAAATATAAATGTAAATATATGAATAAAAAATCCATGTAAATATGAAAATGTATTTAAATTACAGATACACATCTGCATTAGTACACTTACAACTATTTTGTCATGTATATAAATGTGTGTTTATACACAAAATTGCATTGTCAAGTAAATACATTTACAGTATATGTTACCTTAGTAGCTGAAGTGCATACAGACAATTTTTGTAAAGAAAAAAATGCCTTTGTGTATTCTAGAAAATATTTATTAGTACAGTAATTAGTACAGTTGAGGGGGCAGGGGCATGTGATGGTGCAGCATTCAGCAACAACTGGGGCAGCAAGTCTTCCTCCGGCTGAAGAGAAACCTCAGTTGGCTATATCCATTAATCCAAGACCTGCCCCATCATGTGCTCAACCAAGTCCCAGAGCTCCCATTTAGTCAGGCCTGTATGACAGTCAACTCTTGCACAATATTAACTGCAAGTACAAGATGGCTGAACTCAATCAAACACCATGCCCTAGTCAAAATAGAAGTTGGGGGAGAGAGGTTAAGGTTGCAGTGTAAAGTGAAACACCAACACATAGTCTAGTGAGAAATGACCAGTTGTAATACTTCTGCATACATTTAAAATAATTATCTTATGAGCTTAGAGTTATGAAGTAGAAAATTATCAAGGCACACATTATTGTCTTAAAATATGTGTACTTCATCCATCTGTAACAGTATCAAGCTTTGTTTAATAAAGGTTGAATGGAAAGGAAGTGAAAACTTCCTTCAAATGCTACATTTGTGTGTGTGTGTGTGTGTGTGTGTGTGTGTGTGTGTGTGTGTGTGCAACTTCTGCTTCACATATAAAAGTGTAACAATATGAAGGAAGATGCAATCCTCTTATTTATAACTTGTACAAAAGGAAATATTGGCACACTATCAGAATCTGGATAAGAATAAATACGTAAACAAACTTACCAAGCAACTAAAACAGTAACCAAAATGCCTTGCAGACTATAAGTCACCATATCAAAAATGTTAAGAAAAAAAATGTGAAATACATCTAAGCAACAATGCTCTTTGTCTTCTCTATCTAGATGAAAAGGAGATTAGTTATGATCATGCTTAACAAAGTAGCAGAATAAAAATGACTGGTTGAAGCTGCTGGAAAGTATGAAGAAAATAATACTTGCAGTATTCTGTCTTTAATTGATTTTATTCTATCTATCTATCTATCTATCTATCTATCTATCTATCTATCTATCTATCTAGCTATCTATCTAGCTATCTATCTAGCTATCTGTCTATCTATCCATCTATCTGTGCTTTCAGTACAGTATTGCAGCCAATTATAAAATATATATCAATGTATAAATGCAGCATTCTGCCTTTAACTGATTCTATTAAAAACATAACTGCAAGTATTTACAAATATTCCAACCAAATGCATATCAGGCACAAAAATGAAATGCATTATCATCCCTTATGTTATTATAGTAGACTGTAAATGTAAACCCCACCAAGACGTGATAGCAATACTAGCAATACATTAATTCTTCACGAGTATGCATAAGCACTTTCCATGTCATTCTTCCTATGTATATATAAACACTTCCTCTACATTTTGTTTTGTTCAATAAAGATTTAATAAAAATAAAATATCTGCTACTAATAAACTGAATGCTAACATTATGTGTGAATTTATTTTTTCTTTGTCTTCCCTTTTATTTCTCTTTTTCTTATTTTAAAGATGCTCTCCATTTGTTCTTTATTTTCTTTATCTCCCATTTCTGTTCAATTTTTACAGATCCAAATTCCTCATGAGCAGCCCAGTTGCATACTTCCCAGGTTATGGAATGTTCACCCTCTGTTCATCCAGGCATGTCCTCACTGGATCAGGGCACAGGTCCTTTAGGCATCCTGACACATGGCAGCCTGTCAGGTCTGACTAAATGGGAGCTCTGGGACTTGGTTGAACACATGATGGAGCAGGTCATGGATTGATGGATTTAGCCAACTGAGGTTTCTCTTCAGCAAGAGGAAGACTTGCTGCCCCAGTTGTTGCTGAATGCTGCACCATCACATGCCCCTGCCCCCTCAATATTGGAGTGTTCAACTACAACACAGTCTAGCAGTATAGATATCTGAGGGCTTTTAGACAAGGGACTGCCATTGAGCACCAGTCCTCTTCACCACCTTCATTCCCATATCTGCTCCTTCTACACACTCTTAGCAACTTCCCACCTTGTTACTCTCATATATATATATATATATATATATATATATATATATACACACACACACACACACACACACATATATATATATATATATATATATATATATAATGGGGATCAATCCCACACCAAAAACATTGTAACCTATCTTTTCCTACCTCCTCCAGCACAACCCTTTTGTTGTATTCATGTTGTGTTTCCCCTCCTTGTTGTGTCTCCCCTTTTTTAATTGTTATCTCCTTTTTCTAATCTTTAATAAAAACAGTGTACACATAATGAGACCGCTACAAAAACATATTAAACCCCTATAAAAACATATTAAACCCCTTAATATTCTTAAAATAATAATAAATGCTGCTGAATGTGCCACTTGCCCTAAGTCTTTCAAGCATGATTGTAAAATAGCCATGTTCCTTTGCAGTATCTAAGTATATTCAAATTCATATGATTTCTATGGACCTCACTTAGTTCTTCATATATATTTAATGCTTATTTTCAGATAACTTACAGTTTTCCATAAGGAGGCAGCTTTAGCAAGCTGAACCAATAAAACTGAGCTGAATCAGTCAGGCACTAGCCAATAAAATAAATGGCCTTGAGCTGAGATGTTTAATAAAATCATTTAATAAATACAGTGGAACATTTGCTGTAGGACTTTATCAGAACCACATTTAAATATAAAATAAATTAATCCACGTGACCTAATCTGTCTAATTATTTCACCCAAGTAACAATCCATAATTAATAAAAATATGTAAAAACTGTCATTTTTATACATAAAATTGCTAGAGTATGTTATGAAAATCAAAACCTTCTTAATGTCTAAATGAATAAGTGAAAAGATAAATAGATAGTGCTCAACTGTGTTTATTAAAGGATTTTATTAAACATCTCGGCTCAAGAGGTGTGATATTGTTGGTCAGCCATTTATTTTATTGATTAATGTTTAGCAAAATGCCTTTGCATTTCTTTAGCCATTGTGAATAACCTGCTGTTCATGAATTTGCATATATGCTTATTGAAGTTCTTTGTGGATAAATACAATGCATTTCTTGCTTGTCACTATACTGTCTTATGCAGATGTGAAACTTGTCACTATGAATACCACCCATTCTCTCTTTTAACTTCATGCTTGATTCTTGCCAATGTAAAAAAATGGGCATTTCTTGCTTGTCACTATACTATGTTATCTGTGGTACAGTTGACAAAGAATTTAAAATGAAACGTCTGATTAGTAACAGGATGAATGAATATATTATCAGGACAAACAGGATTGTAATAATGGGCAGGATTCATGAAGGCTTGCACGGAGTCTAAGAGTAGTGTAAGACTCCATGCAGCCCTCGCGATCCAGGAACAGCCCGAAATTCCGTGTAAGAGACCAGCTAAAATGTCTCTTACACGGAGTGGGCGTGGATATGCTAATCACCTCACTTGCAGCTGAAAGGCATGCAAATGAGGTAGATTACCGATCCACGAAGCCCAAACCAGCCCGTGTAAGAGCCGTTTTAGCTGCAGAAATGTACTCAGTTGACAACTGAGTACGTTTCTGCAAAAAACACAATGGAGCCATGTCAGCTCCAAATAAAGGGTGCATATGTGTCAGGCAGCATGCCAATGGCCAAATATGTGGCCATTGGCAAGGTACCCCGATGCAAATATGAAAAATAAATATATTTTTTAAACGCAGCGCAGCCCCACGCAAACGGGCTGCGCTATATAAAACATAAAAATGAAGGTTATAAACCCACAAATGTGGGTTTTATGCAATACATGGATTTGCAATACAGGGACCAGCAGACCAAAAACAACATGGCCACCGTTTAGAGGTTACTAAGGGGGGAAGCTGAGTCTAAGACATGTAACTAAGCATTAGTAGGCAATCTGATGTAAATGAGTGTTAGGATACTGAATCCCACTGTCACATAGCAAATGAGCACATTCTGAATAGTGTAAGAGTTACATAAGGGGGAGGAACAGAGTAGGAGATAGGTGACATCACAGGGGGAAATGGCAGAAAGAAATGCAGTTCATTGGAGGTCAGTGTTACATGACAGATGTCAGACACATATCATGGAAAGAGGAGTGCCACAAGATAAGCATGGGAAAGTCAAGAAATGGAAGGTGTACACTGTTGCTTACACCAAAGTATCTTGCTGGGCGTGTATGCACACGTGTGCACACCATGAGGCGCGAGTAGGGCAGTGTGCGCGCGTGTAAGGCAGACTGAGCATGTGGGAGCCTGTTGGCAGACTTGTAAGAATGTTTGCGCTGGTGTGCGCGTGTTTTAACCCGAATAAGAAGATTCTAAACCGTGTAAGCATGTGTGCGCGCGTGTAAGCCACTGTGAGCGTGTTTCTGCTGGTATGCGCGTTGCTCCCCCCTGAGGAAACAGAGAGGAAAAAGGAAGCAACAGAATTAGTAGGAAGCTAGCAGGGAATACTGCTGGAGCTCGCAGGTGAAAACAATTAGAAGCAGGCAATTACACAGGCAGAATAGTAGCCCAGCCAAGCACTTAAAACTCTGCAAACAGCAGTGCAGGATGTTTCTCTCAAGAGACACTGCAAGACAGGAGTAAGCTATTAGAAGTTAAAACTGAAAAAGCTGAACTCAGAGCAGAAATGCTAGGGGCTGCCATAGCTGTCATAAGGAGACATAGGTGACTTGCTGAGGGTGGTGACAATGCAAATGGTGCCAGACAACCCACAGTGAGGAGACGGAGAAGAGTGTACAGGCCCAGGGTCACCTACCACGGGTTACATGAGCTGGAGATAGTGGAGCGCTATAGAGTGGACAGAGACCTCCTGCAGCAAATTGTTGAGCTGTGCAGGCCACGCCTCACACACAGAACCAACAGAGGGGAACCCATCCCAGTGGAAACCAAGGTATGTGTTGGCCTAAGAATACTAGCAACAGGTACCTTCCAGAGACCAACTGGTGATATGATGGGGATATCACAGGCATCAGCCTCCAGGGTACTGCACCAGTTCCTGGATGCCATGTCAGCACATGTTGGTGATCATGTATATGTCCCCAATGCCCGTGAGGTATTGGCCAGCAATATGCGTCTCCAGCAAATAGCGGAATACCCTGAGGTAGTGGGTGCAATAGACAGCACGCACATACGCATCAAAGCACCAGCCAGTGAGCGGGGTAGGGCCTACATTAACCGCAAGGGCTTCCGCTCCATCAACTGCCAGGTCGTGTGTGATGCCCAGGGCATAATAACTAATGTGTGTGCTGGCTGCCCTGGGAGCTACCATGATTCCCATATCTGGCATTTGATGCAGCTGTACCAGACATTTGCCAATGGGGACATCCCACATGGACACCTAGTGGGGATGCAGGTTATGCACTGGAGCCATGGCTGATGACACCCATCAGAAATGCACACACACCTGAACAGGAATGCCATAATGAGGCACACGCACAAACATGTAATGTAATAGAGCGTGTGTTTGGGCTGCTCAAGTCATGGTTCCGGTGTCTGGACACATCTGGTGGAGCCTTGCAGTACTCACCAACTACATGTACCCAAATTGTCATGGTATGTGCTATGCTACATAATATGATCTTGTGAAAACAGCTGCAGCAGGACCAGCATAGGGCCAGGCCAAACAGCCCCCCACCATTGCCAAGGCCATCACAGGCAGAGCGTGACTCGGAGGAGGAACAACCTGAGCCTGCCCCAGTAGGCAGAAGGAGGCGTGCCCAGTATGCCCTGGCCTTGGCAAAGAGGCAACGCATAGCACATACACTGGCTCAGTAAGAACCCTGGGAATGATACCCCTCTCTGACTCACTCATAATAACAGGGATACCTAAAATGACATAACCTGCTCTCAAACATGTACAGGGAGTGTAGTATGTGCATCCGACAGAGTCAGCCCTGCAGCACCACCTGAGGCATGAATGCCATGTGTTAAGCAATGTAACACCATGTAGTATATTCAAACTTGATGACCCTGACTAACAACCTACCCTCACCAAGCATGATGCCACAATATGATGATGAGATGATCAATTGCAATAATTGGCTGAAGTATTGCTGTTAGTCAAAGGGGATCCAATGTGTGCCAGCCTGGGATAACATGCTGAGCATGACATGATGCTCCACCTGCTAGGGGTGGCATGCACCTATCAGTCCTGGCCTTATGGATACTGGCAAAGGCTGTTGTTACCCACAGCGTGCCTTGAATAGGTAAGGCACAAAACACAAACCCACCTCCATAGGTATCACAAGGGATAAGAACCTAGATGTAATGCTACCCAATGCCAGAAGTCTAAACAGCAAGATGCATGCAGTCTAAACTCCCCCAGTATGGAGAATGTTGATATCTGTCCTGTAACAGAAAACTGGGTCAAGGCTCACAACAGCACCCTAACACTACCGGGTTACACCTCATACTGTGCTGTACAGCCTCAAAACATGGAACAAGCTACAAAAGGAGGGTGACTAGCAGTAATTGTCAAGGATAACCACACACCCATGTTGGTACCACAACAAGAAGCAGCATGGACTAGCCATGGCCAAGTAACAGTGGCTAAAACTGCCTCCCAGTTTATAGCCTGCTACAGACTACCATCCTAACACCAGGAACTGCATGTGGCCTATGTTGGAATACATGAATATATCAAGCCCTCCAAACCACATTATATTGGGTGACTGAAAATACCCAAACATAGACTGGGAGCATTATACTAGCTCCAACACTGTAGGACAAAAGTTCCTAGAATCCATAAACCAAAATGCCCAGGAACAATGTACCACTCCCACAAGAGGGATAAGCATACTGGATGTGATAATCAGCAACATGGGTACTGGATGGCAAGATGAGAAGTGTATCCCTCACTGGTAAGACCAGACCATAGAAAAATCACACCGGATATACACATCCTGACCACAATCCCTGGCCAGAAAACCACAGTGAAAAACATGTGTAAAGCAAAAGTTGCACTCCTCCAAACTGATGTGGAATCCATTAAAGGCCCTGTGCAGGTGCAAAATATGGGCCACACCTCAGAACCTGTTATACAGGCATTCCATGAACACTGCCAGGAATGCATGGATTATGCAATCCCAAATAAAACCAAGACACAATGCCATACACGCAGGCATCTGGCATGGTGGACTCCAGCCATTACCAAACCATGCAAGAGAATGAGGAAGCTACTACATGATAGAGCAAACATAAAAAGGAAGTAATCACTGATCAGTAGTATGGCAATAAAATATGTCCACACATACAATCCACTAAGGCCAGCTACAACAAGTTGAATCTGTGAATCTTGAGGCAATGTTACACCTGCCCCATGTACACAGACAACCCTCACCTCCCCCCAAGAAATAGAAATATATGTGAGAGATGCAACCATTTATCCAAACTGGAGGCTGAGCTCTCTCAACTCAGTACTGTCAAAACTAGTCAGGAGGAGAAGGTAACCACACACACCACAAATCCAGTCTCACATAGACCTATCACAACTGCAAACCAAAGACATAAACACAGAAAAACATTCCCGGAGGCCCTAATTACAAACACACCACATCAACAGAGGCCTCCAAAGCAGACACCCAAGCAACCACTACCTCCAAACATAGCACATGCAACACACAGTACACAAAGCTGGTGTGCCAAACAGTCACAGGCCAGAAGGAGAAACAACATGCCTGATACAGTTGTAATAGGTGACTCCATAGTCAGACACACTGCTGTCCTGCTCACCAGACTGAACAAGGGAAAGGGTACAGTAAGCTGCCTGTAGGCTGCTACAATATGCCACATAACACAAGTACGCAGGTCACCCCAAAGCAAGTAGAAATATGATGCATTCATTGTCCATGCTGGTGTGAATGACCTGAGATGTACCTCCCCGGACTACATGAAAAGAGACATAGATGAGCTCTCCGATTATGTTGTCCAGGCCGGTATGACACTGACCGTGTGCAGCATCCTACCCTCACCAAGAATGATGCCACAGTACAAACACAGAATGATCAGCTTTAACAAGTGGCACAATTACTGGTGTCATTCCAAGGGGATCCAATGTCTGTCTGCTTGGGATGTCATGCTTGACAAGCCATGCTGCTGTTCCAGGGATGGCTTGTACCTGTTACCCCTGGGCGTTTGGATATTGGATAAGGCTCTTGCCACCTCCATACAGCCTTTCGTAGGCAAGGCTGAAAAGACTATCCCACCTCCCTAGAAAACATAAGTGGAAAGAAACATAAGGGTAATGCTGCCCAATGCCAGACATGTAAACCTCAATATGCATCCTCCCGAGGCCCTCCCCAGTATGGAGAACATTGATGTCCGTGCAGTGACAGAAACCTGCAGCAAGGCTCCTGACAGCACACCAGCACTACCAGGTTATACCTCATATCATGCGTTATGGCTCCAAAACCTGGACCAAAACATAAAAGGAGGGGGAGTATCCATATTCAGCACAGACACCCACACGTCCAGGTAACTGACAATGCACAAAGCATCGGAGACCACCCATGTGCAACTAACCATAGGCAAAACTGCTGTACAGTCTGTAGCATGATACAGACCACACTCTCACACACAGGAACCCCACCCAGCCATCCTGAAGACACTGGACAGTATGAATGTCCCACCAAATACCAAACAAGGTACTCACAAATTACCACATAGGTGGTAATCCATTATGTATGGAAGGAGTAATCAGGGACCTAGGGACACAAGTGGACAGTAACCTGTTATGTGACACTCACATTGCCAATGTGGCTAGGAAGACTGTCTCATAATAAAGACATAGGGAACTTGCAGACTTTGGATCCAACCCAGTTTGGCTTTGTCAAAGGCAGATCATGCCTTCTAAACTTGGTTGACTTTTTTGAAACAGTCACCAAGGCCATTGACGAGGGAAAGGCAGCCCATACAGCCTACCTAGACCTGGCGAAGGCTTTTGATGCAATACCTCACTCGGGTATCATTGAAAAACTCATCAACTTAAATGTAAACCCATACATTACAAGATGGGTTGCAAACTGGCTGAGTGACAGAACCCACAGGGTCAGAGTTGCTGGCACCATGTCAGACTCAAAGCCTGTCACAAGTGGTGTCCCACAGGGCTCAGTCCTGGGCCCACTCTTGTTTGGCATCTACTTTTCTGAAGTACAAGCAAACACAGGAGGGTTATGGCTGACAAAGTTTGCAGATGACTGCAAACTGGGCACCGTAGTTGAAAACACATCCGACACAGATATCCTTCAGAAGGGTCTCACAGAAACGGATAACTGGTGCCAGAGCCTTGGCCTAAAGTTAAATGCCAAGAAATGCATAGTCATACCCTTCGGGAAAAACAAGGTTACCCCTAGCTACCATATAGGTGGCAATCCCCTGAACACAGAAGAAGTTATTAGGGACCTGGGAACCCAGGTTGACAGTAGCCTTTCATTCGACACTCATATTGCTAAAGTAGTTAGGAAGACCTTCTACATTGCCCACCTTATCATGAAGGGATTCACATCTAGATCAAGGGAAGTCATAGTCTACCTATACTCATCACTCATCAGACCAATGATCAAGCACAATGCCCCATTCGGAATGTATCTGACCCGACACTTGCAGCAGCTGGAGAGGCCACAAAAGTTCCTCACCAAAAGGATAAAGGGTCTCAAAAATCTGTCTTATGCTGCCCGACTGAAAGAACTCCAGTTATATTCAGTTGCTTACCGCTTGCTCAGAGGTGACCTATGCCTGACATACAAGGCCATGTCAAACCCAGATTTGATGAACTTGCTTCATCTCAAAAAATCTAGATCCCTCAGAGCCACAAGGGCGGGAGATTTAAACCTCGACACGGTTATTAATAGGACGTGCTGGAGGGATAGATTCATCACCCAAAGACTCCTATGCTGTGGAACAAAATCCCGGTTTATGTGAGGCAGAGCACCTCGCTGGCCTTGTTCAAGAGGAATCTTGACCAATGGATGGGAGATCGCAGATACACCCCAGGGGTTACCTCAGTGTCACTGCTCGACAGAGGCACAGCAAAATAATGGGCATAGTTTCTCCAAACTAAAGGGGTGGTGTAAGCCACAAAACTATGGGCTAGGCTTATAAATGCCCTCGGGCAGATAGCCTAGTATGAACCTATGAACCTATGAACCTATGAACCTATATTGGACACCGTATCATGAAAGGATTCACATCTACGTTAACAGAGGTCATTGTGCCCCTATACTGTTCTCTTATCAGACCCATAATCTAGTACAATGCCTCATTTGGGATGAACCTTACCCAACACCTGCAGCAGTTAGAAAGACCTCAAAGGTACCTCACCAAGAGGATAAAGGGTCTCAAATATATGTCATATGCTACCTAGCTGTAGACACCCCAGCTGTATGCAGTCACATACTGCCTACACAGAGGCATTGTATGCCTGTTGTACAAGGCCATGTCCAACACAGGAGTAATGGACATGCTCCACCCCAGAAAACCCAAATCCATCGGAGCTGTGAGAGTGAGAGATGTCAACCTCAACACATAATAAAATAGGATGTGCTGGAGGGACAGATACATAACCCAGAGGCTCCCTACACCCTGGAACAGAATCCCACTGCATGTTAGGCAGAGCCCCTCACTGACTCTCTTCAACAGGAATCTTGCCAAGTGGATGGATGATCGTAAATGTACACTGGGGGTCTTCACTGTGTCACGTCCAGACAGAGGCACAGTAAAGTAAATCATAAATGGCCATAATATTCACATAGCAAGGGTTGGCGAAAGCCACACACACTCTGGCTAGGCTTATAAATGCCCAAGGGCGAATAGCCTAGCATGAACCTATGAACCTATGAAGATACAAATTGTACAGGACAATAAGGATAATCACAAGGCTTTCTTAACTGATGGTAGGAACCTTGTTGGGAATTCACAGATATGCTCTGAATCACTCAAATATTACAAACAACATACCAAACACACACACATATTGCCAACATCCAACCTGACAGGTGCAGTGCAAACCCCCCCCCCCACCCAAAATGCAAAATATATATCCCAGCAGAGTGCTGGCCCCCTGACATTGCAGATGATGAGGTAACAGCCAGCATCTACAAAGCAAAACACACAGCATCAATGGTATGAGATGGTGTCCTGGGCTGAGTCCAACATGGACTCCAAGAAGAATGGAATGCCAAATAACACTACTGCTCAATGTCAGCCTTACCACAGGATATGTACCCAAAGAGCAGTGCACAACAACAGTGGTCCTTCTCCACAAAGGTGTTGCCTTAATGGATACTGCAAACTACCACCCCAGAATCCTGACAAGCTTGGTCTGCAAAGCTATGGAAAGGATCAGCATGTACCGCAGACATAAAGATATTTGGGACCTACTGACACTGGAACCTACCCAGTGTGGCTTTCTTAAGTGCAGATCCCGCCCCTTAAACATGTTTGACTCATTTGAAACAGTCATTAAGGTCATTGATGAGGGGAATGTGGTCCACACAGCGTAGCTGGACCTTGCAAAAGGCTTCCATACAATACCCCACTTGTTCATTATAGATAAGCTCACCAGATTAAATATAAATCCCTATGTCAGTAGAGGGGTTGCAAACCAGACCAAGGACAGAACTGACATGGTCAAAAATGCTGCAGCCATGTCAGACTACAAACCAGATATAACTGGCATCCCACAAGGCTTGGTCCTGGGACCTCCCTCGTTTGGTATATATGTCCCATAGGTACAGGCCAACATGGAAGGACTGTGACTGAACAAGTTTGCAGAGGACTACAAACTGGCCACCATATCTGACCCTCCAGCTGACACAAGCATCCCACAAAAGGGCCACATAGAAACAGACAACTGGTGCCATAGCCATGTCAGCAAGCTAACTGCAGAAAAGTGTATAGTCAACCCCTGTGGATATACAGTAAGTGCCCACCAATTACCACATAGGTGTTAACCCATTAAGTACTTAACATGTAATAAGAGACCTGGGGACACAAGTTGATAGATATCCTGCATTGGACAAGCATGTGGCTGTAGTGGTTACAGAAACATACCATATACCCACCTAATCATGAAGGTTGTCAGATCTAGATCAGGGGAGGTCATTGTGGCTCTGCAGTCATCCTTCATCAGCGTTACAATTGACTACAATGGCCCCTGTGGGATGTACCTCAGCAGACACCTCCATCAACTGGAAAGACCCCAAAAGTACCTCACCAGGAGTATCAAAGAGCTTGAACAGATGCCATGTGGTACCTGATTAAACAAACTTCAGCTCCACACACTGCCATACTGCCCACCCAGAGGCAAGCTGTGCCTGATGTATAAAGCCAAGTCCAAGCTGGAATCAATGAACATGCTGCACCTTGTACAATCTGAATGGCAGTGAGCTATGCACATGAGAGACCTGAACCCCAGCACTGACATACATAGGACAAGCTGTACTGAATGATCCATAACACAGAAGCCACCCCCACTCTTGAGTAAACTCCCAGTACAGGTTAGCCAGAGAGTCACTCATCGACTCTCCTCAAGGGGAATCTTGATGAGTGGATGGGAGATGGTAGGTTTACCCTGGGTATCACTGTTATGTCACGGGTAGACGGAGACACAGTATACTAACCATGACATATGTCATGGCAAACTCCAGTTACAATGTGTGTCGAAGGACAAACACACTCTCTGACTAGCATTAGAAATGGCCTAGGGCACATCGCTAGTGTTTGCCAATGTACACCTATGTTGTGGAATACACTACCAATGTTGGACAAGCCTGGTTTAAGTAGTTCATATCTGAACATAATGCAACATGGTCATATGTGCACAACTGGCCCCTAACCAGTCTGTTGTGCTCACTATGAAAATTTAAAGCAGTGATAGGACTAAAGCCCAGGATACTGTCCACCACAGTGAAAGTACTGAACCAGTACACTATACGGTACTACAGTGTTAGGTCAGTATGAAAGGATGTTGACAACTGTATGCAAAGTATCCCATGCAAACCCTGCAGGCACAGTATAATCCCTGTTGTGTTCATACACAAAGCAGTTGGACAGTAAGTACACAACATGACACACAACACACAACCATAAACGTGAGATATTGTTGAAGTTCACACTCATCCACAGATGTGGTGGACTGCAGAGTTCAACATATGGAAAGCTCACACTGGGCATGCTCGCACACTTAATGAGACATATGTCAGACAACATGCCATGGAAAGCCTGAACTGGGCATGCTCACACACTTAGGCCATATCTCAGTTTAGCAGTTGGCCACACATATCTGGTATTTGTACATGTTATTCCAGGAACCAACCACATTACAGCAATCTGCCCAGTGCACACAGTTAAATGACTACAGAGACATAAGTGATATAGTGGATCCCTCACATATTCAAACATCTTCCACAGATACACAAGTTGTTCATAGAAACAGGGAATGCTATGGCAATAAAGACCTGCAAACAGTCTATCAGCAACAAATATTGTGCATCTGACAATTAAACATATGGGTGTAGAGGTCAACACTAGGCTGTTTGCCCTAGGGAATGAAAGCTTAGCCAGAGTGTGCTTGGCATCTGCCTCCCCAGTACAGTAGGCTACTGTGCCACTGTAAAGTAGGTCACATAAGGCACCGTTTGAGGCTAGTGTGCTGTGCCTCCGTCAAGCAGGGACACAGTGGAGATCCCAGGGGTTGAATTTGCTAAGCCACATCCATGTTGTTGGTGTGTGCTGGAAGAGGGTTGGTGAGGATCTCTAACAGTATGTGGGCATCAATAACAGACTGAGGGGAGCCTTATCTGCAGTGTCTGGACAATTTCACTGTCAACACTTTGTCGTGATGATTATGAGGGATTGAAGTGTCATGCCAGTACTGTTCAGAGATGTCCTCCCTCTGTGGGCGACTGCTCTGCAATGTATTAGCTCACTCTGTCTGTTGGACAGGTCATATATGGCTGGTATACACCTGACAGGTGTCCTGTTGTGGAGGAGTCATGGGTATATTTGGGATAGCATGATCAATGCAAACCTTCCACATGCTCATAGAATGCAATTGTCAAGGATTATAGAGAGTGGCCTGTATACTCCCCCAGCATGGGTCCTTTGAAGTCTTCCACCCCAGTCTTCACAAGTGTAAAGTCTGCTTTTGATAAATACACTTTGTTTGCAGTGACAACCTTGCCTGGGGGCGGGGATGGGATATGGATGTCCAGGGAAAGGTGGGTATGGTCAGATATCAACAATGGTGGTCTACCTCTGGTGTGGAACAGTGAGTACCCATGTTGCAGATGGTCAGGTGCAATGTGTATTCCCCCTTGTGGCTGTGGTGAGTGGTCCTGCCATAGCACATGGACTCACAAATTGTAGTGGCTGTAGGGTAATGTTGTAGAGGCCTGAGTAGTTCCCACACACAATATACCTGTACCTGACGTTAACAACTGGAATGGTGTATGTGAGCACCTTCATATCTTGGCACTGTTCCCAGGGAAGCAAAGTGTGTGTCCTGGATGTGGGAGGGGTGGTCCAAACTGGTTGTGTTATGTGTTACAGGTCCTGTGGTCACGAAGCATGGTATAGAACATAACCTGCCAGTGCTGATGTGCATATCTGACCCTGAAGTAGGTGGCTGCAAATGCATATATATGCTATCCCCCACCTGACAGGTAGTAATAAATGTACATACCTCTGTAGAAATAATGATGTCAGCACCCTATAAATACTGCAGGTGCAGAGCAGATGCCCAGTAATTTGGATAGTGCGCTCTGCTAATGCGTCTCCCTCAAGTGTCATAATATAGTTAGGTAGGGGTTTGGAAGTAGGGTGTGTGCAATTACATGTGTGAGAGAACTGACCCTTTTGGCAACCAGTACAACACACCAGCTGGTGCATATTCCAGTCTCTACACAGAGATGATGTCAGCACCCTACAAGTACAGCAGAAGAAGGCAAATCTCCCAGTAATGCAAATAGCACGCTCTGCTACTGCGTCTCTCACTACTGTCATAGCACAGTTAGTTATGGCTTTGAATTCCACACATGCCACGTGTGTTTTTGTCACACAGAATGCCCATGTGTGTGGGTTGTTGTTCACAATAATGCATGACATCGATTAAACCAGTAATGGCAATGGACACAGATGATGTATGTGTGCCAAATACACATATGTACCTGTGACCTTCAATAGTTCCCATGTCTGACACCTGCCACATGTGAATACATGGTATTTGCACTGGATAACATTATGACTGTGGTCTTCTGTGCAGGTGCTGCATGTGGTATGTGTATATACAATGTGAGTTGTATATGGTATCATCCTAGCAGTGAGGGATACACATCTGGTCTGGGGCATATAGTCTACATGTTGTTGATGAACAGGTGCTGCATGTTTTCACCTGTTGTGGGAGTGGTAACAAGTTGTTCCATAGCAATGCAGTGACTACATGCTAGGAACCTTTCAGCTAGGGTGTTGTAGCTACAGTAATTCATCAGCATTCAGTAATACTTCAGCATTCTTGGTGAGGGTATGATGCCAACCAAGGTCAGGGTCATACCAGCCTGTGTCACATGCTCAGAGAGCCCTTCTATGTTCCCTATCATGTAGTCCAGGGAGGTACATTACAGGTCAGCCATAGTGGCATGGACAATGACTGAGTCATATGTGTCCATGCCTCTGACTGACCTGTATGCTTGTGTTATGTGGTGGACCATAGTGCCCCACGGGCATATCACTGTGACCTTCACCTTGTCCAGCCTGGTGAGCGGGACCTCACTGTACCAGATAATAAAGGTACCTAACACAACTGTAGCAGGTGTGTTGTCTAGTCATACAGGCTGTGACTGTTTGGCACACAGGATTTGTGTGCTATGTGTTGCACGTGCTGTGTTCTGGATTAATGTATGCCTGTGTGCCAGCTGCAGAGGTGTCTGCTGCTCAGGCAGGATGCTATTCTGAGGCTCCATGAATGCCCCAGTGTGTTCATGTGTTTGGATTGCTGTCAGTGTAGGTTTACATCAGACTGGTATTGTAGTCACTGTAGTATTTCATGCCACCTGACAGGTTATGCCAGTACTGGGTTCAGAGTGCTTAGTCCCCAGTTTGGCTATGTGGTTGCATCTCATACATGTGTTGTACGTCCATGTGTAGGGGAGAGGGTTGACTGTGTACATGTGGCAGCTGTGACATTGCCACATGACTCACATATTCCACAACTGTACCATAGAGGTGACTGACAAGTGACCTTTGCACATGCTACCATAGTATTGTGATTGCCATGGTGATTAGCAGCACATAGGGCCAATGGGGAACAAGGTACAGAAGGTGAGTGTGTGAGGGTGTAGTGCCTGTGATTAGTTAGCACTGGCATATATGACTGCTCACGTGGTCAAATGCCAGGTAAGTCATATGCAATGTGTCACAGGCAACGTACATGCGAACAGGACAAACAGTGACGTTCTGTCAAGTGAGACATGGACATACATATAGTAAGCTATGGAGATGTCACTAGGAGTCCACAGAAGCTCTGTAAATCTGCATTGCAGGTGGGATCAGTATTCCAGGGTAACTGCAAGCAAACATGCATGCAAGCAAAGCTACAGTAAGCAGGGCTGCATGTAGTCCATTGTACAACAAACAAGCTGTACCACTTCCAGTAGGTAACAGTGCAAATATGCAGGCACTATACACATGTGCATGGAAATACACAGGTCAGATGGCCAGGGTCCAGTCTCAGCGCACACAAGTGTACAGACCATGTACCGTCAGGATGTACAATAACCGGATGGAAACCCAGGTGCTCATACCTGCAGTAATACACATGTCAAATAACAGACACTGAGCCTTCACTTAGTGGTTCCATACTTAGTAGGATGTATGCTACCTGTCCTGCCACCACAGTATCCCTGACATTAATGGGGACTCTCCCTCCTGTGAAAGTTAGTTTTGTGTGTTGGGGCTGTCTTGCATGGTATGAGATGTGAGCTTGCAGTGCTAGGGTGCTCCTGTGTGTCCTGTACCAGTCGTGTAGTACTGTACACATATCAACATCCTCAAACATCCGCATTGCAGAGTTCAGTGTGGGCAACATGCCACTTGCAGTTTACATGTCCATCATTGCGTATCAATACTTTCATTACCTTATCCCCTGTGCTACCTATGTATGTAGCCTTCTGTTGACATCCTTACCACCAGTATGCCAACATGTGCAGATGATACACTATGGTACTTACCATGGGTGTAGAAAACAGTACAAGACAATCATACCCTTACTGCATCAGGCATGCTGGGATATACCCACAATTATATCAGCACACAGTACTGTTAACAACATGATACTATTACTACATGTCTATGTAGTCACCCTGTGGATCAGCAACATGTTAACCTGTACCTGCACTGATGTTACAGATAGCAGGAGGTGGCACAGTTTCATCATATGCACAGTGTGTGAACTTGGTATGCCTGAGTCTGCCACTGATACCACAAATTGACATGTATGTGTATGTGTGTTGGTGAGGGACAGCAGTACAAGGTGGGGCAATGTTGATGCAGTGTGTGCGTGTATGCAGTAGCCCTAGGTGTTGTCAATTCGCATGTGTGTATGGATGCACACAGTTCCACCTCATGGCTGCCATATACCGGTGTTTGTGGACAGCCACAGACTGTACCTGCCAGGTCATACAGATCAGTGTCTCTGGCCACGGACATGGTACCTGTGCCTTTCAGGGGTGCTATGGACCGTATCCGGTACCAATCCAGACTGGGTACTGTCATCAGAAGCAGGTGTTCATTGACTGGACACAGATCCCTGTTAGGCCTGTCCAGAGCCACGTGCACGTGGTCTCCTGGGGCGGTCTGATGACAGCACAGACACAGCATTGCTGGGGCTGCTGCTGGCACTATGGGGGCGGCCGCGGCCCTGTTGTCATCCACGATGACTGCCAGCTGCTGCTGTTGCTGGCATACGCCCACATTGACGCCTCAACTGTCCACCATTGCCCTGGCTCATGGACATGTAGTTGTGGAACTGATCTAATATGTCCCCACAACGTCTGTCTATGACATCGGTGAAATTACGGATGGCAGCCGCAATGTCACGCATACTGTCAGTCATGGCTGTGCGACATGCTGTCAGCTCCCTCAGACCCTGTCTGGTGTATCATTCTATACGTGACTGTGCCTGCATGACAGCCCGAAACATAGCTGAGGTTGTAAGACCTCTGTGGGCACATGTGACAGGGGCAGTACGCCCACGGATGCTCCCATGAGAACCCCTGGTCATCTGTCTGTGTGGTACCATCTCATGGCCATGCCCATGAGTGCTGTGTGGGGAAGCATGTGCCACAGATACCACATTACCCTGGTCAATGCCCACTGTATCCTGTCCATCACCTAGGGACATTGGTGACAAAGGGTGTATTGACAGGATGACTGTGCACATTGATGGCGTTGACAGCTGTGTACTGTCAATTGGCTGACCAATGACAGACCCTGGCACACCTTCCTGTGCCATTACACAGATGTCATCATTATCAGTACCCGTGGCACCTGATTCAGGTTCCCTGCTGCATGACACCAGAGCAGCACCAGAACCTGTGGGAGGGAAACAGGAAACACAGTTTACAATGTCTACACAATGTTACCAGTGATGCACACATGCACACGTGCACAGGTGCACAGGTGCACACATGCACACATGCACACATGCACAGGTGCACACATGCACAGGTGCACACATGCACACATGCACACATGCACAGGTGCACACATGCAGACATGCACAGGTGCACCCATGCACACATGCACACATGCACAGGTACACACATGCACACATGCACATATGCACACATGCACACAGTTGCACACTTGCACATAGTTGCACACTTGCACACAGTTGCACACTTGCACACTACTCAGTATGCGAGATATCAACACACAGACACAGACACACCTGCATGCATACACAGAGCACTACTAAGTGAGCCTAATATTACTATTACTATCAAGACTATTAAAGGTATTGTTAATACACACTCACCAGCATGGATAGGCTGTGTTGTAGATTAACATTTCTCCATTCATTTCTCCAGTTTCCTGTACTAAGTGTGTATGTACACTGATACCTAAGACTACTACTACTGTTAATGTGGGTGTGTGTGCTTTCCTGTGGGACATGTAGTGTAACTGGTATATAGCAGTGGCTCTTGCACTTTGTTGCTATGGCTTCAATATTTGCCCTTTACATTCACTACTTGTATGCCTGCTAGGTGTCTTGACTGTAGTGTGTTGCTGTGGCTTTCCTATTTTCCATGTACATTCACACCTTGGAATGCTTGCTATATCTGCTAGGGTGTTACTGCATGCAGTGTGGTCTGGCCATGGTGTGGGCCTTTACATCTATTAGGGTATTTGAGTATGCTGCTGAGCAGGCCCCAGAGACTCTCAGGTGCATCTTTTATCTGCCTCATGGAATGGTACATATCAGTGGAGTACACCCATTAAATTGCCTGGTATTCTGCAGTTGTGACTGTGGGTTAGCATGAGCATATGTATTACTACACTATTTCCGACGTGCAAGTGGTGCATACTTTCAGTACTTCATAGTTACCATTGCATGTGTTGTAACACCTTTCTGCCTACTGTTTGTACATTTCACAGGGTGTCTGTGGGGCATCCCTGTGACTCAGTCACTGTTGCTATGTCTAGGCTCTTAACTATTCAAATATGGCAGTGTCAGACCTCTCAAGTGTACAGATATTTGCAGGATGTCCACATTTTTGCCTCATATTTTGGTCCATATCTCATAAACAGCTTTTTCTGACAAATCACTCTGGGCTCAAGTCAGACTATAGTGACAAACATTTCAGTTTCAGACTTCATACCCTTCCAAACATCCAACATAATGCAAAACCTGTTACTCTCTCAACTGTCTAAGTTTGTTGGAGCAATATTTGGAATGTGTCCCTGTTTTGGGCCTTTGCTCCACATTTTTTATTACTTAGTCTGGATGTGTTGCTGTAAGAGGTTGTGGGGTATGGGCAGTGATTATCCTGCTGTGAGTATGTGTGTGGCTTGCAAGGTGCTACAGTGACATTATTACCTACTAGCTACCAACTAGCATGGCTGTTTCTGTTCACACAATACTATTATAGAAATCCACTACATTTGACAGTAAATATACATGACATGCTTTGTGTACTACACATCCTATATTCCCTTTACATTCATTCCTACTATTACATGATATATTTATTGTAGCACAATGTTCTTATATAACAGTCATGGCTTAGTGGTAAGTCATGCAGACTACTGTTTTCAAGGTCCTGGGTTCGGGACTGACAGTGGGATTTTATTTTGCTTTTGAGAAGACTACAGGCCTTGTCATTCAGAGTGACTAAGGCACTTTTAAGCAGTTGTAACCGGGTTAGCACTGGTTTGCGCGGAGCTCACGCATGCGCACTGGCGTTCACCTCCGCGCACACCCGCTTACAACTGCTTAAAAGTGCTTACTCTTGCGCACACCCGCGCTAATTTCTTTGAAAGAAATGAAAATGGGGAGACAGGAAAGTGGTGAAAAAGGGGTCACAAAGAGGGTAAGACAGTAGGGAAACAAGCTTATGTTTTGCAGGAGAGATGTAGGTAAGGCCCATAGCTGCCCATTTCTTCATCAGCAACAGCTGTGCATATGTTTGTAATTTGGTGTGACATTTGAAACCTTCCACCCCTGAGAGAGGTGTAAGGACAACAATAATACTTGTTGTACAGCCAATTGTAATTGACAGTTTCCATGTCCAGCAGACGTGTGCGAAATGGGCAGCTATGTATGGGGCGTAATTTTTTGTGGGTACAGAGTGCCCTTTTTTCTTCAGGTGAGAGTGGTATGTCAGGTACAGGAAGTCGGTATAGCTGGGGAGGTAGGTTGGGTAGGTTAACAGACAAGACAAACAAGACGCATACAGGGGCGGTGTATGACACATGTGGGGGGGGTTATACAATTGATGGGGATGAATGTTTGGATATCTAGAGCCCATGAGCCCACAGATGTCAACAGTGAAACTGATATCCCCACCCATGGGCAGTTGCCACTGTGCCTTCACTGCCCAGGATGGGGCTGTGCTGGGGGCTGTGTAGACCGGGCAGCAGGCACACCTGTTAGTTGTGCCACCCATGCCTCAAGCTGGCATAGGGGCCCAAGAACAGCTTCCAGGATCTCCCTACGCACCACAGTTCGGACATTACGGAGGGTGAGTGGATGTTCTCCTCTGGCCACACTTGCAGAGGGGGGACGAGCCCCATCCCCTGCAGCGCTTCCACCTGCAGGTGGCACAGGGCCACCGGAGGAGGTTCCGGCCTGGGCACTACTGCCAGGTGCACTCGCCAGCTGAGGAGGGAGAGATGGGTCCGCTGGAACCCGCCTTCCCTGTTGTCCTATGTTTTGCATTATGTCATGACAGTTTGGGTTAGTAACATACAATACCATTCGCAATTAGTTGTAACAGCATGCATTAGTATTCCCATTAACCAAAACCCAGATATTCAAACCATTGAACAGCAAGCATAACACATGCATATTTTGAACAGCAATACACAGTCCAACAACATGCAGGGTTGATTGATGGCAACAGGCCATCAGGTTTGGATGTATGAACAGGGCAGATGCATCAACATACATGCAAATATGTATGAACCAACAGGACAAATGTCCAGGGGTGTTAATTGTGATTGCACATACCAATTTCACGTGGAATGGATTATATGTGGTTATAGGGTAGGGTGAAGAAAATTTAATTAACAACTTCAAATACCAATACATATGCTGTACATTTCTAATAGCTGCAGATATATTCACACTGCAGTTCTGCCTACAGTTTCCTATGTGATAACTACTTCAAGTTGGTGATAGGAATGTTACTGCTATATCAATATACATTTTCATTTTTATTCATACACATTCATATCTGGCTCTGTTCGGCTACATCATCCTGCTACATTTGCTTTATATAGCTATAGACAACTGTGGATGTTTGGTATTTCAGACAACCATACTATCTGCATATTGCAGACTGAGAGCAACATATCCAGATTTTGGGATACACATTCCAGCTGCGGTACCGTTTTCAACACATGTTACTGTTTGGTTCTGCCTGTCACATTCATTTCATTCTGTACTGACTGCAGTATACTTTATTCAGGAGTTATTACTACTTTATTGGTGGATTCATAACTCTTTCTCACACTCTCTCACTTGTTTTATTTTTACAATTCAGGATGGTACTTAATTCTAGGCTTTATTGACATGTTTTACCTGTAGTTATAACAATCCTTTCCAACAGTCTCACTTCTCTCATGTTTCTGTATTTCAACAGGGATATATTTCACACATGTGTTTTACCCAGCTTCTGCAGCTGTACTTTTCAGCTTGCTGCAGGTTATGTACTATTATATTACAGGTGGGACATCTTTATTTCAGACTTGTTTCATTTTTATGTTTGGATTACAGGCTGCTTCACACTTTTGTAATCAAGCAATACTTACAAACCCTATTACACTGTTACTTGCACATTTTATTAATTAGTGACTACACTGCACTCTTTTGCTAACTGTCATACTTATATATTTATTTACAGTTACAGGGAGAGAATTACTGACCTGCCTGGTGGCGCAACCATGCCAGCCTATCACCATAGGCTCTACTGTTCACAGAACGGACATCTGCAGCTGTAATATAAATAAAGTAATATTAGAATACACATCTCCATAATATCAGCTAGGTTAATTTCTTATATAAATAATTACATGTAACTTACTCAGTAGTGGGGCGTTGGGCATTTGCCGGGCCTCCTGGATCCAACGGTTCAGTTGGTCCTGCTTCCGTCTCTTCAGGTCCGCATGGTGGTGATGGACCTGCTCACCAGTCCTTGGTATCCCTGTGGCACTGGTGAGATCATGAGCCAACCGGTCCCACACCTCAGCCCTATATGCTCCCCACAGGACCTGGCCCTGCATGAGTTGGGCCTCTTGATTGTGGACAAGGAGCCAAACCATATATTTGGACTCCTCAACGCCCCACCTCTGTGCTCGGAAGCAACTACCCTCACCTACACCTGACATTCTGGCTGCAAGTCAGTTCTACAATCGGTTATGCTGTGTATTCCCACCTATAGGGCTTATATATGCCGTTTTTCCCGCACGTATCTGTGATTGGCCATTTTGGAATTGTATCAGCTTCACAAAACCTGCTTTGTCATGCTCCTCTTTCTATTCATTCCTATATATATGCTATTACTGCATTTCTAAGTGCAACTGTCATGGCTTAGTGGTTCAGTACCTTGACTATGGTGCATGTTATCCTGGGTTCGAACCTGGCCACTGCTTTTTATATTTTATGACTGTCTACACAGGCTAGGAGGTGTGTCTGTGTAAAGGCAGTTGCCCGTCAGTTAGCTTGTTGGCACGGCGCGCAGCTCCGCGCAAACGGGTTACACTGGTTTATGCGTCATTTGGCTGTCAGCACGCATATTACGCTCAGCTCAGCTATGGGCACACAGTTTCAGCGTGTTAAACCACTGCTCACCTACAGGCACTCATTTTACACCTGTTAAACCACTGCTCACCTACGGGCACTCATTTTATACCTGTTAAAACACTGCTCACCTACAGGCAGATGTACTCAACTTGTTAGACTGTAGCTCAGCTATAGGCACATCTGACATTTTTTTTTATTATCTCACATTTCTTCAAAATATATGGCCCATTTCATTACATTTTACATAAAATATAATTTTATATGTGTACATATATGTCAGGGACTTGTTTCGTGCTTATTTCACTAAAAATAAAAATTGATGTTGTGGGGGCTCGAACCATGACTGCCTGCTCTTCAGCCGACATCTCTACCACTATGCTATTGCTTCTTGGCTTACTTTTGCATATTTAGTTCTTATATACTTTTCCACTGACTGCTAACTGTGGCTAAGCTAGGGGCATGCCCGCGCAAACGAGCGCACTCACGGGCAAACATCTTTACAATTTAAAAAAAAATTATAAGATGTTCATTTCTACATTTTATGTTCGTAATCTGTGGGGGCATGTGTTGTGTTGTGTTTATTCACATTTACACGGGCTCTGTTGTGGGGGTTTACTTTTGGGACTTTAACTCTTCTGGGGGCGTGTCCGTTTGCAGAGCTCGGCCTACGGACACGCCCCCTACTGTCTTCCATGGACCGTGTTAGCCTTAGGTGTGATTCAGCATGCCCTCATGCATATGCATGACATGCTGACGTCACACTGTTTAACTGCAGCCTCCGTGTAAGCCTTGTAACTCTTACACGGCGGCTTTGTGAATCCTGCCCAATGACAATTAAAATGTAGTACAATGCCAGTAGTGTTACAGTGCAGTATAGCTCGTGGGCAAAATAGAATCTAATCTTAAACAACAACTTTGCTATAAAAACATGGCAATTAAGTTTAGATTGCACTTTAACACTTCCAATACTCTCCCATGTTTTAATTGTCTTTCTTGCAATTTTAAATGTTTTGTCACTTGAAAAATAGATAATATAATATATAGTAATATAGTACATCTATCAATATGCAAGAAATATCCTTGCTTTTAAATGGGCAAAATAAAGAGTTGAAAGATAGAATATGTGAAAATTACTCAGATATATGTAAACATGTGAATACAAATGAACTTTATAAGGCAACTTAGAACATGGTAGTGACCATATGTTTAGGGTGATACAAAATATTTGTATTAATCAGAAATGTAGTGATATCTGGCACTACACAGAACTTGCTAAAAGTAAATGGATGAACTATTTTTGTGCTGATATATATCCTGATCGTAATGTTGCTACTAAAATTAAAGCATTTTTTGAAGTGGAAATAAAATTGGGTATGATAATGTCTATTACTGTAATATGTGCTTTGTTGAACATTAAGTTTATTTAATAATTTTTGGTCTGATACAAATTAATTTGTTTGCAAATACACATACTTTGTATTTTAGAAAAAAGTTTAATATTTTTATATCATGTGGCATCATTTGATCATGTGACCTAGATTTGTATGTGCATTATGCAGTGTACTATGTTAGAAACATTCAGAAATACCTGGTCTTGAAAGGTTTCCTGTTTGAGACTGTGTATTGTTTTTTTTTTTTTTTTTTTTTTAATAAAAGTTAAAACTATAATGTTTGGAACTCCTTTCAAGTTTTTGGATTGTACTTTTTATTTATTGGTGAGCTATATTTTTGCTGCCACATTCCTTCTTTTTGACTGTCTACCAACAACTCAAGCAGGTGGGGCATAATTTTAAAGACTCATTTTAAAATTGGTGCAATCAGGAGTGCAGCACTATTGCAGTGCAGTCAGTAATTTGAAAAGGTATCTAGTCACCTACATCAGGAAGACAACCCACATCCTTCTGGCTTCCAGCACCAGAGCTGAGTGCACTATCTGCTGAGGCACTGACACTGACAACTGTTGCACCCCAAAATGCATGTCGATCTATGGTTATGGCAACTTTAGCTCTTTTTACATGTGTTTTTAAATCTACTTTTTTCTTATTCCTGATTTCATTTCCATTTTTCTTTATATCATCCCTATTATTTCTCTCCAGTAGGATGTTGTTAACTGTACAAATATTGAAACAAAACTTAAATGTCTAAAATGCATGCTATATATTCCAGGGTATACCTTCTTTCACTGTTTCCAATCCATTAGGATTGCTGGTAGTGTTTCACTAACAAACAGTTAAAGCTAGAAAAATAATATTATTGGAATTGAATACAATAATATAGGAACCAATTACCAAAGTAATATCCTCTAGGTCTAAGGAAGTCTAGATCTCTGTCTCTATTTTCCTTCATTAGGGATCTGTGTCCATTAAATAGCATGACGAGGTCAACAAGAAACTCAGGGATATAACAATGACTTTTTAACAGCCATACAATGACTGGGTAAACTGCTCATCATCAGATGAATATATGTTCATAAGTTATTCCTAGGTTAATCACAGTTGGGGGCCTTTTAAGCCTAGTCATGTTTCCAAAAGGTGAGAATTAAACTCTGTACCTTATGTCAGTAAGGTAACCCCTTGAACAATTACACAAGCACAAAACTCCATTTGCATTCTGTTTTGATTATAATTTATTTAAGAAATTGTTTTACTGACTTCTCTTTTGCTTTATATCCTGTTTTCATAGCTCATTATTTTGTTTCCATCCAGGCTTAGGTATAAGCATGCAAATGAATTTGAATTGGGACATAAAAGATGTCCAAATATTTATTGACTATGCTAATAAAGTAATTTGGAGCAAAGAGTATGAAATCCAAATAGGGGTGACAACACTGTAGCTCTGAAAAACCTAGGATCATTTTTCTGTTCAGCAATAGTTACATGGTTACACCTTCTAAAATTAATACAGAAATAGTACCATTATTTTTAACCTAAGAGTAAAATCACTCACAATCATAAATAAGCCATCCTTCCTAGAATTTATTAATGGACACTGTGATGCAATAAAGGATATATTTATGAAAAACAACAAATATGTAGTCATCAAAGAATCTGCTCAGATACTATTCATGAATTATATGATATTCATAGGATCGCAGGTTATTACTGTGGTAAACAGTCTAGGTGACTTTTGAGAAGCCTAGCCAGTGCACCCAAGGAAACTTGCTAACAAATTAGCTGACCTACATTAAGGAGAACAATACTGAATACTGAAGCAAGAATTTGTGAATAACCATTCTGTCATCAAGACTCGTTTTAAATGTGCCAAGTGTACTGTTTTTTTTGACATGCAAAAGAAGTCTACTCCATAGGCAGTGGATATATTGGGTCAGATATATATCATGACAGCAGGTCCTATTTATACTATAATGAAGACTGAGATCTTTGGCAAGGGTATTCATTGATTTACTAGTTTTCTGAAGGTGAATGTGGTTTAGTTGGAAAATGTTTACAAAACAGGGAAGTTTAACCAAGGGATACTGTGTAGAAGAATGTATAGGATGGAATAAAGGAATGGGGCTTTTAATATATCTGGGTAGTGTAAACATCTTAGTCCTATAATTTTTATTTGTTTAGGAATCTTTAAAGCCTTTCACTTTGGACAAGGGGTTGGGAGAGGTGCATGCCAAGGGGGTCAACATGTTCTATGATGGGGCTAATGAGGGAAGAATAGAGTGGGATCTGGACTTCTTGGCTCTAGGGGATATTCCATTGGTGATTGTGTACCAAGGTAGCATGATTTTCTATTTATGACTGATACATGATGATCAAAGGTTAACTTGTTGTTAGTGACTGTGCTTGATCTCTAACAACTTTGTTAACTTTGCTGAGCTTATGACCTTGGTTTTAGAGAACAATTTTATTTTTTTTAAAGATTACATTCTTCTATATTATAAGCAAATCAAGGAAGGGTGTCATATGCCCCCATTTTTGCTAATTTGGTCCTGTTGGAGTGGGAAAATACATCTGCTTTAGAAAGTACATATAGTAAATACATCAAGCTGTATTTAAGATTTTTGGACAATATATTTATTTTATGAAAAGGACCAATGTGTGAAATTGAACAATTTATTAATTATTTACATTGAACATCCTCTTATCTCAAGCTTACCTACAATTTTAGTTCAACAGGTATCAATTATCTAAATACCATGATAACACACACTGGTAATGGTTTTAAATCTAATGCATACAGGAAGCCAACTTTTAGTAATTCTTATTGAGAATTTTCTAGCTTCCATCCCTTTAATCAGAAAAAAATATATTGTTAAAGGACAGATTATCAGAGCAGCTAGAATGACTTCCCAGTTTGAAGATATTATTAAAGAGTTGGGTTTTATGTGGAACATGTTTATGAAAAGGGGCCAGCCCTCCCCCTTGATCAATAATGTCAGGGATTATGTGATTTCACAATGGGGCCTCAAGTACAAACCATTGTTAGGTTTAGAACCACGAATGACAACAAGAATTATGAAAGGACCTGCATTTTAGAATATGGAACCCATTTTAAAGAAGTCAAGAGTATTTTTTATGAGAAATTGCAATATTTTAAAGGGAAACCCTGATGTCTATCAAATTTTGGGAAATAGCCATTCTTTTGTTTTTCAAGATTGGCTTCAATATAAAAGCCAACTTGGAAAATGTTGATTATTCAAGAAATTTGGGTAAGGCAAGGGTAGATGGGACTAAAAATTGTTTTTTTGATTTGATTTTACATAATACAACAAGGACAAAGGTCTTTTTCTAGAGAGGAAATTGTCTTTCCAAAGGGGTGGTCTATTTGGCCAAGTGTCTTGACTGCCCAGCATCTTATGTCAGCAAAACTGATACAGCTTTTACAAGTTGTATTTATGAACATTTATACAGTATAAGTAAGAAGAATGACAACAGTGGCCTATTTAAACATCTCTCAGTTAGTCTCAACTGTTTGAGGTTTAATTTTACAATATTAGACCAAATTCAGGTTAATCCCAGGGGCAGTGATGAGAAAACCCTTTTGGACGAAAAAGAGATAAGGTAGCAGCTTAGGCTGAGCACATCTCACCCTCCAGGAATAAATGAGAATATTTCTCTTCAGCCTATTCTAAAACTAAAGTCAGTTAGGTCATAAGTAAATTTTAAACAAGTGTTTTTAATACTAGTTTAAAAAGGATTTAATGTTTTAATACTATGGATTTTATCATATGTGCCTTTATAAAAATGCATCATTTCTTGTTGCTTTAGATTGTGAAGAAGGACCGATCACATTGGACAAAAGCAATTAATTTTTGATTATTGCTACAATAAAAGTTTTTTGTTTTTAAGTCCATCTCGGTCTGTTTTGTTGGCAGTCATGATACTTTACATTTATGTAACTTTAGTCTTTAATTATTTGCCAGTAATTCGCCAGAAAAGCACAATTTTATGAAAAATGGATCAAAAATACAAGGCAAAAATCTGGACATTCTGCAAAAATCTGTACAGTTAAGTGGTATACTTCCTGGACATCTTTATGTTTCTTTGTACTTCCAAACCCACATCGTTATCCTACTCTGATATTCCATAATCTCTCCACTTTCAAAAGTACTTTCCATCTTAAATCTCCCTGTACTTATGTGCCATTCTCCATATTTCATATCACACATCAAAGCAACAATACCCTATCTTATATAAACTCAGAGATGCTGCATACACAGTTGGGTTGATTAAACTTAAATCCTATTCTTTACGTCTGTATAACAAATCCCTCTATTTTCAGGATTTAACCAAGAGTTCCAGGAAATAACTGCTTTCATCAATTAATTTTCTTTTACACTAGGAATCATATAAACCTTAGCCAAATAACATTCAAACAACTGAACATATAAACTTGTTATTATAGGACATCCTGAATAATTTTTATAACCTTCTTATTGCTTTAATCTCATTCATTATACCATCTCATTGCTTACAAATAACCTCTTTTTTCAAAATTATACTCCTAACAAAGTTGTTCATTAACAACAAATGTAATACCTTCTATTGTTCCTTCTTTACCTAATCCTCAACTCTTATTCTTCATCACGTTACCCTACTTCTCCAAGCACTTAACTAGCTATCTAATCATTCTTCCCATCAATTTTTCATCCTTTCTTATCACAATTATATCACCTGTTATGAAGCAAAATTATGAATACATCCAATTTAATCTGTAAAATGTCTCCCAACATATTTTCACATGTCTATCCCATCACTGCATTCATAAGTAGAAAAATAAAATAAAATAAAATCACACTAATAGGATAACCTTGCCTCATAGATCTTCTCATCTACACTACAGAGCTTATCCATTCATTTAGCAAAATCCTAACTTTAGAGTTATTGTAAATGGATTGTAACACTTTCAAAATACTACCTTTCTAACCATATTCCTTCATAATATCCTATAAACTTTCATAATCAACACAATCAAATGCTTTTCTAGCATCCCATACTTACAATGTAATATCTTTACCCATTTATAAAATATCATCCACTATTTCTGAATCTAAAATTAACAACTCTAAGAGAGTTCTATTCAATATGGTGACTTGAAAGCATCACTGGTTAAGAGCTCTGGGATCTTTTTTTCAAAAGAAAACAGAAAAAAAGTCTACTTATCAATTTTTTTGTCTTCTTCCTCAAATTATTTGATTAATCAGTTAATATGATTTAACAATTGCACTTAAATTTTGACTTTGCTTTGCAATTTCTTATATCATCTTACCTTGAAGATTAGTTAATCAAAATTTTCATATCCTGATTCATCTCTCAAGACAGATATTCAACAACTAGCATCTTTTCTTCAAGATATTTCCACAAAGATTGACTCCTTTCAGAAAAGAATGGATGACCTTCAAGAAAGTAGTTTAAAATAAATAGATTTACTGAAAGACATGCTTCATAAACAAAATATTAAGCTTCAGGGCATAGAAACTTCATTAAATGACATTGATGGAAGAATTCAGGAAAATGAAATGCATACTGATTTTATTCTTACACAAAACACCAGGCTACTACTAAAATGGAAGATTTAGAAAACTGTGAAAAGAAGATGTAACATAAGGATGTTTGGAGTTCCAGAGAAAACTGAAGCAGATGATATCATCTCACTTCTCACAACTTAGACATCTAGTTTTCTAAAGTTTCAAGAAGGTCTGTCATACGGAATTTAACAAGTTCATCGTTCCTTGGGTAAACCACCTTTTTCTATAAAAAAACAACCAAGATATTTTATTTTCAATTTTATGTCATATGTTGATAAAGGATCAGTCCTGAAATCAGCCTGGTCTAAAGCTCCCCTCAGTCTTGGTCAAAATCTAATTAGAGTTGACAATGATTATACTGCTAAAACTAATACAAGAAATGCTGGCTACTGAGGAAATCTATTAAACAGAACATCAAAACCCATCTTTTTTTACCACCAAAATGTAAAAGTCTAGTACTTCATTTATTAAAAACTGCGACATCATTCTTTCAATGGAAGTCATTTACTGGGCTACAGCTTACCCCAAACAATCTTCTAAGAAACAACAATGATCTGAAGTTGCAAGTAAAAAGTAGAATCCTGCTCCACCCTTTATTCAATAAAAAGAATAACTTTGTCTCCTATAGTAAGATGTCATTTATAGCTCCATGTTCCATTAGTATATATAGTCTTCAGTTTAAATAATTCTTTATCTGCAGTTACTCTGTCAATCTTTTTTGTATAATGAGTATATTGGTTTTTATCCCTGCACTCCTAGTTTAACATTTTATACTTCTTAAACATATGTTTATTCTTAGCTGATAGACTATCTACATTAGTACTTATTCACCTTACTATTAACAATATAATTTAAATTTTACTACATTTATTACTCTATAATAAATAGTAAGCAAACTGTACTAATGTGATATTCCTATTGCTTATTTTTCATATACATTATTTTAATAGCTTTATATTTGACCATTCTTTTCTGTTGATAAATATTTTATCATTTTTCATGAATAACTTCCTTTAATATGAATTGTAATATTATGGAATTTCTTTGCTTATTTTTATTTGGGTCTATACTGAATCAACGAACACTTAAAAAGCAAATGCTGATTCATTGACCCTATTTAAGCGAAAGCTGTTCCACAAAAAAAAAAATCTTAAAACAGTATATAATGTTGGGGGCTTCACCCCCCACACCCCCCTACTTAAATATACCAACTCCGAGATCGCACCACAGTGGAGGAAATGGCAAACTCCCAAAACGGGCCCAGCAATTTTTTTCCCCTGGGAAAAAAATTGCTGTTCCGGGTGTTCGGGATTGTAAGCTTTCGCTTACATAGGGTCGATGAATCAGCATTCACTTTTTTAAGCATTCGCTGATTCAATATAGACTATTTTTATTTATGTCTCTAAATCAAGAGTTTCTGTTAAATATAATGTCCTTTTAGAATGTTACGTCACACATCTAAGCATTCATTAATGCTGCTTTCTTGGTTGCTTTCCTGCTTATTAAGCTATCAGTATGCCAAACATATTTGCATTTATACTTCTTCATAATGTATTCAGTCAGCATTTCTAATGCAATTCCAAATGCTATTCCTACTTGAATTATCTCCTAGCTTACTTATCTATTTGAATTACTTCTGTTTAGCATGATAATAATGCTTCCTTAAAGTGACTTCATCCACTTATATATAATATTAAAATAAATAAACATCTGTTCGTTTATGTATATAAATACTACATTTTTTAGTTTATGTATAATATTCCAATTCAGTTACAATTACTGGTATGTTTTAGGACTTGGAACTTTGAGCTTCTGTGGGGTTAATGTTGCTTCGGATTATTTTACCGTTGTGAATTTATAGATGTTCAATATGATTTGGGATGATTTTGCAGGACTGTTTTATCTTTTGATATTGTGATACGTGTTATATTTATATCTGAATTTTGTCTTCCTTTTCAATCTGCTTGCAAATGATTTAATTACTGTGCTTTGGATGTTGGTTATCTTGTGTTTGTTGTTTGATTTTCATAGAGCAGATATTGTCTGACTAGATTAAAGATTTTCCATTTGGTAATTATGTGCCCTGGAAGATGTTGTTTGGCTGTGGCAGTGACATTTCCTGAGACTTGTGCTTGGTACTTTAAATGGATAGTATATCTGTGGAATTTTATTTTTACAAGCTCACACCTCTGTTTGTGAATTCATGATTAGAGTGCGATATTGCTGCTTGCTTTTTTTTAACCTTCTATGCTACCTACTTGTTACGATCCTTATATCAATGAATATATATCACTAATAATGTATGATACACCTGAAAGGTTCTGTTACCAATGTAGAGTGGTTTACATTCAGGATGTCAACATTTGTGTTAGCTGGCCAATTAAAGGTAAATAATTTTTAGTTACATCATGATGCTTCTTTTAATAAATATAATATACTATACTATAATATAATATATTATAATATAATATAATATAATATAATATAATATAATATAATATAAGACAACATAAACAAAATGACTAGAATATTTTATTAAACTATGAAATTAGAGTAAATAACAGAGAACTATTTATTCAAACATATATATATGCAACATAGCTGATAATCTGTGTACAGCCATATAATTCATTTCTATAATGTTATATGAAATATTATATATCTGGTAATGAACTGATATTTGGTATTTGATATTTAATCTACTTAAATATAAATTGTGCTGTAGCTAAGTAGCACATTCCTGCTGATGAAACTGGTCTGATCTCTTTGTTTAATTCATATGATTGTTTACTGATATAACTTAAATGTCTTAGGTCTGATAAACAAATAAGTAAAACACTGACTTATAGTAGTCTTTCTAGTCTTTTCTTATTATGGCTTATCTGTTGTTTTATGTATACTGTGACATCCAGTTAATATCTCACCGGACTGCCACCAATTAATGTGACGTCCAGGTAATAGCCTACTGAACTGCTACCAAATAATGTGGCATCCCTTACTATACTGGGTCAGTAACTAAGGAGCTTCAATCCTCACTACTGACTCCAATGTGAAACTATCACTTAAACAAGAGTAATATTTCACAATTTTCCCCCAGAGCATAACAGGAACACACTTTGTCTGCTGGGACTGGACTGTATACTTCTGTCCACGCCTAATGTAACTCCTTATTACACATCCCAGAGCAATGTGTTTCAGTAAAAGACCTCTGATACACTCACACTTAAATAAATTAGATCTCACACATCCAAACACTTCTGGGAAAGCCTGGCACAGATTTCCAGCTGAGTCCCTTTCCCAAAATAATATGGTAATGCTGTCACCAATCAGAGTGTCTTTAAGCCCTTCTAAAGGGGTGTCCAATTATCAAATTTATATATTAAAACAAATAGTAGCAAATTACCTAACTAATCTAGCTGATTAGTTATAATTTCCTAATTAACTAACGAATACTGCCCCTGATCTAAACTAAGTTACTAAAATAGAGCAAAGGCAGGCTAACGGTTCTTAGGGATTCCTTTTTGGGTATCCACCGCACAGTTCAACTGTCAACTGGTACTAACAACTGACTGTTAACTGGTTGTAACTGTCATCAGCAGGCTGTTTTATAGGCTAGCCCAACTGTTAACTGTTCCACTTCTAATTTTAATTTCATATTTTTGAATTAAACCAACAGATGTTTTCTAAAAGTTCCTTCCTTTCTTTCAGCTTCTGACAGTAACACATAGCAACTGTCAATATTCCGATGACATCATCTGCTGATCAGCTGAATCTGAAACAGTTTGCCTTTAGAATCTCTTTTCACAAACATGTGCAGTTAAAAATGTAAAAAGACACTGTTCAAGTCTTTAAAACATTCTGTTCAAACAGATCATAAATCAACATGTAAGAACTTATTTACAATACCATAGCTAGTCATGCTGACATACAATACATAGGACAATCTGAAATTATATACAAAACTTCAGCTGGGTATGTATGCTAGCACAGATGACAGTGTCTAATTTCTTCACATATACAATGTAAACTAATGACTTTATATATATGTGTGTATGTATATATATATATATATATATATATATATATATGTTTACTATCATATGGTCGAATACACATTGCTCAAACCTGTATATGTCCGAATGTAATTAGCGAATCCTGGGATGCCGAATGGTCAGAATGCCAGAAAGAACACCGATTACGACATTTCTGACCACTCTACATCCAGAAACGAGTGCTACCATGGGTCAAAAAGGGGACGGAAGTTTGCAATTCACAATATCTGCATTCACAAATGTGGGATGTTGCCGCAATCCTTTCGGACATTCGGGCTCGACCATATGGTGATAAACTATATATGTGTGTGTGTGTGTGTGTGTGTGTGTGTGTGTGTGTGTGTGTGTGTGTGTGTGTGTGTGTGTGTGTGTGTGTGTGTGTGTGTGTGTGTGTGTGTGTATATATATATATATATATATATATATATATATATATATATATATATATATATATATATGGTTCTACCTCACATAACCGAAACACCAAAACACCGACAACGCAATCACCGAAACCACATAACCGACAGTACAAAAACACGAAATTCCACATGCCCGACAACGAAATAACCGACGGTACACAAACACGAAACCTCATACACTTCACACACCACAATCAACAAACAAAACACATTCCCCATCCAAAACCACATACGCAACACAAGCACACCAAAATCCCTACAAACCCACACTAAACCTCACATACACAACTACCTACAACCCTAACCCAAACCCTAACCCTAAGGTCCGTCACTACCAAGACACTTACCTGGCCCGCTCCCTAACCCTAACTCACTTATCCGCCCCTAACCCAAACACAATCACTACCGCACTTACCTGACCCGCTCCTAACCCTAACTCACTTATCCCGCCCCTAACCCAAACACAATCACTACCGCACACTTACCTGACCCGCTCCCTAACCCTAACTCACTTAACCCACCCCTATCCCCACAGACAGTCAATATCCACACTTACCTTACTCGCACCCTAACGTCCGTCACTACCGCATACTTACACAGCCTTTCCCCATGTCGGCATCCTCGGCGTCGGTGCTTTCATCCGTCGGGTCGGTCTTCTCCACTGTCGATCTTCTGGGTCCCGTCGTGTCGGTCTTCTCAGCTTTCGATCTTCTGGTGCTCTCGGTTTTCGTGTCGATGTTCCGGCGTGTCGTTGAAGTGAGGTAGAACCATATATATATATAGTCACACGAACAACAATATCTTACTAGTTTGTATTTCTTCACTCTTCTTGATTTTGCTATTATTTTAGTATATGAATTTAACTACACATTTATTGGGAATTTATTTCATTCATTCTGCATCCTGTTATATATTTTTCCTTATTGTGTCAGACTTGTTTTAGCAGCTAAAAAGGTCAACCCAAATGAAATAAAACTGTTTAAGATGATACTTGTTTAATATACAAAGCACATTTCTAGCTTTAGTTTAATTTCTTCAGATGCTTAGGCTTTTTGACAGGAGTGGACCCCATTCCTAAGTCAGGGCATATTTAAAGTTCATGAAATCAGTTTTGCTTCATTCTTTGACATTTGATAAAAGTTTTCTTCTCAGCACCTGCAATGGGCTCACAATTGCCTGTCTCTCTTTGCAGTTTATAAGAGGTTACATTTATTGGTAGCATATTTAGATATGTTTGAAGATTCTTTTTTTATTAGCCCAGTTGCTGTTATTACAACTGGAGCTATCTGTTTTTCATTATTCCACATTGCTCTAGTTTCTGCTTGCAAGTTGTGATATTTTACAAATGTACGTCTTTCAGTTTGTAAGACACTGCAGTCACTGTATGTGGCAATTTCAATAATCAAAGCGATTTCTGTCTTTTTCTCTTGAACTAGAATATCTGGTTTGTTTGCTTCTCTTAGCTGCTGGTATGGAGTGATCTCATGTAATCATGACTTTATCATTTTCAACAATCCTTTGCTGTTCATGTTTCCATTGTCATTCAGCTGTCTTTATGTCGAAATGTTTATAAAGTCTGAATTGTAACAACATTGCAATATTGCTCTGTCTTTCACTGTGCAAACCTTCAGCCATGAGTGTATCAAACTCTACAAGATGTGTAACTATTTCTAGTTCAGTACTGCAAAACCTACATTTATCTGTATCTTTGGCCTTTTCTATGGATTTTATGAAGCATGTAGTACATAATCCACTGTCTTGGGCTACCAATATTAGCCTTTCATCTTTTGGCTTAAATTCACTTCACCTGAGCCATTCACATACGAACTCTTGGTCAACATATGGCTGTTCCAGCAGATCTCTATATTTCTTGCTATAACTGTGATCTTTGCATTTATCATTTCTTTTTTTCTGACACTATTCCATGTATTCTTTCTTTTTCATTTTTTCCATTTTTCTCTTCCCATCTGATTTTTATCCACATTTGATTGGATTTCCATCCCTGCTTGTTTTTTAAAGGCTTCTGCTAAACCTAAGCAAACAGGTAATTTTAGACTTATTTTGATCAAGTTTTAGAACTTTGAATATGTTTGGATATGATGATGTCAATAAATATGCATGCAATCCCGCAATCATCAACCTATATGTATAGTCTATTTCAATGAGGCCTATGTGTCTATCAGAGAGGTATATATAATCTTAGAAAACACTAGTTTTTCTATATCATTTGGTGGGCATGAAGCAATATTCTTGATTAATCTTTTCTTTCTTTTCTACTAAAGGTTTATTTAAAAAATATTCTGTTTAAATCCAGTTCTTTTCAGAAGTCATTAAAATAAAATAACTAAAAACTATACATCTCCTAGTCCTGATGGCATTATTTGTGAATTGTATAAATTATTACCCTACAATCCATTCCTTACATAAAGTTCTTTGAAAGATTCAATATCAATTAATAAATTCTATTTTATGGTAATATGTATTTATTACTCCAACTTCAAAGGAATGCAAAAGACATTTGCTCCTCTTCATCTTCTAGACCAATTACTTTATTAAATATTGATTATAAATTAGTTATTACTATATACACAGGTACAGTAAAAATTTAATTTCATCATTAATTAATGATAATCAAACAGGTATTATACCCAGGAAACATATACAAGATAATATTAAAAAACTGTTAATTTTGCAAGATTTTGCAAGTAATTGCAATAAAGCAATTATTTTTATCAGTCATGATATTGAAAAAGTGTTTGATTTTATGGACCTAACCTATCTCTTTCAAATACAAAAATGCTTTTGGCTTCCAGTACACTTTAGAAATTTCATAAAACAAATGTATAAAGATAATAAAACTTACATTAAAATAGACTCATTTACTTCTAACTCAATGAGAATTACTAAAGGGACCAAACCAGGCCACCCTATTTCTCCCATGTATGCAGATATCATGTTAACTGTCACAGACTTACACTCACCTCTTAATGTAGCTTCTGATATTCTGAATTTAGTAAAATTTCATATTTATCACTGAATAAATGCTCCAGCTTGTCTTTCTCGTTTTATCTGAATTTTGCATAAGAATCACATGATCTTCCATATTTAGAAATTGGCATGAAAAAATAACAGTACTGAAACTAAAAAATATATTAGTTATTCAAAAGTACTATATCTGAATTGTCATCTGAAAAATTCTTGGAATATTTTTCCTTTCATTCAAAAATAGACGTCAACTAATAAAGACTATCATTTTTACCAAAATATTAGACATTTTATATACTACTTCCCTTTATCTTGATAATTTTTTATGCAATTAAAAATGGCATGACAATTCTTATGTTATTGTAAAATAATAATAATAATAATAATAATAATAATAATAATAATAATTTTCCCCATTATATTAGACATTAGGACAAGGGAAGTATAACATTTACTGATCTCAAAACTTGCATCAATGCTGCTATCAGTAAAGTTATAGTTGTTTGGCCTATTCCAACTATTCTGCTAATTAGAAGAAATTACATACTCAATTATTTAATACTATTTAATTATTTGCAATATACTATTTCTTCTCCATTTCAATTCAACTATATTGACTTGATTCTAAAAAACTATTATTTTAGTCAAATTGATTTAAATCTCTAGTTTAATCTTTATTTTAGTCAGATTGATTTAAACCTCTAATTTAATATTTTCTTTCTTTTCTACTAAAGGTTTATTAGATGGTGCTCATTTTCATATAATCTAAAGGTTCTGGGGTGGGTTTGTTTTAATAATAATAAATTAAAGTCATCTAATTAAATGGTAGAATTTAATCTTACTCACTCTAACTCGATATTGGAGAGTATTAGGAATGTTGTCCAAAATAACTTTTACAAAGCTGTATTATATCAAGACTATAATCCACCAAAATTAATTGTCTTCTTTAAATCATTTATAAGCACCATAGTCCTAATAATATTATTTCTTATCTGTACAAAATTCTTCTAAATTATAAATTTTAATTATAATTTCAGATTTTGTTTTACAAGATTATGTATTTTTTGTTGCTGAACGTAATAAATTATTAATGTTTTCTTTTGTTAGAGATACTTTTGTTCGATCATGATGTAGTTTTACTTGCAAATGTATATATAAATATTTTTATACTCTTAACAAGTTATTACAGTTTTCTAAAAATCTAGGCATAAAGTGTTGGAGATGTGGCAAGATAACTAAAGCTAAATGGTGCCATATTCTTTTTGATTGTCCTTCTTTAACAATATTTTTTGGGAAAATATGGACATTTTCTTAAAAGCCTTATGAACAGATAAAGCAATCTTTTATAGCATGTTAGTATTATATGACATTTTTCTAACTGTGTTATTAAGAAAGATGAACTCTATCTGATTTCGACTTTTTTGGTGACAGCAAAAAAAAAAAAAGAATCATCTCCATCAACTGTCAAAAAATAAAGCTCCTCCCCTCAAAGAATGTATTTCACTTCTCAAAGGTGCTTTCACACAGAAATCACCATCAACATTGCGATTATCTTCAGTGTCTCCATTAATCACTCCCTGGACTAAAGTATCACGCTTATTGGATCTATGGAAATAGTTTATTATTATTATTATTATTACTATTATTACTATTATTATCGTTATCATTACTATTGTTGTTATTGTATTATTTTTATTTTAATTATAATATTTCTCTCTTTCACATAATTGAACATGTAAATTATGCTTTTTTTTAACTTGTTTCTAACAAATGAATTATTATTTTATTGTAAGTTTGTTTTCTATACGTAATTTAAAGAAAATAAATCAAAATTAACAAATCCTGGCTACAGCTACATGTACCACCAAAAATATACTTCACTTAAACTTCATGCAGCACATCACTAAAGCTAACCAGAAATATTTTCATAAAAAATCATATAATCTGTATTATTTAATGTTATCAGTCTTAATTTCTTAATATCTACTTTTATCCATTTTTTCTGTATGAATATAGTAATCTTTTTATATATGTCATCATTAACAACTTCTTCTGGGACCACTCATTATGTAAATTTAATGCTATCACCTTCTGCCCTACCTTTAATTGTTTATATACTTCACAGCCTATACCATCCAAGAAATACAATGCATCCCTGGACCCTGCTCCATTGAACCTTTTATACATCTGCAAAACAAACAACTTCAGAACCTAAAGACCTAAATTTTGCTTGAGATATTAATAGGACATGTTGAAGACACAGATATGCATCTCAGATAATTCCCAATCTATTGAATAGTCTCCCCATCCATGTGAAACAAAGCCCTTCCCTAACTCTGTTTAAGTGTAACTTGGACCATTTGATGGGAAATTAAAAATTCAGCTTGGTCTGATGCTTATGCCTCTGATGGACAGAGACAGTAAGTAAATTATGTTGTGACTGAAAATCACCCTCTATAGAAATGTCTAACACATATAATTTTTGGGACACAGTTGGGTTGCAGAGTTAGATCTATACAAGCCCTATTGGTCATTATCCTGGTATGCAACTATGAATCTATGAACATTAATTATCCTTTCCCTAAAACCATATTCAACTCATCCAAAGTAACTTCTTTTATTAAATGTCCAATAGTTTTATTTGAAGAATTCGTAATGCTCCACCTCACTTTTCCACTCCTCTTTCCTTTCTGTCTCTCTCTCTCTCTCACACACACACACACACACACACACACACACACACACACACACACACACATATATATATATATATATGAAATATTATCCAATATTAAATATATCTTTTTCATTAAACAAAATAATTGTTTCTTCATTTTTTTGATAAGACTTATATTATTCTTAATGACTTCAGCCAAAAAAGGGGAACTTTCTCTTTCTACCTTTCAAATAATGTCTCTATTTATCTAATAACCTTTTGATTTTATTTTATTCTTAAAAAGTTATTTTTTCATTCTTAAACATTTCATATTTTTTCTGAACCACTCATCTCATTATTCTTGTTACTGTAAATTAACTTTATTTTTTTCTCTAATTGTAATTCCAAAACAACTTATTTCTAGTTCTCTTTATATACAATCACTCTTTCCACCCATACAGAATAAAATTGCTTCATTAATTCATAATCAATTCATAGCCAATTAACCTTTCTTTCAAACACATATTTATCTATAATTATAGGCGTTAATCTCATCCACTTGCCTTCAACTTTTGCACCCTTGCTTTCATCTCATTCAACCCAAATAACTCTATGATCAGAAAAAAGCATCATTTTACTCAATGATGATGATAGCATCTAATGATTACTTTTACTTACATCCACCCATTCTTTTTTATATACTTCCTAAACTCACAGTTAAAATCCCAATCATAATTATTTTAATAATTATTATCGACATGACTTTAACATATCAAACAAAACCATCCTTTCTCTCACTGTAGCAATAACATAAATTCATGTCAACCTAAATACTTCCTCACCTCTTCTTAGATCAACAACATTAGCTCTCCCAGCCTTTATAATAATAAAATCCAAAACCTTAAAATCCTCTTCAAGCAAGAAACACAACTCCCGAACATCTTCCCCTTACAAACCTTCATACAATTTTCCTCTCCCCAATGCTCCAACCCAATTTCTTTCAACTTCTGAAATAAATCTAGCTCCTTGCAAAAAGATTATTTCAGTCTTACATTTTTTACACCACTGCAAAATGGCAAGTCATCTACCTTTATTATTCAACTGTTAACCTCCACTGACACAAACCTACCATTATTCCTTACATTTCTTTTTATTTTGGTGAAACATTTTTAAACATTCTCTTCCACACCTCTTTCCTAGTCAGTATTGAATTCCCCTTTCTGACATCCTTCACAATTCCTCAACCAAAATACATTTTTTCACTACTTATATCCTCTCCTACTTTCTTAGCCTTAACATTAATAATGCAGTCCTTCTTTTGACTTATTCAATATTTTATTTTCTCTCCAATAATATTTTCACCACCATCAATTGCATTTTTATCCTCCTCCCCTTATACTTTAAAAATTTCAGTACATTCAACATTCTCCTTATTGACCCCATCAGCATTTTATTCTTTGCCCTGATCACAATCAAACCCAAAATGCCCCTTCTGTGTTCAAATTCTACATTCATTTTCACACTTATTCATCATGTGTCCTTTTTCTCCACAATGATTAAAGTTACTAGATAGAAAATTGGTTTTTAGTTGACCAATATCTCTAAGTGTTCCCATTTTTCCAGTTGCATGAATAACACTGGGAAAATGTTTAAACACATCTTTTTCAAATTTCAGAAAGTATCCAGTTCCCTCCATCCATTCTAAATGGTATTTTTATCTTTAACTTTTAAAATATTAGATAATGAATGACACATTAGTAAAAACTCACAGTTCAATTTAATCATTCCAAAACTGCAAAACTTCATTTCTAATGTATTCCTCCGTCCAGAAAAAAAATGAAGTAATTCCATGGGGTAAATCTTTTTATTTTTTCAAAAACTTTCTCATCCTTACCCTAGTCACTACTGAATTCCATTTTCTGACTTCCTTTACATTTCAGTCACAGAATTAAATTTCTCACTACTTATTTCCATTTCTACATTCTTGTCTTCGCCATTAATAATGCATTCTTCCTCTTGACTTACGTCAATATTTTTTTTATCTCCCCTTAATATTTTCACCATCATTAATTACATTTTATTCCATTTCATTTCTACTTTACAAATCTCAGCACCTACAGCATTTCTACATTCTCCCCATCAGTGTTATATTCTTTGCCCTGATACAAGTCAAACCCAAAATGCCCTTCCTGTTTACAAATTCTGCATTCCTTTCTACACATTCATCATATGTCATTTTTACCACATTGATTACTTCTTACTTTCACACATTCATTAATAAGATAATTAGAGTTACTACAGAGAAAACAGTCTTTTAGCTGACAAATATATCTGACTGTTCCCTTTTGTCAGCCACAGGAATAATACTCAGCAAATGTTTAACAATATCTTTTTCCAATTTCATAAAAAATATCCAATTCCCATATCCCCTTCCAAATGCCATTTTCATCTTTAACTTTTAAAATATCAGATATTTTATTTAACAATATTTTAACCTGTTTGTCTGTCCAGAAAAAAATATGAAGTCATTCCATTGGGGAAAGTCTTTCTTGGCTTCACAAAAACAAAAATATTATTAAGGACAGGGCAAGAAGAAAATGTATATCCACATTATATAGAAAGCCCACTTACTTCAACAACTTGTTACACTTTCACAGTTGGAACCCCCTTTACCAGAAAAAAGTCTTTGATGAAGGGGCAATATGTCAGATTGGCATGTATGATCAGCAATGACCAGTATTTTGAAAAGGATTGTAATGAGCCAAAGGAAATGTTGGTATGTAGGGGTTACCATAGTGAATTTGTTCTTAATATAGAAAATGAGGTAATTAACAAAAGAAAGGAGGGTTTTGTGTCCCTTTGTTGGGAACTGTTGACAAAAGTTTAAACTCCCAGACAGTTGTGAAAACTGTCACATATAATAGGGCTTTGATTTTGCCCTACAACTTGTATTTTGATCAGATAAAAGGTATTATTAACAAGAATTGGAATATTTTTGCTATGTTTCAAGACAATTTCCTCAAGGCTGGAGACACACTTATGGTAGTATACAAAAAGGCACTTGTTTTAAAACACTAATGAAGAGACCTATCAAGAACAAGAGAGAAGGCATGATGATAAAGTGTGGGCAATGTAAGCATGTTTTGGAAGGGACTAGTATAATTTTGGGCAAATTTGGAACTATAAAACTTGCCCATAAATATTACTGTGGTAGCAAGGGAATTGTTTAAATTGCAAAGTGTGTTAGGTGAGGGATTTTATATTGGTAAAACCATCAGAAATATGAGGGAAAGGATTCATCAGCATCAATATGGTATTAAACAAAGAAGATGACAAGATTGCATTGCTTAAACATATGAAGAACCATTTATCCCATTATTTTAAATTTATCATTATACACCATCTAGAATTGGGACCTGGGGTGGACCCTCAGACTTGTTCTTGGAATGGAGTTGTTTACATTGCAAAGTGTCAGTTAGGTGAGGGATTTTATACTGGTAAGACCATCAGAAGTATGAAGGAAAGGATTTATCAGCACCATTATAGTATTAAAAAAAGAAGATGACAAGAATGCATTGTTTAAACATATGAAGAACCATTCATCCCATTATTTTAAATTTATCATTATAGACCATGTAGAATTGAGACCCAGGGGTGGACCGACTTGTTCTTGGAATTCAAGGAAATGAAGTGGCAGTTAAAGTGTCAGGCCACTGTGTTCCCTGGCCTTAATGACATTATTTCTGTTAGTAGTGCCTTAAAATTAAAGGCCATGTTTATGTAACAACAAAAAACAAAGAGATAAATGATTATTTTCAATGACACTTAGGATAGATGTACAGATTGTTAGGGTAACATTCTGTGGCAAAGTTTGCTTTGGCTGGTACATAATCTGTGTGGGTCATTACTTATGGTCTTGGTTTTACCTAACTTTTTTAAAAATCTTTTTTCAAAAATCTTTATAACAAAGTATTTTTTAACTCATTGGGAGAGAGCACATTGAAGTTAATTAGTCACATGTTTGAGATGGAGGTGGGGTTTTATACATATAAAAAGGGTGTTTGCATGTTATTTTTATTCTGAAGAAGTCCTGACTATCTTTGGACGAAAGTGCTTAGTTTTTTTCCATTAAAAGTGAGTCTTCTTTATGGTTACTGGTGGTTCCATTTTTTTTACATTTCCTTAACCCACAATTGAAATCCACCTCACAATTATTTTAATAATCTCTCTACCACATATGGTTTCAACATATCAAACAAATCCACACTTTCTGTCATTGTAGTAAAAACATAAATTCATGACAACCGAAATACCCAGTAGTCTCTTTTTGCATCAACAACAATAGCTCTCCTAGCCTGTATAATATCACAATCTGATACCTTAAGCTATTCTTTAAACATTAATACAATGCCTGAATATTTTTCCCTTCCAAAATTCCATACAATTTTTCCCTGCCACAATGCGCCAGCTAGCATTCTATCAACTTCTGAAATAAATCTAGCTTCTTGCAAACAAATTACTTCATTCTTACATTTTTTATACAACTACAAAATGTTAATTTTTCTCTATTTATTACTCTAACTGTTACGTAAAATAACACAAACCTTCAATTACTCCTTACTTTTCTTTTTATTTTTTTTGGTGAAACATGTTTACACATTCTCTTCCTCTCCATTATACTAGTCACTATTGAATTCCCCTTTCTGACTTCCTTTACAATTCCTTCACCAAAATCTAATTTCTTAGTACTTATTTCATCTTCTGAATTCTTAGCTTCATCATTAATAATGCATTCCTACCCTTGACTTGCTTCAATATTATTTTTATCAACCCAAAACATATTCTCAGCATCATCAGTTATGTTTATCTCTTTCTTCTTCTTCACAAACCTTAGTACCTGCAGCATTCTCCACAATCTCCCCATCAGTGTTATATTCTTTGCCCTGATCAAAATCCAACCCAAAATGCCCCTCCTGTTCACAAATTTTGCATTCTTTTCTACACTTATTCATCATATATCCATTTTTCCACATTGATTACGTCTAATCTTTACACATTTATTACTATGATGATTAAAGACACTATAGAGAAAACAGATTTTTAGTTGCCCAATATATCTCTTACCCTATTACCAGTCACATTAATAATACTGGGCAAATGTTTAACAAGATATTTTTCCAATTTCATAAAGTCATCCAATTCTCACCTCCCATTCTGAATGCCCCCTACATCTTAAACTTTTACAATATTAGATAATATTTTATCTAACAATATTTTTAATCTATAATTCTGCCCACAGAAAATGTTGTAATTCCATTGTTAAAAGACTTTCTCTGCTTCACAAAAAATGTTCCCATTAATTCCTCAGTCTCAAATGTTAAATCACAAAAGTTCTCCTTTCCTAACACTCTTTTCTATAAGCTGTAAGGGTAACACTAAATAGTTACTTTAATAACCCATACCATCCAGTCAGTACAAGGTATCCCTGGACCCCATTCTGCTGGAACATTTGCACATTTGCAAAGCAAGCAGTATCAGAACTACTAGATCTAAATACCTAAATTGTGCTTGCAGTATAAATAGGACATGTTGGAAAGACAGATATGCATTTCAGATGATTCCTTTTCAATAGAATATGCTCCCCATCCATGTGAAACAAAGTTCCTCCTTAACCTTATTTAAGGGAAAACTTGCACCCTTTAATTGGAAATTGAAAATTTGCCCTGGTCTTGTGCCTATATCTCTGATGGATAAAGCCAGACTGTAAATCATGTCATAACTAAAATCATGCCTTATATACATGTCTAAAACATATAAATTGTGGCACACATTTCAGTACTTTCATTTGAAAACCTCTTAACACCCCAACTAACTTTTCTACTTTTCTATTCTTTCTCATACATATTTCTGACATGTTGTTCGACATTAAACATAATATCTTTTTGATAAAACATAATTCCCCTCTTCAATTTTTATTTCTTTATAGGACCTACATTATTCTTAAACTCTTTTGCCAAATAATGGAGAACTTTCTCTATTTTACCTTTCAAATAATATATATACTTATATAACAGCCATAAGATTTTATTTTATTCTCAAAAAACTTTTTTCATTCTTAAAACATTTCAGATTTTTGTCTAAAGTACTCAGTATCTCATTATACTTGTTACTATAGATGACTTTTTTTCTTTACTCCAATTGTAATTCTGAAACAACCTGTTTCTGTTTCTCTTTATATGCACCACATCATTCCCATCATATAGTATAAACTTCCCTCATTGGCTTATAATCATTCCATAGCCAATCAACCTCTCTTTCAAACACTTTATCAATAAACATAGCTGATAATCTCTTAATCCAGTTGTGTTCAACTATTACACCCTTACTTTCATCTCATTCAACCCAAATGGCTCTGTGATCAGAAAAAAAAGCCTTTAACACAAACCCGTACTTTATCTCACTCAACGATTATGATAGCAAAAGATAAATTTCAGCACACACACTGCCTCTTTTACATGTCCTCCCATTAGTGCACCATAATTTTAACTTTCCACACCTAATAATTACTTTTAACTTTCTTATACCTACCCATTCTTTTTTTACATTTCCTGAACCCACAATTAAAATCTACTGTTACAATTATTTTAATAATTATAATCAGATATGGCTTTAACATATCAAACAAATCCTTCCTTCCTTTCATTGTGGTAATACCCTAAATTCATGTCAGCCTAAATACATCCTCATCTGTTCTCATATCAACAACAGTAGCACTTCCAGTCTTTATAATAACAAAATCAAATACATTAAAATCCTCTTCAGACATAAAAACAACTCCTTAACATCTTTCCCTTCCAAAACTCCTTGCAACTGTTCCCTCCCTCAATACACCAAATGGCAGTCTATCATTTTTTAAAATAAATTTGTCAGGAAACAAATTACTTCAGCTTTACACTTTTACACCACTGCAAAATATCAGTTCTTCTACCATTATTAATCCAGTCGTTAACCTTAACTGACACAAACCTAACATTATTCCTTACCTTTTTTTGGTGAAACAATTTTAAACATTCACTTCCTCATCTTTGCCATAGTTGCTATTTTTTCACTTTTCTGTCTTACTTTACAGTTCTTTCACCATAATCCAATTTCTTGCTAGTTTTTTCCTGTTCTACATTCTTAGCTTCATCATTACTGATGCATGTCTCTGCCTGACGCACTTCAGTATTACTTTTATCTTCCCATATTATTTTTACCATTATTGCTTACATTTTTATCCCCTTCTCCTTCTACTTAACAAGTCTCAGTACCTTCAACATTCTCCACTTTCTTCCCTTCAATGTTTAATTCTTTGTCCTGGTCCCAATAAAACTCAAAATGCCCCTCATTTTTACAAATTCTAGATTCATTTCTACCATTATTCATCACATGTCATTTATTCCCACATCGATTACTATAAATTTTTGCACATTTATTAATAACATGATTACAGTTAGTACAGAAAAAAAATATTTTTAACTGACCAATATATCTGACTGATCCCCTATTACTAACCACATGAATTACACTGCGAAAATGTTTGACATCATCTTCAGTTTTCAAAAAAACATCCAATTGCCTACTCTTATTCTAAATGCCTTTTTCATCTTTGTCTTTTACAATATTAGCTAGTGAATGGCACATTGGTTAAAAAAAAAAAAAAAAAAACATTTTTTAAAACATACATTTCAATTTCATCAGGAATAGGTTTTCTAACCTATTCCTCTTACCAGAAAAAAATGAAGTCATTTCATGGGGAAAAGTCTTTCTTTGCTTCACACATGTTATGCCACGAAAATTCTCCTTTCCTAACTAAATCAGTGTCCTAATGTGCTTTGCTCTAAACCCTAAGTGTAACACTAAATTGTCCCAAATAAAATATCTATCAGTAATCTCCTTCTTCTTTTTTCCTATTCTTACAGTATATCTTCTTTTCTTTTTAACATTCACAGTGCCTGCTGATTTTTCCACTGCTTCTGCATATGATTTTCTCTGTACCTGCTCCATGATTGCTTTCTGTTCATTTACCTCAGTTAGTTTCTTTGCCATCCTACTTCTTCTTGACACTGTAACCTTTCTCCATCACATCTGACCGTGACAATTCTGACTCTTTTACCCAGATCATCCTTCTCAATTAATCTGACCAGTTCCAAATCAGGAAGCCCAGTGGATACTATCTCAGTCACAAAAGCTGCTTCATTTATACTGGATTTTAAAGTCAGCTAAGTGCTGACATTTTCTCCTTCTTTCTGTCAGATTGACAGAATATCATTTCTCGACTCACAGTGGCCATCAGCAACACCAGTTCTTTCTCCATACTCCTCCATTGCTCACTGCTTCTCACAGTTGTTTCTGCTCCATGAATTGAAGCATGGAGTGCGACTTTAGAATGAACCTACTTATGAAAAAATAGGGGATGTTCCCTGATACCCTGGCTAAATTTTGCCTCCTGGTATATATACCACCTCCAGTCTTTCCTTAAGAGATCACTAGCCTAGTAGGATTAACCCAGTCAACAAAGGAAGGATAAACAAACAAACAAACAAATAAATGCATTTACAGACTGAAAACAAGAAAACACACAAGGCTCGAAGGGTATGAACCTATGATTTTGTTCAGTGATAATCTCCCACAAAATGCATTAATAAGGTGAAGTCACAGAAACACTTACACTGAATGTTTCAAGAAAGTACATATCAGATGATTGTTACACATTTACAAAATGAAAGCAGAAAATAAAAAAAACATACAACCCTGAAAGGATATGAACCCTCCACTCTGAGCAATGATACTTTACAAATCACTTTAATGACAAGCTGAGCCATGAAAGCAGTCAGACTAAACACACACTTTACTTCATTTCATATCGTGATCTCTCAGGCAATGACACTCATCTCTTTTGCATGACTGATGACAATCGAAGATAATATAGTTATTTTTGCTATACAATGAGCAATGTCATTTCTCATCAGTTGTATATAGGCATCGACAGTGCTTGTCATGACCCATCATGCACAGTATGACCACAAAAAGATACATTATTTAGAAACTCTTTTTGGGCAAGTGTGTGTTGTACTTATCTATGTTTTTGACCAGACTGAAGGTTTGCATTGGTTGTATAGGACAGAAATGAAAAGGAAAAGAAAGGAAAATGTAGAACACAAGGTGAGCAAATAAGGAATAAGCAGGATGGAGGTGGGAGTAGGAGCATATATCTCAAAATCGTTGTTGCAGATTTCTTTCCAAAGCAAAATATAATGGAGGGACAAGGGACCTAAGATCAGGGAGAATATTGCTCATCTAAATTTGGAAACTGGCTAGATTAACAAGTTTTGCATTATCATGCAGTCACTGAAGGATGTGAAATCTGAAACTCAAAAGTGTGCCATTTATGGACTTAAGTCCTCAATGATTTGTGAGAAAATACAAATGTTATCAGGAACACACCCAAAAATATAAGCTAAATATCTAGACATTTTGCATATATTTGGGCAGTTGAGAGATATGGATTGGAATCATATCCTTTTTTGTGGGGCAGGTGCCAATTCTTTTTTAAGAGGAAAAATAAAGTTAGGGAATGAAGTAAGGGAAGTAAGAGAAAGGTAAGGAGGTAGGTTAGGTAGCAGGGAAAGACAGGCATGACTGACAAGGTATGTTGGAACACAATGGTGAAGGTGACTTCAGACAAACACAGGAGAGACTGATGGGAGGATTGTAAAATCAATAGGGGTGGGCATGTGCCCAAAAAAGGAGAGGAACACAAGGTTGGGGGACTGGACTAGGCAATTGCAAGTGCAGTCTCTGCCAGCTAAGACCTAGTGGGAGATTAATTTTTACCCTGTGTACTGTCATCACTTACTCCTGGCTCAGAAGGTGGAGCCAGTACTAGTGGACAGGGACATGATTCCAGTTGCTGGAGCACAGTCTCCATGTGGCCAGTGCAGGCATCCAACTTCGTGTTAATGAGATCCTCTACAAGGTCTGCTGGCTGTTGATGGGTAACAAAGGTATCATCTCTATTTGGACTGCTACAGGTGGGAACTTCTCTACCAGCCTCCACTGCAGGGCTACATGATGCAGGGGGTGTAGATAGGGTAGTGGGTACAGAGACTATACCTCTATGGATGCTTTTATTTGGATTATTTTTTTCAGATACAAATGTGAGAAATGGGATCTTGATAATAAAGAATGCTGATGACTGCAAACTGGGTAATATAATTACTTTATTAAAAAGACAAAGTTCTCCAAAGTGGTCTAACAGAAATACATTCTGGGTTCATTAGTAATTACTATGTCTTTAATGCCAATAAATTTGAGAAATGGCAAGCACATTGTATGCTTACAAAATAAATGAATGGTCAGGGAGTAAAAAAACGACATTGTCTTTAGACATTGAATAAAATGTCAGATAATCATCAGCAGCCAGGCAGTACAGCAATTAAGAATGGTACCTCACAGTGGTTGGTTTTCCAGTCTGGTTCTTAGATGAGTGTCATTTGCTGTGTCATGCATACACCTGCATGAGGGAGTATTGCTGGGTGCTTCAGTTTCCTCCCACATCCCACAGATATTTGCATAGCAAGTGAGTACATGTTTATTGGTGCATATCCTATGACAGATTGTGTTACATTTCCATTTTAAATCTGCCTGCACCAACTACCTCCATTTCTTTGCCATCCAACTCTGCCTATCTGGTTAGGTAACACATTCATAACTCAGTACCCCTTAATCATTATATCCTCAAACCTACTGTAATACTGGGCTGCCCATGATGGTCTTACATTTTGGTCAGTGTCTAAAGGTGATTCTATTCACTCCATCTAGAGACCAGCTATATTACAAAAAAACAAACACCATCCCCCATTTCTCTGTAGTGTTTATCTGGTGCAATTGGAATAAAATCCTTTCTTTTTTCTTTTATTCATCTCCTTCCAACCATCCTTTCCATTTCGTTCGAAGAGCTCCCAGCCACTTCTCTGTCTGTCACTTTCACTCTCTCTTCTGTCCTTGCCTCCAACATTAAGTCACTCATAAGTTTTCCTATTTCTTTCCCTCTAGGGGTGTCTGATTTTTTGACCAGACTGAAGGTTTGCATTGGTTGTATAGGACAGAAATGAAAAGGAAAAGAAAGGAAAATGTAGAACACAAGGTGAGCAAATAAGGAATAAGCAGGATGGAGGTGGGAGTAGGAGCATATATCTCAAAATCATTGTTGCAGATTTCTTTCCAAAGCAAAATATAATGGAGGGACAAGGGACCTAAGATCAGGGAGAATATTGCTCATCTAAATTTGGAAACTGGCTAGATTAACAAGTTTTGCATTATCATGCAGTCACTGAAGGATGTGAAATCTGAAACTCAAAAGTGTGCCATTTATGGACTTAAGTCCTCAATGATTTGTGAGAAAATACAAATGTTATCAGGAACACACCCAAAAATATAAGCTAAATATCTAGACATTTTGCATATATTTGGGCAGTTGAGAGATATGGATTGGAATCATATCCTTTTTTGTGGGGCAGGTGCCAATTCTTTTTTAAGAGGAAAAATAAAGTTAGGGAATGAAGTAAGGGAAGTAAGAGAAAGGTAAGGAGGTTAGGTAGCAGGGAAAGACAGGCATGACTGACAAGGTATGTTGGAACACAATGGTGAAGGTGACTTCAGACAAACACAGGAGATACTGATGGGAGGATTGTAAAATCAATAGGGGTGGGCATGTGCCCAAAAAAGGAGAGGAACACAAGGTTGGGGGACTGGACTAGGCAATTGCAAGTGCAGTCTCTGCCAGCTAAGACCTAGTGGGAGATTAATTTTTACCCTGTGTACTGTCATCACTTACTCCTGGCTCAGAAGGTGGAGCCAGTACTAGTGGACAGGGACATGATTCCAGTTGCTGGAGCACAGTCTCCATGTGGCCAGTGCAGGCATCCAACTTCGTGTTAATGAGATCCTCTACAAGGTCTGCTGGCTGTTGATGGGTAACAAAGGTATCATCTCTATTTGGACTGCTACAGGTGGGAACTTCTCTACCAGCCTCCACTGCAGGGCTACATGATGCAGGGGGTGTAGATAGGGTAGTGGGTACAGAGACTATACCTCTATGGATGCTTTTATTTGGATTATTTTTTTCAGATACAAATGTGAGAAATGGGATCTTGATAATAAAGAATGCTGATGACTGCAAACTGGGTAATATAATTACTTTATTAAAAGACAAAGTTCTCCAAAGTGGTCTAACAGAAATACATTCTGGGTTCATTAGTAATTACTATGTCTTTAATGCCAATAAATTTGAGAAATGGCAAGCACATTGTATGCTTACAAAATAAATGAATGGTCAGGGAGTAAAAAAACGACATTGTCTTTAGACATTGAATAAAATGTCAGATAATCATCAGCAGCCAGGCAGTACAGCAATTAAGAATGGTACCTCACAGTGGTTGGTTTTCCAGTCTGGTTCTTAGATGAGTGTCATTTGCTGTGTCATGCATACACCTGCATGAGGGAGTATTGCTGGGTGCTTCAGTTTCCTCCCACATCCCACAGATATTTGCATAGCAAGTGAGTACATGTTTATTGGTGCATATCCTATGACAGATTGTGTTACATTTCCATTTTAAATCTGCCTGCACCAACTACCTCCATTTCTTTGCCATCCAACTCTGCCTATCTGGTTAGGTAACACATTCATAACTCAGTACCCCTTAATCATTATACCCTCAAACCTACTGTAATACTGGGCTGCCCATGATGGTCTTACATTTTGGTCAGTGTCTAAAGGTGATTCTATTCACTCCATCTAGAGACCAGCTATATTACAAAAAAACAAACACCACCCCCCATTTCTCTGTAGTGTTTATCTGGTGCAATTGGAATAAAATCCTTTCTTTTTTCTTTTATTCATCTCCTTCCAACCATCCTTTCCATTTCGTTCGAAGAGCTCCCAGCCACTTCTCTGTCTGTCACTTTCACTCTCTCTTCTGTCCTTGCCTCCAACATTAAGTCACTCATAAGTTTTCCTATTTCTTTCCCTCTAGGGGTGTCTGATTTTTTTTCCAGTTTCTCATTATTACCTTCTTCTCTACAGTCATAAGAAGCCCTGTTATTTCATTCTGCATATCTGGCACCCCATTTTCATATCCTAAAAGAAAAAAAAAATGTTAGAAGGACCTCTGTACATCCCTTTTCTTGCAACATCTACCTTAACTCTGCCTGGAATTCTCTCAGACTTTCACATTACCAGAAGAAATGTACCCATGATCCCTCTTTTTTTCCAAATCTCCAACTTGTAACATTCACACTGGGGAACATTTTAGCTAAACTCAGCGGGGTATGGAAATACTTATACAGACATTTCCTGGCAAAAATCCTAAACCTAACTTCACGACACCCATGCAAATGGAAAATAGGTGCATGACTGCTGAATCATATACCAATGCACTGTATGAGTACATACACAAGTGCATGGAACAGGCCATACCAAACAGAACCAAGATGCTCTCCTCCAAAAAAAGGAAGCCAATCTGGTGGTCCCCCACCATAAACAAACTCTACAACAGAAGGAACAAACTGTTGCAGAAAAGGGTGAAGTCCCAAGACTGGAAAAACTCCTTTGTTAGCAAAAAACTGAGATCCATCATCAAATCCTCTAATGCTAGCTACAAAAGCAAAATTGCTGCAGATACTAAAGACAACCACAAGGCATTCTATAGTTATGTCAAGAATCTACATGGCAATACTCTGATTTGCTCTGAGTTACAGCACAATGGCAATACATATACAGAATCAACTGATATTGCCAACATATTAGCTGAGAGGTTCAGTGCAAACTTTACCCCCTTTTCACTCCCTAAAGGGCCTATCATAATACCTGAGGAATGCTAAGTCCCTATTATCACGGCTACACAGGTAAAATCCACACTGTTCAAACCCAAGAATATAGCTTTCATGGGACCTGATAATATCCCTGGCTGTGTTCCTCATGAATTACAAAGTGAACTAGCACCACACCTGAGTACCCTGTTCAATCACAGCCTCATTTCAGGTTTTGTTCCTACTGAATGGCAGACTGCTATGGTCATCAAACTCCATAAAGCAGGAGCGACTACAGACTCTGGGAACTACCGCCCCATTAGCCTGATGAGTCTGATATGTAAGGCTATGGAGCGCATCATCATGGATCTTATAAATAAGGACATAGGGAATCTCCAAAGTCTAGAACCCATGCAGTATGGGTTTGTGAAAGGTAGATCATGCCTGCTCAACCTGATAGACTTCTTTGAGTCTGTCACCAGAGCTGTGGATGAGGGCAAGGTAGTTCAGACAGCTTACCTGGATCTTGCCAAGGCCTTCGCCACCATCCCTCACTCAGGAATCATAGATAGACTCACTAAACTCGGCATAAACCCCTATGTAATAAGATGGGTTGCCAGCTGGTTAACTGCTAGAACCCACACTGTGAAAGTAGCAGACTCCAAATCTGACTACCGACCAGTTGCAAGTGGTGTCCCACAGGGATTGGTCTTAGGTCCCCTCCTGTTTGGCATCTACTTCTATGAAGATCAAGCCAACACAAAGGGACTCTAGCTGACCAAGTTAGCAGATAATCGAAAACTGGGAGCCATTATTGATTCTCCAGCTCATGTAGACATTCTACAAAAAGGCCTCACTGACACCAATGACTGGTGCTAGAACCATGGCCTTAAGCTCAAAGCCAAAAAGTGCATTGTCATTCCCTTTGGGAAAAATTTGGTGCCCATGAACTACCACATAGGCGGTAATCTGCTAAACACCGATGGTGTGATAAGAGACCTAGGGACACAGGTTGACAGCAACCTCTTCTTTGATAACCACATTGCCACTGTAGTCAGAAAGTCCTTCTATGTGACACATCTCATTGCAAAAGGTTTCACATCCAGGAAGAAAGAGGTCATAATCCCTCTCCACTCATCCCTCATTAGACCTATTATAGAATACAATGCCTCATTTGGTATGTACCTCACTAGACACCTACAACAACCGGAAAGGCCACAAAAATACCTCACTAAGAGGATCATAGGCCTTAGACACATGCCCTATATGGACAGACTCAAAAAACTCCAGCTATACTCTGTCTCTTATCGCCTACTTAGAGGCGATCTCTGCTTGAAATACAAAGCCATGTCTGACCCAGAGCTGCTAGATATGCGACACCTAAAGAAATCCCTATCCCTCCGTGACACATGCTCCACAGACCTTAACCTCATTACTGCAAAAAACAGAACATGCTGGAGGGACAGGTTCTTAACCCAGAGACTTCCCATACTCTGGAACAAACTTCCCATTCACATCAAGCAAAGCACTTCACTGGCCCTCTTTAAGAGAAATCTTAACGAGTAGGTGGGCAATAGGAAGTTTACCCCAGAGATCACTTCAGTGGCCTTGCTTGATAGGGGCATGGGGAACTAACTTTGGGCAGCATGATGCCAGGGATTCTTCTTGGGCTAGGCTTATGTAAGCTCCAGGGCCGTTAGCCTACTACACACCTATGTACCTATGAACCTAAAAGATTTGGTCACATATCTCTGAAAATTAAATATTTCCACCCAATCATCTTCTGCTATAATTTTTTTCCCAATTTTCTTTCATTTGGAGACTGACCTGTCCCTTCCTTTTACTTAAACAGTTCCTCCATATTTTCACTAATTCTCTAATTTCCCTGCCCTCCATTATTCCATTCTCAATTTCCTGAATAACTCACAGGGCTGAGGTTATATCCTCCCATCTTTTTTCTGTCTCCTATCATTGATTTTTCAGTCCCACATATTCCCATTCTAATGAACTCTGAAACTGAGATTCTGCCTTCAATTCTTCCCATGTTTTCAGTTTTTGCTACCAGCATGGATGGATGTCTCAGTGGTGCAGCGGTTGCATAGATGCTTCACAGCAAGTGGTTCTGTGGTTCAATTCTCAGCTGGGGTGCCTTCTATGTGGAGTCTGCATATCCTTCCTGTGTCCCAGGCCTTCTCAGAAAATTGGCTTAGTTCCAAGTTGGACTTTCCCAGTAAACAAATGTTAAATAAAATATGTGTCTGGGACCAATACCTTACTTGATTCTGTTTCTTCCTCTATCTCCATGCTATTGACTTATTTTCTATGTTTTCCTTTAATCTCCCTACTGGAACAACCCACGTTGCCCCCTTGTCTTCATTCCCATCCTACTTTTGAATTCTTTCTGAATTTGTCTCATACAAGGCAGAGTTCACTCAATCCCTGGTGTTTCTAGCAGCACCTTGATTATATCCACCCCCCCCAATTTATTTTCTCTTTCAACCAGCATCCTTTTCAGTATGCATATCTGTTATGCATATCTACAATCTTTAAAACACTCACTATTAAACACGCAGCAAACATTCTTTCAAACCATGTACCCCTAGCTCTCCTTTTTCTTTTGTCTTTATGTTTTGGTCCCATGATACTCTGGGCTTCTAGACATTCAATACAAAATCCCAATACAGTTGTTTTACCTTCTTAAAAATATTATATGGCAACTCTCAAAATGTCTGTTCTGGATATAAAACTTATGATATTATACACATCTCTAGGATCTGAACTCGCTGACTGAGCTATCTCTAAGATCAATAGTTTCCATCTTTTAATTTGCTCCCTCTCTGTCCTATACACCTCTTCATAACTTTCCTTCATGGTATCCTCCACCATCCTCTTTAATTTAATTCCTAAATACTTTATTTCATCAATGCTCTCCTTCTCTCCTTCCTGTTTCCTTGTATTCATAATTATTATTTTAGTTTTATCTTGATATAGTTTATATCCTGATCTCATTCAGAATGCAAATAATATTTATTTATTTATTTATTTGACAGCTGATAACAGGGTTGGTCCAGCTGAGCAGGAGAGCCCATTTCCAGTGGAGACCTAAGGAGAAAAGCTCAAGAACAGATACGATATACAATTTATATAAAGGCAAATAATAAAAATAAGAAATTACAATTGAATAGAGTAATACATAGTGCGAGACATGTGAATCTACAATTCATAATATGCAGTGTGTGACATGAAAAAAAATACAATTCAATTATTTTAGGAACTTAACATCAACTTAGTTAATATTTGTTTTCTTTTGGTGGAAAGTTAGGGATGGAAAAGGAGGATGTTAGTAAAATGAGAAAGTAAGTTGAGCGAGTCAGATAGTATTATAGTGTTACATGTGTGGGGGACAGAAAGACAGTAAGAAAGACTTGATTGTTAGCAGAGAAGATTCAGCAAGGATCAGGTGGGATGATGACAAGAGCATGTTTTAGAGTCCAATAGCAATTGTTTTGTTGTTTTTTGAAGAGCAGGGGGTGGGGGGGTTTCTTTTGCATGAAGGAAGTTTAATCCAGGCCTGGGCTACAGTGTGTTTGTATAGGAGTTTACCTATATTTTTGTTAGGTTTGTGTATGGTAAGGAGCTATTGACGATGTATGAAGGGAGCAATTGGGAGTGTAATAGATGACGAGGGAGAAGAGAGAAGGTCAGGCTGCAGGTTTATGTAGAATAGAGTGTAGGATTCTAAATTGAGTAAACTGAAGTTGTTGGGGGAATTGTAGCCATTGGAGTCTGTTGAGAGAAAGACAGTCGTGTAAGTGATACGGTGAATTAGTGGTAAAGATAGCTATTTTATGGTATGTTTGTTCTAGCTTTGTTAGAAGTGTGGATTGGAGATTTGTAAAGATTGGGGCTGCATAAAGAAGGGAGGGAAGTAGGAGTGCTTGAGCAATGGAGAGCTTTGTGTCAGGGGTTAGGAATTTTCTATTTCTAGATAGTAGTCTAGGTTTTTTTTTTTTTATATGTTGTTGAATGTGCAAATTAAATTTCAATTCCTCATCAATAATGGTCCCTAAAAGTTTGGTGTGGGACTCTGCTTTGATGGTAGTTTTATCAAGGGATGTAATGGAGAAGGTGTTTTTTTGGTGTGCTAGAGGGTGAGGTAGGAATAGTAGGAGTTTTGTTTTTTTGAGGGTTTAGGATAAATTGGTTGTCCGAGAGACATTTTTCAACAGATAGGAAGGACTGTTGGGTATGTGTGAGTAGGTCAGAGAAGGAATTTGAGAAGGAGAGGACTGTTGAATCGTCTGCATATTGGATAAGAGAAGATTGTCTACAGGCAGTGTGGAGGTCATTGGTAAAGATGTTAAAGATTAGAGGTCTACGAATAGAACTCTGAGGAACTCTTGTTGTGGTGGATAGGAAGGAAGATGAGGAAGAGAGCCATCTGACTGTTGTCTATTGGATAGGTAACTAGTAAACCAGTCAAGAGTCAGCATAGAGAGGTTGAGATTAGACAGTTTTGACACAAGTAAAGCAGGAGAGATTGTATTGAAGGCCTTAGAGAGGTCAAGGAAAAGGCAGGATACTAGTTGATTACTGTCTCTGGCCTCAGCTACTAGGTAGGTGAAAGATAGTAGTGCAGTTGCAGTGCTATGGTGCGGCTTGAAGCCATGTAGTGTGAGTGGAAATGTCTACACCGGTCCTATAGTTTGAAAGGGTAAGTAAAACATCATCCTCTGCAATGAGATTTCTTCTATTCTGTACCTCAGATATACCCTCTGATGCAACTCTCCTTTATAGTATCCACCAATGGCTTTATGTACAATGCAAAAAGCAATGGAGAAAGTGGGCACCCATCCCTCATCCCTCTTCCAATCTCAATCTTATCTGAGATTATTGATCTTATCGTCACCTTAGCTTGTGCTCCTTTATATATTCCTTCAATCATTCTAACTCACCTATCTGGAAATCCATTTTTCTGCATTGTCTCAAACAAATACCTTCAGCTTACCCTATCAAATGCCCTTTCAGCATCTAAAGATATTAATGCTACTTCATTACCTTGGAGCTGTGCTTCTTGCATAAGCAACAATGTCCCTATTAAATTATCACTTGTCCTTCTCCCTTCTACAAACCTGGTTTGGTGTCTATGTATGAATCTTGGTAATATCTTATCTACTCTCTCTACCTGTATCATCATAATGCATTTATAATTATGATTTAATGCTGAGATTGGGCTATATGAAGATAGATATCTAGGATCTTTCCGTCTTTATGAATTACATAACAAGAAATAACAACCTCTTTCCATGTCTTTAGAATTGGCCACCCTTCCATTATATCATTAAATAATTTCAACTGAACTTTACCAACTCAATCTTTCTGTAAGTCCCAAAATTGACTACCTGGAGACTTCCCTCTCGTCATCTTATCCCATACTTTCAAAATCTCTTCTGCCCTAATCTTCATCATTAACATCAGTTGTTCATCCTCCTCCAACATTATCATCTTCAGAAAACCATACCCCTCTCTTCCTCCCTCTGCTTCCATTTCTTCATCCTCACCGTTTTTACAGTTCCAGCTAGTATTCTTTAAATCTCTCCAGTATTTCCACTATTGTTTCAATTGTTTTTTCTTGAACCCCATCCCCCATCTCACATATCCCTCTTTCAATCTTTTGCTGTCTTAATATCATGGCCAACATTTTTGTTGCTTTGGGACTTGCCTTAAAATATAATCTCTTCACAGCTGCCCTTTTATTACAAATACTTTCATTCCCTTGTCACTGGATATTTTTCTTTATCTGCCTCTCTCTTTCTTTCTTACTTTGATCCTCTCTATACCTAGCTCTTTGATAGCTACTAATTCCATACTCTCTCCACCTCTGCAATTTAATGATCTTCAGTCATATCCCTTCCTTCACTCTATCCCATTCCTCTGCCTTGCTATCTTTTTCCTTATCTATTATGCTTCATGAAATCCCAACTATCTCTTTCTTTACTTTATCATTTTCCACTACGTATGCTGGCAACCTCCAATGTCTTTCCATTTGTGGAATTTTGCTCCCCTCTATCTGCATACCTATCACCATGTGACCTGATATTGCAATTGGATTTAGTTTCACATCTGTAACCCACTCCCTGTGCTCCTTTGTAATATAACCACTATCAATCCTTGACCACCTTCTATATCCTGATAAAAAATATGTATATTCTCCTCCAATCTGTCTGCCATGAGCTATTTCCTTTACATCCACCCACCCTACTGATCATATAGTCATAAATATTCTTTCTATAATTAATTTCCTTGCTCTTTGTAAACTTTCTGCCTCCACTATTTTAACTATTATATCCCAATCCACCATACAAATTCCTAATCCTTCTTGAAACTCTGCTATCTCAACAAAAATGTCTTTCATTTCACTACATGTTGCCTTAGATGGAATATAAAATGAGAGCATCGTTATGTCCTTCACAGGTCTATATCAGAAGACCGAATGGAAATTAACAGCGGACGGCAAAACATCTAAAAGACCGGTCCTCAAACTTGCTGTTGTGGAGGGCTGTGCCCCCCACTAAATATATATACCAACTCCGAGATCACACTACAGTCAGGAAAGGGCAAATATTCCAATCCTCACTGTACCGCTCTCTCACAAACAACACTTCAATGTCCGGTCTTTTTTATGTTTTGCCGTTCGCTATTATTTCCATTTTTTCTTCTGATATAGACCCGTCCTCCACCACATCTTTAATTCTGACATATATTAATTTTCTATCCTCTTATTTATCTTCTACTTTCATTGGGAATGTCTTCTTTAATAAACAGTATTATCAATTCTCTTTGTCTTCTATTCCTCAGGCAGAGCTCACCTACAATTTATAAACCCCCCCAATCATGTATGTTCATTCTGATTAAGGTGAGTTTCTTGCAACCTAAGTATTGAAGGATTTGTTATTATCATGTGCATCATTATTTTCTCCTTCTTTGTTTTTGCCTAGAGCCCACTGACATTCCAAGACCAGAACTATGGCAGTGCTGCTGCCGCTTCTTGGGAGTCCTCCCTGCCCCACACCTAACTTCTTTTTTAGTGCAAATCACTCTACTACTTCAGTTCTATTTACTAATATAGATGTTTTCCTACAGATCTCTTCTTCTTCTCTCTATCCCAGAAGTCACCAACTATCCTTCACTCACATATGAATTTCCTTTCTTATTCCCCTTCCTTCAGACTACTCAATCCCCTATCAACAAATGTGTGACTTACCCTAATTTTTCCATTCTCTACCTTTCACCTTTCCCGTATAACTTCCCGCATTCTGACTCACTCAATGCCTACTTCCATCTGTCTCTACATGTGCCTCCTACAACCCCTCTGATCTATATTCTATTCCTACCTAGCTTGTCTTTCTGTTTCAAATCAAGCTCTCTATTTAGAAGTTGATCATTTTCATTTTAATGTCATTTATTCAGTTCTGCTCCTTCACTCAATATAACTGTTTCTCTTACCTGAATGAACCAACTTCACATGTTCTTTTGGCACCCCAAATTACCCTCCTCTTCAACTTCTTCCATTAAATGTTACCACAAAGACAGCCTCTATACCCTATTTATTTACCCAATTTCAGCTTAATTCCTATAACATTACTACATTGACATCCTTAATTCATAGTGCTGTCTATATCCCCCAACCTACTTGGTACGTCCCACTTCATAATATCAAATGGAGTCCCTTTCTCAGTTCATACTTTCACTAAAAAAATACAACATTGTATAAATCAGCTTTATGATTCATACAACAGAAGGAGGAAACGGAAGCAAAATAAGGTGAAGTCCCAAGACTGGAAAAACTCCCTTATCAGCCTCAACAAAAAAATGAAATCCCTCATCAAATCCTCTAAAGCTTGCTATGAAAACAGAATTGCAGCAGATAGTAAAGACAATGACAAGGCCTTCTATAGTTATGCAAAGAATCTCCACAGCAATACTCAGATTTGCTCGGAGCTGTTGCACAATGGGACCTCCTATACTGAGCCAACAGATATTGTCAATATACTGGCCGACAGATTCAGTGCCAACTTTACCCATCTCCTCCCTACAAAGGACCAATCACAATACCAGTAGATTGCCAGGTACCTAGTATTACTGCAGCACAGGTTAAAACAACACTATCCAAGGCCAAGAATACAACTTCTATGGGACCTGACAATATCCCTAGCTGTGTTTTACATGAACTACAGAGTGAACTGGTCCTTACCTGTGTGCCCTGTTCACTCACAGCTTCACCTCAGGCTTTGTCCCTACAAAATGGCGCACTGCTACAGTCATCCCTCTCCATAAAGGAGGATCGACTATAGACCCTGAGAACTATTGCCCCATTAGCCTGACAAGTGTGATATGCAAACCTATGGAAAGCATCATCATGGATCTAATAAACAAGGATATAGGGAATCTCCAAACTCTGAATCCCACACAGTTTGGTTTTGTGAAGGGTAGATCATGTCTACTCAACCTGGTCGACTTCTTTGAGTCAGTCACCAGAGCTGTAGATGAAGGTAATGTGGTTCATACAGCCTACCTTGATCTGGCCAAGGCCTTTGATATCATTCCCCACTCAGGAATCATAGAAAAATTCACTAAGCTAGGCATCAACCCCTATATTGCTAGGTGGGTTGCAAACTGGCTCCCAGATAGAACCCAAAGTGTGAAAGTAGCTGACTCCAAGTCAAACTGCTGACCAGTCATGAGTGGAAACATACAGGGTTTGGTCCTGGGTCCTCTCCTGTTTGGTATCTACTTCTCTTAAGTCCAGGTCAACACGGATGGACTCTGGCTGACAATGTTCACAGATGCTTGCAAGTTGGGAGCCATAATTAACTCCTCAAGTGATGTTGACATCCTACAGAAAGGCCTCACTGAGACCAATGACTGGTGTCAGAATCATGGCCTTAAGCTCAATGCCAAAAAATGTGTCATCATCCCCTTTGGGAAAAATCCAGTTCCCATGAATTACCACATCGATGGTAGCCCACTGGACACAGAAGGCATCATAACAGCTCTGTAAAGACAGGTTGACAGCAACCTCTCTTTTGACCACCACGTTGCCACTGTGGTTAGAAAGTCCTTCTATGTGGTACATCTCATTACTAAGGGTTTTGCATCCAGGAAGAAAGAGGTCATTGTCTCCCTCTACTCTTCCATCATTAGGCCAGTCATTGAGTACATTGCCTCATTTGGCATGTACCTCACTAGACACCTGCAGCAACTGGAGAGGCTGCAAAAGTACCTTACAAAGAGGATCCTAGGCCTTAAACACTTGTCCTATATGGACAGACTCAAAAAACGCCAGCTATTCTCTGTCTCATATTGCCTACTTAGAGGCGATCTCTGCTTGACTTACAAAGCCATATCTGACCCAGCTCTGTTAGAAATGCTACATCTAAAGAAATCCCAATCCCTCCACACTACACACTCCAGTGACCTCACCCTCATTACCACAATCAACAGAACAAGCTGGAGGGAGAGGTTCATAACCAAGAAACTGCCCATGCTATGGAACAGACTTCCCATACATGTCAAGCGGAGCGCCTCACTGGCCCTCTTCAAGAGAAATCTTGATGAGAGGATGGGAAATAGAAAATCACCCCAGGGATCACTCCAGTGGCTCTACTCAACAGAGACACTGGGACCTAAGGTCGGGTGGCATGATGCCAGGGTAATCCTATGGGCTAGGCTTGTAAAGGCTCCAGGGCCATTAGCCTAGTACACACCTATGAACCTATGAACCTATATTGCATTAAAGTGTTTAGCATTCCCTATTCCTGAAGCAGTTCACTCATCTTGGTTGTGATTGTTACTCTACTGCTTTCATTTCAAATGTTAAATCTCACCCTGATACTTCCAATCCTTACTTCTCCTCCACATGTAATTCCCAAAAGTGTTATTCCTTATCTTGTGTAAATAGAAAAACAAAGCTACATCTCTTAAATTAGACTCACTCCTGAGAATACATCTACAAGGCCAGAGTGAGCCTACTCTCTAGCTACAGCTTAGTGCTCCCTTCCTACTGCTGCACATTACTCTGGATATCAATTAACAATCCAATCTTGCATTAGCCAGGGCAATCTCCTTCCCTTCCATCCAGTGATATTTTGGGGCTATTATACTGTACTAACAATCAAATAATAACATCTACAATCAGTTATACATATATCCCATAAAAAAGAAGGTGTATTGGATTACTTATAGTTCCCCCCACTTTTTTTCTGATACTAGGTTCACTCTGCTGAATTAATCATCAGGGTTCCCAACACGTGGGTCTCTAATATACATGGTTCTTTAAACAGTGTTGCTGGCAGGTAAAATTATATTCATTTCAAAGCATATATTAAGCTATGCTTGACAGTCTGTAAATAAGGCACACACACACACACACACACACACACACACACACACACACACACACACACACACACACACACACACACACACACACACACACAAAATCACACTCACACCAAAACAAATAAATAATGGAGGAGGAGAAAAAATCAGCAACAGAGAGACAGTGGTCAAACTGTCCCATATGTCCTTTCCAGTCCAATAGTCCTCATTTCTGAATTAATGCTCTTTTTCTGTGATTAATTCTCCATCGTTGTTCTTCGGTTTTCTTCCTTCTAGCTTTCCAAATAATGTCTGCTCTTTCTGTTAGTCTTGCTATCTTTAGAATAACTGAAAGTACCCAGTCTGTTGCCCATTCTTCAGCTGCTTGTTCTGTTCCTTTTCCTTTGACTCTTCCTGGTCCCTGCTCTTCTCTTGCAGTGGGCTCAACTGGTAATTAGCTGACCTTTGAACATATGTTAAATCCTCTTCTTTTGCACAAAAGTTCTGACTTCTCCATTAGTAAAGATCCTCATTGTGGCTGGATATAGAAGGCACCAATCTACCCTTCTCTCCTTGCAAGCCTTATAACTGGTAAAAATGTATTCAAATTTTTCTGAGTTTCATAGAATAATATTGCTCAACAAATATTCCTTTTCCCTCTACCAGCGACTTTTCTCCTGACTGCCTTACTTAATTTAACACTTTTTCTTTGAGTTCATTGGTCTGGAATGGCACTATTATTGGAAGACCCTTCCTTAGTCCATCAGCTAGCAGTGTCCAGGCAGCCTGATGAGCTCTCTTAATCCTTATTTCATATTCTGTCAGTTCGGTTCATTGTGTAATCATCTTTTTTATCTGCTGCTTTGCAGTCTTGCTGTTGCAGTCTTTCTGCTGCTGCTATCAGTTTGATATTTTTCCTTCTCGTCCTGTTCTCCAGATCTGTAAGCTTTGCCTCGGCACAGTCTGCCCATGCTTTTGCCATTTCCATTCAGGCTGCCATTTCTGTATTTCCAAAAGTCACTGCTTGTCATATATCAGAATGCTCGTCAAGCCTATTGTTCATGCCTTCAATTTTCCTTTCCTGAGATTGCAGGTTATCTTGCATAGCTGTCTTGAGGGATTTAATTTCATGCCATGTTGCCATTAGAGTTGCTGGGTTCTCCTGTTCTATCTCCATCTTGTGTCTTTCGTTCATCAGCTCTTTCAAATATTTCCTCAGCAACTTCTACTTCTTCTTTTTCTTTGGTTTAACCAACATTCAAATCCTTGCATTTTCATCCTCATCTCGATCTATTCATTTATAGTTTTGCACTGATTATTACTTCTACTTTCTTTTACACAGTGCAGAACTTAGAGAAACATGAGTATTTCAAGGAGCTACCATACTAGAAGTCCCACATGTGACCTACATTATAGATTTGTGTGGGATGATTTTACCCAGCAACATCCTAGTGGCAACACCAGGTATGCCCTATATAGTTGAATAAATCAATCAGAAATGTAGAAGCCATAGCAGGCATTGGCTACAACAATGCCCTGTCACAAAACAGGATCACCACCAAGCATGTGTTTGGCCTGCTGAAGGGCCACTTTCATTCCCTGGATGCATCAGGTGGTGCCCTGCAATCTGACTCTGACACATGTACTAATCTATTCTCTGCCTGTGCAACATTACATAATATAATGTTGAGGTAATAGTTGCAGCAGTGAGTATGCATGCAGGAGGAACATGATTTACCACACGAAGGCTGGCACAATATTGAATGGCACTGCTTAAGAAGCAGCAGCTCACTCATAACTATGGGGTGGATCAAATCATTGTACAGAACAATAAAAGTGATGTATGCAGACCTACAAACAAGCCATGCTCATTCATGCCTAGCCTGACCATACCATGTATTACACAAGGCTACCTAAATAGCAAAGTAAAGAAGGAAGGTGCAAATATCATCATTTGTATAAGTGGTGGGGGGGGGGTGGCACATTTTCCAGTGTCATCAACAAAAAATATGCACATTATGATATACCTGGCATCATCTTTATACTGTTTGCATGTTCTACTTAGCCTAAGGTACATTGGGCTGGGATAGGGTGCTGTTACCATGTCTATGCATCTGTACCATGCCTGTGCATCTGTGTGGATGTTAGAGATGTATGTTTGTGTGTTTGCCAGAGCACAGCATTAGTGGATGTTATAGCATTGTGGTGAGCTCAGACAGACAGGTCCAAGGCAACCATAGGATGTATATACACTCCATATCCAAGGTTCAGTCCAAGGGAGCTCCCACTTCTGGGATGGGCACAGGCACTATCCAGCTTTTGCATGGAGAAAGGTGTGAAGCATTAATGACAGCAATGGCACAAAACAGAAATAACTGTGGCATGAACTCCACATGCTCATGTTCATCCACATTGGGCCATACTCATCTGAGCTCCACATGCTCATGTACATCCACATTGGGCCCTACTCATCTGAGCTCTACATGCTCATGTATATCCACATTGGGCCCTACTCATCTGAGCTCCACATGCTCTTGTATATTCATAGTGGGCCCTAATCACCTGAACTCCAATGTGATTGACACTGTTATTTGTTCAAGTTAAGCAGTCATTTCCTTATTCTGGCTTTGCAGAAATAGAGTGCATTTGTTTGAAGCCAGGTCGTACACTGTACTGGGTCTGCTTTTAACACAATTAGATGTCTGAAGTGCATAGTCAATAATGTGGCTGTACGTGATGATTATGGGGATTGACTATGATGAAAATAACTATGTATACATGTCAGATGGGTTGCAATGTATCTAAGGTTAACAAGTTTGCCATGATTTTTTTACATTTCATTACAGTCAGACATCAGCATTGTACTCGGTAAGTACCTCTCTATGATACTCTTGGCAGGAAGTGTATGATAGTAGCTGATCATTGCCAGATTGTTGCATTGTGTGGTGTTGCCATATGACAATGTTTGGTTCTCTGGTTGACTTTTTGGCTGTGCTGCCTTTTGCATGGAGTATGTATGTGATCCCTGTCTTTGTGTGGGGTTTATCTGTATAATATATGGCAATGGTAATTTGTGTTTTTATTTTGAGCTCAATTTAACACCAGAAGTGTATACAGAAGTTAACTATCTGTTTTTGGAGGGATAGGAAGGCAGACAGTATTCTCATACAGGATTTATATATCCTTGCAAGAATTTGTCTTCTCAGTTTATTGGGAAGCTACTATTTTGTTGGCTGTGAACATTAAACTATAGACACAAAAAATGAGACTGGATTTGTTTTCTTGCTCATTATTTATTTTTTTGTTAAAAGCCATCATTACAACAGCAAGTTGTAAAAAAGCCATAAGCTGTACCTAAGAGCATCTAGATCCATATGATTTCTGTGCACGCATGTGTGTGTGTGTGTGTGTGTGTGTGTGTGTGTGTGTGTGTGTGTGTGTGTGTGTGTGTGAGGGGGGTACTTAATGTCCCCCAGATTGCTGGCTTAATTCAGTCACATCCCCCAAACTTATTACAGTGGAGTCTTGGCCTATTAGGCTGTGTTAAAAGCATGACAGGGAGTTAAGAAATGAGAAAGCAAGTGAAAAAAAAAAAACAAGAAACATGTAATCTGTTTGAACACTGTGATGATGAAAACAGCGGGAGTGCAGGAGTACTAGTGTGCAACAGGGCCCCATGGAATCCTTCATCTAACACTCTGTTTCACCTAAAACTGGCCTTTTTGATTGCAGTTAGATATATGATATGTATTTAAGTATATATATAGAGAGAGAGATAGATACAGTATTAGAGAAGTAAACCATAAAATGATCACAGATGAGTGCTTTCGTGTTTTTGAAAACGCTTCTTCAGATCTAAAGCAAGTGAAAACAATTTGATATTTAAATAAAAACCAACCAATCAAAACAATATAATATCTAAGCAACAGTTCATTCAACATTTTGTATATAATTATGTGCTTAAACCCAAGCAATATGACTGATGATTGTAAAACTGAGAATGTAGTTTATTTGGCTACCTGCAATGCCTGCATATGTTTTTATGTAGGTAAAACAAAATGCTGCAGGATGGAATTATGAGGCATTTATATGATTTAAAAACTCTTAATCCCAGAAATACCCTAGCTAGACATGCTATGGAAAATAAGGGGCATACTTTCTCCTTTAAAGCACTACAATGTATCAAAATGAATACTAGAGGGGGTGATGTAATTAATATGACAAAGTTAGCTGAAATGCGATGGATATTTAAGCTACAAGCCGGTAAGTATCCAAGCTTGAATGGGTGTTTATCTTTAAGACCAGCATTAAAAGGGAGGAAATTAAGGTCTTACTTACCATGATTTTATATTATATTGTTTTGATTGATTGGTTCTTGTTTAAATACCAAATTGTTTTCACTTGGTTTAGATCTGAAGAAGAGTTTTTAAAAACGCTAAAGTGCTCATCTGTTCCTTTAATAATTTTATTGCTTTATTAAGGTTTTACACTTACTTTCTTTCTCCTCCCCATTCTCATCTAATTAACCAATCTTACTCCACTCCCTCTTCTAGACCACACCCTCTATATCTAATACTACTCTCCTTCACTTCTTATATATCATACACTCTCTCTATATAATACTATCTCCCTTACACTAACATCATATTCTATCACTGTGCTACTGTTACTTTTCACAACATGCTCTCTAAATACTCCTCCATCTTCCCTTCACTAATACTTCTCCTCTCCTTATCTTACTTACACCATCTCTCCCAGCCTTCTATTTGCTTCAGCTCCCATTCCTTTCATATAACCAACCACCACAATTCACCTCCACTACAATCATACTCACCCATTTCCTCCTATCTTTATCACTCAGACAACCTACTTCTTTTTCGATTCAAACTTATCCCGCATCACACTATCTCAATTCCTATAGGCACTAGCAAATCCCACAATTCACAATAAACCCCAATCTCACAACCCTGCTGTCTATTAACCTAAACTATTACATACAACACCTGATCAGTACTCTCTTATCAGGTAACATCCATCCCAACCCAGGCCCTGCCACTATAACCAACACAACTAAATCCTTACTATTCACCTCCTTAAACTCACAAAGTATCGTTAACAAAGTCCCCAACCTTCATGCTTGGCTTACACACAACAAACTGGACATCTTGACTATTTCTGAAACCTGGTTGAAACCACATATTAAGGACTCTGAAGTAGTTCCCCCAAACTACTCCATCATAAGAAAAGACAGACCTCTCAAAAGGCGGAGGAGTAGCCCTTATATATTCCTCCTCCCTAGTAGTTTCTCCCTACAACAAACCTATCCCACACTTCAACAACGCTGAACTTCTCCTTACTATATTACAAATCAATAACCATAAACAAATATGTATAGCCTCCCTCTATATCCCTCCAGGTGACAATATCTCTACACTTGAACTTATCCTTTCTTGGCTATCCAGTAACATTAGCAATGAAACCATAATCCTAGGAGACGTAAACATTAACTGGACCCTTATCCAAGCTCCTTCAAACAACACTAATATCAACCTCTACCATTTCTCACAACTGATCAACTTGCCTACTCATCCAGCCAAAAACCCCTCTAATGGGAGTATACTGGACTGGATCCTAGTCTCCTATCCTCACTATTTTACCAAAAGTGGCACCCTTCCCGACCCACTAGGTGATCACTTACCCACCTTTACCCACCGACTTCCAACTATCCTTCAACGGACCCACAACATCATTACTATCCGCAATCAAAAAAACTTCAACCCAATAACATTTTCAAACTCACTAAATGCAATAAACTGGGCTTGTCTAAAAACATTACCTCTAGACAACGCAGTCTCATACTTCAACTCTACATTCTTAAAATTACTTGACTCCCAAGCTCCCCTACGGACTAAGAGAATAAAAACCAAATCAGCCCCCTGGCTATCTAAAACTACTCTATCCTTCATGAGACAAAGAGACAAAGTATGGGCATGCTACCAAAAACATAAGACAACCCCACTCCTCAACGAATACAAACTGCTCCGCAATAAAGCTAAGAAACTTATCTCATTTGATCGACAAAACTATTTCACTACACTCCAAAACCAAAACAAAAATAACCCTCAAAAATTCTGGAAAGGAATCTCCACTCTCCTCCACCCCAGAAAACCAGATACTCCTACCCCAGATCCAAATGCTCCAGAACTAGATTTAGCCACCCAATTTAATACCTTCTTTATTGACTCTATTTCAAAACTAACCTCTTCATTCTCTACCTCCTCCCCATCTTCTAATACTCCATCACTCACCCCCACAATCTCTCCATCAACTCCCTACTCCCAATCCACCAATTCCTCTTCCACACAAATCCTATCCACACCCATATCACCCCAAAACTCAACACCACCCGAATGCACTATCTTCACTTTAAATCCCATTCCTACTGCTACTATTAAGAAACTCCTCCATAAACTGAAACCATGTACCAATGCTCCTGATAATATCCCTTCTTACTTTCTTAACATTGCTGCCGAAAGTCTGGCCTACCCAATTAGCATCCTAATTAACCGCTCCCTACTAGAAGGCACAGTTCCCCAAATTTGGAAACAAGCCTTTATTATACCATTACACAAAGGAGGTAACAATAATAACACAACCAATTTTAGACCCATAGCCATCCTGTCCCCCATTTCAAAAATCCTTGAAAAATGTGTGCAAATCCAACTCCTTCCTCATCTCCTAGACAACAACCTGACAACCCCCACACAGCATGGCTTCAGACCCAATCATAGCACCATGACTGCCCTTCTCTCCTTCCTTGAAATAGTAAATAAAGCCCGAGACTCTGGACAAATTGTTTCCACCTTACTTCTTGATCTTTCCAAAGCCTTCGACACTATCTCTCACAACCTGCTCTTAACTAAACTCTCCAAACTCTACCTATCATCCTCCTCTCTGAACTGGTTCTCTAGCTATCTATCCAACAGAAATCAAGCTGTAAAATGGAAGAAAGCAACTTCCTCCTTCCTAAGCACCCCTACCAGAGTCCCCCAAGGCTCCATATTAGGCCCTCTTCTCTTCAACATCTTTATCAATGACTTCCACAAATCTATCCCTTTCTCTAGCATTATCCAATATGCAGATGATTCTACTATCATCTGCTCTGCCTCTTCTATCTCCACCCTACAAAAACTTACTCAAGACGCCTTCTCTTCCACAGAGCAATGGATGCTTTGCAATCATCTAGCTCTCAATGCCACCAAGACCAAATTAATGTTATTTACTCCCTCCAAACTCCCTCCCCCCAACATAAACTCACTCTTAGTTACCAGTCAAAATAACTGTCCTCTTGAAATAGTGTCAGAGACCAAACTTCTTGGGGTCCACATTGACAATCAACTCAAATTTAATTCCCACCTACAAAAGAACATCAAAAAAACACATCAAAACTTGGCATGCTATATAGACAAAATGCCTACCTCACACCTACCACTAAAATCACTCTAGCTACTTCCTTCCTCATTCCCTCCCTCCTCTATGGTGCCCCACTACTTACTAATCTTCAGTGCTCCTTAAAAAAACAGCTCACCTCTTGCTATAACAAAATAGCTAGATTCGCTACCACCCATAAGTCTTCCACTCACCACTGTCTCTCCCTCCATAAACTAAAATGGTTAGAACTTCCCAACTATCTTGCTTATACTCAACTAAATCTAGCCCACAAGCTTATTCTAAACCCATCCAACTGTCCCTCCCTCTCCTCCGCCTTTAAAATGCACCATCCAAATAGAGTTCTAAGGTCTAATAATCAAAATCTACTACAGGTCCACAAACCAAATCATCCCCCAGGCAAAAACCTCCTTTCCTTCAGCCTTGCTCGCCTCTGGAACTCACTACCACCAAACATCCAAGACTACTTCCAACCACTCTTCCTTCAAGAAGTCACTTTTCTTACACCTAGCATCTCAATGGGAATGCTCTTGTACCCACCCTCATAACCAACTCTACCTTTCCCTGTACTACCATTCTATTCTATTCTTCTACTATGTTTGTTCATTAAAATGCATTTATATTTCTGCTTTTATTCCTTCGTTAGCCTGTACCAAGAATGTCACTGTCAAATGTTAAGTACAATTATGTTTTGCTTATGTTCTTTTATAGTATGTACATATATATTTACTGTAATGCACATTTATTTTCTTTTTTGGAGCTCATGTTCTTTTATATTATGTACCTAATAATAACTGTAATGTACATTTATTTTTCTTTTTGGAGCTTTTCTCCCCAGGACTCCATTGAAAACGGGTTCTTCAATGGCCCAATGGACTATCCTGGTAAACCAACTGCAATAAATAAATAAATAAATAAATAAATTACTGCCGTGGTAGCCGCTTTGTGATTTTTTTATAGTTTATTTCATTTATTTATTTGCACTTATTTGCTCCTTGACCATTTTTATTTTCCTAATCTACTATTACAGAAATGGGTAAATACTGAGGCAGTCTGCAGATGAAAATGAACAACCCCGTCTGCTGTAGGAACACAGGTAATGCTCACTGACCTGCTGTAAGAGCCCTACTGCATTTCATTTAGCCCTACACATTTTTTTCCTGCAGCCCTCTCCCCCTTTCTTTGAATTCACTAGCTGCAACAGCATATATTGGTAGAACATGATAGTCTTCAAAGTCCTGATGTTCCAACATAAAAAATGGATATAATAAGCAGTGATATGCAGAACAGTACAGTACAAGACAGTACTGTTAACATTTAACCAGTATGCAGTGACATAAATTATAGATACACACTTGGGGGCATTTCCAGTGGACATGCTAGGAACCCACTGCAGTTTCACACCACTGGCTAGCACCTCCTCACCACGCTCGATGTTGAGAGGCAGAAAAATCATGGTTCAGCCAGTGAATCACCTCTCATTGCCCTCAGTGCCTCTTAACAGGCTAGCAGTATGTATCACTGTGGTGGTCTGGTGTCTGAACTGAGTGCCTTCTCTCCATGGTCACTGACAGCATTTACAACACTGATCACATTCCATCAGGCACAGTCACAATAGGACTGGTCAGATTTGTCATGTCTGATCATCCACTGAATGTGGAGGTGGGGTCCTACAACATGATCACATTCCCTGCATGAGTGAGCTTGTATTTTAATAGCTTGTATTTGTCAGGCATAATACTGTGAATGCTATGTGAGGAAAAAATAACTTATGTGATGAACTGCATATCAGTACATTTCATATATACAATCTAATGTACTCGACTGACCTGTGTGCTGCTGGTAGGTGCCCATGATGTATAAATATGCATGTGTTTATGTGGTCTGTAACACACACACACACACACACACACACACACACACACACACACACACACACACACACACACACATACACACACCTGCATGACTATAGCTACTGTTCTTATAGATTTGATATGTTGTATGCCTCCCCCCCCCAAAAGTGAAAAGGGAACCAGTATAACGCATGTCCAGCCTGTAGTTGACAATGGCAGGCAAGGACCTCTGACAAAACTCCAATGTGAAATATAATCTTTGTGATGACTGACTGTGTCTGTCCTTGCATATGTCATAATTTTGACTTCATGGAGTTGTATACATAGGTGGCTACTCTAAGTATTTATAGCAAAAGAGACAATGGATAACAAAAGAAAGTCCATACCTCTCAACTCTCCAGATTTTTGCAGAATGTCCAAATTTTGCATCCCTATTTTGGTCTGTTTTTGAGCATACATATGAGAAAAATTGCAGGACTACAGTTGCACTAATTAAGGCCTACTTGTACTAGGCATTTACAATGACGTCTGCATGCTGCATGCAACAGTAGCAGATACACCAGACACTTTTAAAATTTTATTGTAGTAAGTTTCACATTGACAGTACAGCTTACTCACACAATCTATGCTGTGAAGCTTTAGTGCTAAAATGCTTATTCACTTATAGAACAGTAGCCATATGTTCATACAATGTCATTCCATACCTATGTTTCATAGACTAATTATATTGTTGTTATGCACATTTTTATTTTTTTCTCTCTCCCCTTCCTTTTTTCTTTCCTTTATTGCTGTGCTTTCTTTTAAAATTGTTTTCCATTTGTTATTTTATATCTCTGCATTTATTTTGCAGTTTTGTACATGAGCTGTCATGGCAGTGCCAGTGGCTAGGCCAAGGCCTACAATGTCAGATGGCATCCTTACCACCTTCCCCACTCAGTCCTGGCTAAGGTGTTGATGGCAGGAGCAAACCATGATGCAGCTCTACTTGCCACAAGAGAAGCCTTGCTAGGTGGCCTATAGAGGGTTCCAGCTACTGGTCTAATACCTCCTCCACTGATTCCACAATTTCCTTCCATGCCACAAAATCCATCAGAGTGAACAATGGTGTTCCTGAACAGTGAAGCACCACCAGGTACAGAAGAGGTGGCCACCTACCTGTCCTCTGCTGCAGACACTAGGAAGACACATTTGATGGCTCCTACAGTGTGTACCATATTATCTTCTGATAAAATGTACTGAAAAAGATCTGCAGTCAATGACAAAAGCACTAACATTGTTATGGAAATAAAAAAAAAAAACAGCATGTCTGTCCATGTTAATCTGCAGATGTATTTTTGATTAGTTTATTTCAACTCTTCTTTTCTGGAACAGTGAGGTACCACAGTTTCACTGATGGACCTAATGTTGTTGTTGTTGTTTGTCTTTCGGCTTTTTCCTGGTAAGGGGTCGCCACAGTGGAACTCCGGTCCGCTAATGATTGGCAGTAGATTTTTATGAAATGCCAAGGTGCCAGCTCAACACCCAACCTTCAATGAAGGCACACCCATTTATGCACACGTGTCTTTCGAACGTTACCCAACCACGGGGAGGACATGCAGACTCCACACAGAAGGCACTCCCAAGCCAAGCTGAGAATCAAATGGGAGAACCTCTTGCTGTGAGGTAACAACGCTACCGCTGTACCACCACAGAATAAACAATGTTAATGCAGTTAGTGTGCTACTTAGCACTGTAGCATACCAAATCAGAGAAAGCAGAAAATATAATTACTGATGACCAGATTATTTTTCAAATGTGACAGTAATGCTCAAATGAAAATTCGCTGTATTACCATTTACTTACATAGCATAGTTAATGAATGTAGCCTAATGGTATCATATATGCACTAGATAAACCTCAACTATTTTTGCATACAAATGCTTTAGTTGCATTTTTCAAAACAATGACACACACCATGGATGTTTAACCTCCTAGTCAGAGGTCAGGTAACCAAAGAACTATTGTAACAAAGTTAAGCAATGGGTATCTGAATCAGCTGCTGTAAGTTTCACAAGTCTATTACTACTTGGCATGGCTTATTGCCAAGGCTGCTAACTGAACTCTGGTTACCTAGATTTCAGTCAGTGCTCCATCCATCTGCACTAATGAGCCAGACTAACAGTTGTGTTTTCAGTGGCATTGGGAGTAAAACAGTGTAGTCAGTGCAAATCAGCATGTACAAAGAGGAGCATGCATACTCCATAGAGACAATAACTGGAGGTCAGGACTTAATGAGAAGCTGTGAAGGAGCAGCCTTAACAAAAATAAGTCACCAAGCTGCATTCACAGCGGCAGAGAAATTGAGTACAATTGTCTACTGTATTTTATGGTAATCATTACATGATAAATATTTACTATGATGAACCTGAAAAAATTCAGAAGAAGAAAACAAAAAAAATCAGATGTGAATAAAGCAGTTCATGTAAAAGCACAACTAGGTAAAACTTTAGTAACACAGACAGACATGGTGTCAGTAGTAATAGAAATTGGTCTCAGATCATAACTATACTGGATTACATGATGTGCTTTTATTAGGGATCAAAGCTGAACAAAAATCACCTTGCTATAGCAAGATCCATGTATATGAACCAAACTATGATAAGCTCATTAAACTGAGGTTCTTATATATGCATGTTACTGTTCTTAAAGAGACCATGTGTTGCTACACAGATGGACAAGGACTAAATCAGAAAACAACTAACAGCTTTAAAAGCTGTAACACACTTATAATGCACTGCCATAAAAACAGCAACCAGAAGCAAAGTACAGATTTAATTAAACAACAGATTTAAAAGGTGTTAGACTGTTTATATTACCATAGTATAGATTTAAATGACAGTACATTGTGGCCGCTAAAACTCCCCATGGAATACACAGGACTATGACCAAGTCTTCAGTTAATACCAGTTGTTGTACATTCTTGGAAATTGCTTTCAGTGTGTATATCTTGAATCTGATTCATGAACATGTAGCAACTTACTTATGACAACACACCTATTCATAATTGTCTATGTTCTGTGACCAGGTGTTCTTCAAATGGATGCTAAGAAACTCACCTCAGCAATGAAGCTTGAAAGGTGAATATTGGCATCCATTTGGAGAACACATAACAAAAGAATGTGACCAGACACCTGATCGTAACCTTATGTAACAAACTGAGTGGTTTAGCTGCCCAATAAGATAGCTTTAGTAAAGAAAAAAAAAAAAAGACTGTTATGCATAAGTGTGATGTTTGTAACAGCTTTTAAGAAGTTATTGGTCAGCATTATAGTTCAATTTTGACTACATTTGTAAGACAGGGTGATTTGTGTTACTGTCTTTAAAGAACTTTCTTGCTTATTTGGTACATTATTGGTGCAAGTCTGTGGTGGGTGACACCTCTGTCGCATTAGAAAATTCTGTTTCTTTTACTAGATTCATATATAAGATATGACAATCTTATTATAGCTAAATTTGTATGCATGCACCTGACTATAACAAGGTTATTTTTCTTAATCTGAGAGTGTAATCAAATGGTTGACCTACAAGTCAATGAATTGTAAAAGGAGAAGGATTCAATGTGTCAGCTTAGACTCACTAACTTTCTGCTACCTGATCTCTGCACTACATATAAAATCATTATTAGGGTACGTTACACATATAAAAAGCATTCTCTTACAGTGCTGCGTAATTAAGCAAGTCACCATTCTGGTCTGGCATAGGGCTCTTTTCTACTTGAGTGTTTGCCTCCTTCCCCTGTAACTAAAGTAAATTGACTCTTACATTTGTCTCTCTGACCCTAATTTTTACAGGTATACCTTGTACCTTTCTGGCTTTCTAACACTCAGACATAGATTCCTGTTGAAAGTTTTATTTACTTGTCTGACATTTGAACAAGTAACCCTTGTAAAAATCCTCAAAATTGTATACTGTTGGTCTGTCTTTCCTGCTAAACATAAGTAAAATTAAAGTGCTGAGTGCAAGTAATATTAAAGTGCTGAGTGCAGATTTTAGGCTCTTACATTCAACTTACCTCTGGTGTGGTGTCTTGAGTCAATCGAGGTATCCCTCTAACCACTCCTACTGTCTTCTCTTTTCCCTCGCCCCCCCTTTCATCAAACAGGTTAAAGTACTACAACTTAGTATAGGCATTGGTTCATCCCTGCTCCGCTTACCCTTGCTTTGCTCAGGCTCGGTTCACACCCCACCCTGCCCCAAAATTCCTCCCACTCCTGGTGTTGCTACTTTTAATAGTACTAGACCACACCCCACTTTTTTAAACCAATCAGTAACAACTTGTCACACAACAGCACCACCATCAACCTGTTACCACCAGTCCTCTAACTCTACTATTCATTTTGTCTTAGTTTCAAGTCTCATTCAGTAGGTATGCTATCACCCAAAATAGTCTTATGAACTCTACTTCTAGTCCTGTTACCCATCCCATATCTCCTAACCACCTACAAATGTCAGGGTCACCCAGGTTTTCACTACCCTAAATTCCAAACATCCATCCCAACTACAACAGATAATAATGCACCCTTACTCACCCCCATCATGCTTACCTCCTTAACCCCTAAATACTGCCATCTTACTAGACCTAGTTAAATTAGTCATAAAACTAGACACTATTACAAAACTCTATTCAAAATCTTAAAACTCATACTCAGGATACACTACAACCTCACAAGGATGGTGACATCCCCCCAAACTCTGGTCCATCCCCACCTGTTGACCCTAATCCCCATATTATATTCGCTACCAACATAGCTCCAACAAATAGACCTCCTAACTCACTGCTGGCCTGCCATCTAAACATTAGGATCATAAATAACAAAACTCAGCACCTGCATGCCCTCTTAGCTGTGCATTCCCCAGATATATTATGCCTAAGAGAAACGTGGCTAATCTGCCACCAGGGTACAATGTGTTTCAACTAGACCATAGCACCAGAAAGGGTGGTGGGGTAGCCATACTTTACAAGTCTATCCTATCTGTTAGGATAGATACACAACAACCACCCCAGTTCAAAAATGCTGAAATTCTTATCTCAAAACTACAACTTAATAAAAACAAAAATGTAAACATTGTAAACATTGTCCGCGTCTACATTTCCCCAGGGAGGAACACAGAAACCTTAGAAGACTTCTTATATCGGTTATCCAATAACTACCTCCAAGAAACAATTGTTCTTGGGGATTTCAACATTGACTGGAACACTTGCTCTTGTGAAACCCCCACAACCCACATAAACCTCCATGGATTTACTCAAATCATAACCTCCACCACCAGGACAGGAAAACCCAGTAACATGGAAAGTAACCTAGACTGGATACTCATCAATACCCATCTTTAATCCTATAAATCAGGCAATTTGTCTGATGACCTACGTGACCACTGTCTCACCTATGTATTCAAGCTCAAAGTAGACATCTCCTACCAACCCACCTATAGAACATTAAGAAGCAACAAGAATTTTATTCTCAACAAGTTTCAAAATGAACTTAAGGCATGCAACTGGTCAGGACTAAAAAGTCTCCCCCCTAGATGAAGCAGTAGCATACTTTAACACCAAAATTCCTTGCTATTCTTAACTCCCATGCTCCCAGCCGCTCTATTAGAACCAAAGTTAATATTGCACCATGGCTTTCTATAGATACCAAAACCAAAATTTCACTCAGAAACAAAGCTTGGGCCACCTACCAAAAAACAAAAGCCCCACTTGATCAACTAAAATTCAGACAGCTAAGGAATGACACCAAAAAATCCATAACCTTAGACTAAAAGAACCGCTACTACCATCTACTGCAAAAACACCAAACAAACCTCAAATGTTCTGGGCAGGAATAAACAAACTACTCCACTACTACCATCTACTGCAAAAACACCAAACAAACCTCAAATGTTCTGGGCAGGAATAAACAAACTACTCCACCCAGGCCAACCCCCCCCCCCTCAGCTTCCCAACAAAAATCCCCAGTAGACATTGCTACTAACTTCAACAGCTTCTTCACAGAGGCTATCCAGTCTCTAGTCAGCCAACTCTCTCCCAATGGCTCTAATTCTAAAGCAGCCACACCCAGTACCCAAACATACTTTACCATCCAACCTGTTCCTACTCAACTTATTCATGCCCTACTTAAGAAACTAAGACCCACCACCCTGGCTGCTGACCTCCTCCCAGCAGACTATCTGCAAAAGGCTGCTGACACCATAGCATACCCCATCTCAATCTTGATCAACAGATCTATATCTGAAGCTACTGTAACCGCTATTTGGAAAATCTCCCATGTCATACCTCTCCATAAAGGAGGCAGTTCCACTGAACTGTCAAACTTTAGACCCATAGCTATTCTGTCACCTCTAGCTAAAATTATGGAGAAGTGTGTACACATGCAGCTCATGCACCACCTCACACAGAACAAGCCGTTGTTCCAACTTTCAGCATGGCTTTAATCCATACCACAGTACTATTTCTGCCCTCCTCTCTTTCTCTAACGTCATTAACCACAACCACAATAATAACAAACTATCCTCAGCACTCTTTCTAAATCTATCCAAGGCTTTTGACATGATTAACCACAAAATGCTTATAAATATCATGAAAGACTTCTTCTTAAACAACCATGCACTCCAATGGTTTCAATCCTACCTGCAGGGTAGGCAACAGGCAGTCCTATGGCAGGACAAGCTATTATCTCACCTACCCATCACATAGGGAGTCCTCCAGGGCTCAAAACTAGGACCCCTTCTTTTCTCCATCTTTATCAATGACCTTCATTCAGTCATTCCAGATGCTACCTGCATTCAATATGCAGATTACTCCACCTTGATTTGTTCTAATACCTCACCAGCTACTTTATTCACATTAGCCCAACATACCTTTAATACAGTGAAAAAAAGGCTCTCCAATCAACATCTAATCCTAAACCCCAACAAAACTAAGCTGCTCCTCTTCTCCCCCACATGAAGGACCCCCCTGCCATCCTTCAACCTAACCACTAACAATGGCACTATCATCTCCCCAGAAGCCCAAACTAAACTACTGGGTGTCATAGTTGATAACAACCTGAAGTTTGATGCGCATATCACTCAAACTATCAAAACCATTAATAAAAAACTTGGCTCTCTTAACAGAATCAAAAATTTCCTTACTCCACTTGCTAGAGCTGCAATTGCCCATTCCCATCTACTATCAACTCTTCTCTATGTCTCACCTCTGTTCTCCAACTTAAACAAAACAGATCTTAATATGCTATCATCCTGCTATAACCATATTGCCAGATTTGCTACTGGCACAGCCTACCAGACACACCACTGTCACAACCTAAATCGCCTATGATGGCTTGAACTGCCTAGTCTACTGCAGTTCAACCAGCTAATAGTGGCACATAAAGTCCATTACCAACCAGAAAATACACCTGAACTAAAAAATATTATCAGCCCCTACACCAGCACCCGGCCACTATGATCATCCACTAGACTCCTAGTTCAAACATACAAATCCATTTACTCAGCTGGGGACTCTGTTTGCCAACTCTGTTGGAAAAACATGGAACAGACTCCCAGCTGACTTGACCCTAGAACCCTCACTAACTCAATTCAAAAACAAACTCAAGAAATACTTCAAAACTCATTGGTTATGTCCTTGCACTAACTCCGACTAGAGACATCTCTATTACTTAGGTGCCTTACCTTTAACTACTTCTAACTTTTTTCTACCACACCATTTCAGGAAGGGTCAAGTGTATAGCTGCTGCTCAATGTATCTTAAACCTGAATGTAATGTTATGTATATATAACTTTGAAAATAATGTTATGTTTTGTAAAGTGTTTTATAATAAGTTAGTACTATATGTGCTAAATGCTGGTATTGCTTATGACTGTAATCTGCCTGAAACTAGCATTTAGTAAATGTTCAATGTGTATTATTATCGTGGAGCTTTTCTCTCCAGGCCTCAGCTGAAAATGGACATATATCCAGTCGGCTATCCCAGTCAACAAATGGAAAATAAAATAAATACATTATTTCTGCACTTTCTGATTTTGTGTCAACAAAAGTGTGAGTGTGGTCTATTGCCTTTTCTCCTCATTTATAAGATCAGGAAATTGGACTATATAAGTAAGGAGAACATTAGTGGTGAAGCTCTCCAACTTGGGAATTGTAGGAGACTTGACCTCCACAAAAAGGTCTTCAGTTTTGATTTTTTATTAGGGTAAAACTTCAAACCAGTTAAATTTTGGGGATAAAATAAACAAAAGAAAACAGAACCTAATCAGAGAGCTCCATGTATTGCAAATATGTATACATATAAAATCATGTATAGGTGAATCTTAACTGGATGTTTTCATTTGAATTGTTTCTTATCAATAAACATCTGCATACACACACACACACACACACACACACACACACACACACTGAGCTCTGTAGAGAGTAACTGTATTCTATTTTCAAACTTCAGTGAGGAGCTAGGTATGATGTATATTAAGATATTTTTGAAAATGGGTTGAACATTAAATGATACCAGACTGGAAAACAATTTTCTCCAATAGGGTATTAATGTACAAGTAAAGTCTGATTAAAGAAACTAGTCCATGACTTCCCTGCAACATACTAAGGTGCTGTGAAGCATGGATCAAAGAAAGAAAGAGAAACAACCATCAAATTTCTTATGCTTGTTAACCATTGCTCAAATGCTGTGGCTAGTTGGCATGGAGAAAATACTACTACTACTACTACTAATGATTAAACATATAACGTAATAAAGCTGAACTAACAAAAGAAACTGCATCTACAGTTAGAATGATCTACCATTTCTCTTTGCTTTACTAAAAGCGCTTCTTAAAAACCCAGGTTAGCAAGCATAGAAAAAACTGGACAACAAAATAACTGCAGCACCAGCACCAGTTGCAATGTTGTATCTGTGTGTGTGTGTGTGTGTGAGTGTGTGTGTGTGTGTGTGTGTGTGTGTGTGTGTGTGTGTGTGTGTGTGTGTGTGTCATATCTCTCAACTTCTTAATGCAAAAAATCTGGACAAAGCTTGACAAAATGGGGGTACATATAGGGACATATTTTAGATATTGCTCTCATAAACTTAGAAAGTTGCTAGAGTGACAGGATTTGTTTTAATATACATTTTCTGATGGATTTGAAGTCTGAAACTCAAATGTATGTCATTATTTAGTGACTTCAATCCTGAGATCATCCCAGTGATTTGCCAAGAAAAAAAGAGGTACAGGCCAAAAATATGAGCCAAAACTCTGGACATTCTGCGAAAATCTGTATAGTTGAGAGGTATGGTGTGTGTGTGTGTGTGTGTGTGTGTGTGTGTGTGTGTGTGTGTGTGTGTGTGTGTGTGTGTGTATGGGTGTTTGTGTGTGTCTGTGTATGTGTGTTTGTGTGTATCTGTGAGAGAGAGAAAGAGAGACAGAGTAGCAATGAGATTGTTGCTGGGGGTAAAATTGTAATACTTTGCATAGTATGTGTATCACTGTTACTATTTATGTATATTTTCATTTATTTGATCACAGTTTGACTTCTGAGGTGTGTAGCAAATAAAATGGCTGTAATTGCTGGGTACATTTGTGTGTTTTTTTGTCACTTCTGCACGCGCGCGCGCACGCATGTGTGTGTGTGTGTGTGTGTGTGTGTGTGTGTGTGTGTGCATGTGTTTGTGTGTGCACGTGTGTGTGCATGTGTGTGTGCATGCGTGTATATGTCTATGTCTGAGTTTATATATATGTGTGAGACTTTCTCAATTTCTATATCATATCTATCTATCTATATCTATATATATATATATATCTATATATATATATATATATATATATATATATATATATATATATATATATATATATATATATATATATATATATATATATATATATATATATATATATATATATATATATATATATATATATATATATATATATATATATATATATATATATATATATATATATAAAACATACAAAACATCAAGAAAATAAGTTGAAATTCAGTGTGAGAGAGTGGTGATTGGAGCAGATTTCAATGGGCATGTTGGTGAAGGGAACAGAGGGGATGAGGAAGTGATGGGTAGGTATGGTGTTAAACCAAGGAATGCAGAAGGTCAGATGGTAGTGGATTTTGTGAAAAGGATGGACATGGCTGTGGTGAATATGTATTTTAACAAGAGGGAGGAGCATAGGGTGACACAAGAGTGGAGGAAGATGCACACAGGTGGATTATATCTTATGTAGGAGGGCCAGTTTGAAGGAGATTGGAGACTGTAAAGTGGTGGCCGGAGAAAGTGTAGTTAGGCAGCATAGGATGGTGGTTTGTAGGATGTCATTGGTAATCAAGAAGAGGAGGAGGAGTGTGAGGGCAGCATCAAGGATCAAATGGTGGAAATGGAAAAAGGGTAATTGTGAGGTGGAGTTCAGGGATGAGTTAAGGCAGGCACTGGGTGGCAGTGAAGAGTTACCAAATAGCTTTGTAACTACAGCAGAGCTAGTAAGGGAGACAGCTAGAAAGGTGCTTGGTATCACATTGGGACAGAAGAAGGACGAGAAGGAGACATGGTGGTGGAATGAGGAAGTACAGGAGAGTATACAGGCAAAGAGGTTGGCAAAGAAGAAGTGGGATTGTCAGAGAGATGAAGAAAGTAGACAGGAGTATAAGGAGATGAGGTGCATGACAAAGAGAGAGGTGGCGAAAGCTAAGGATAAGGCATATGAAGAGTTGTATGAAAGGTTGGACACTAAGGAGGGAGAAAAGGACCTGTACCAATTGGCTAGACAGAGGGACCGAGCTAGAAAAGATGTGCAGCAGGTAAAGGTGATCAAGGATAATGAGGGAAACATACTCACAAGCGAGGAGAGTGTGTTGAGGAGATGGAAAGAGTACTTTGAGGGGTTGATGAATGAAGAGAATGAGAGGGAGAGAAGGTTGGATGATGTAGGGATGGTGACTCATGAAGTACAATGGATTAGCAAGGAGGAAGTAAGGATAGCTATGAAGAGAATGAAGAATGGAAAGGTTGTTGGCCCAGATGACATACCTGTGGAAGCATGGAGGTGTTTAGGTGAAATGGCAGTGGAGTTTTTAACCAGATTGTTTAATGAAATCTTGGAAAGTGAGAGGATGCCTGAGGAATGGAGAAAAAGTGTTTTGGTACCAATTTTTAAGAATAAGGGTGATGTGCAGAGCTGTAGCAACTACAGACGAATTAAATTGATCAGTCACAGCATGAAGTTATGGGAAAGAGTAGTGGAAGCAAGGTTAAGAAGGGATGTGATGATTAGTGATCAGCAGTATGGTTTCATGCCGGGAAAGAGCACTACAGATGTGATCTTTGCTCTGAGAGTGTTGATGGAGAAGTACAGAGAATGTCAGAAGGAGTTGCATTGTGTTTTCGTAGACTTAGAGAAAGCATATGACAGGGTGCCTAGAGAGGAGTTGTGGTATTGTATGAGGAAGTCAGGAGTGTCAGAAAAGTATGTAAGAGTGGTATAGGATATGTACGAGGGTAGTGTGACAGCGGTGAGGTCTGCGGTGGGAGTGATGGATGCATTTAAGGTGTAGGTGGGGTTACATCAAGGATCAGATCTGAGCCCTTTCTTATTTGCAGTGGTGATGGACAGGTTGACAGATGAGATCAGACAGGAGTCCCAGTGGACTATGATGTTTGAAGATGACATTGTGATCTGTAGTGAGAGTAGGGAACAGGTGGAGGAGACCCTGGAGAGATGGAGATATGCTCTAGGGAGAAGAGGAATGAAGGTCAGCAGGACTAAGACAGAATATATGTGTGTGAATGAGAGGGAGGATAGAGGAATGGTGAGGATGCAAGGAGTAGAGGTGGTGAAGGTGGATGAGTTTAAATACTTGGGGTCAATAGTTCAGAGTAATGGTGAGTGTGGAATAGAGATGAAGAAGTGAGTACAGGCGGGATGGAGTGGGTGGAGAAGAGTGTCAGGAGTGATTTGTGACAGACGAGTACCTGTAAGAGTGAAAGGGAAGGTCTACAAGAGGGTAGTGAGACCAGCTATGATATATGGGTTGGAGACAGTGGCATTGACAAAAAGGCAGGAGTTTGAGCTGGATGTGGCAGAATTAAGGATGTTAAGATTTGCACTGGGTGTGACGAGGGTGGACAGGATTAGGAATAATTATATTAGAGGGTCAGTCCAGGTTGAAAGGTTTGGAGATAAAGCCAGAGAGACAGGATTGCGTTGGTTTGGACATGTGCTGAGGAGGGATGCTGAGTATATTGGGAAAAAGATGCTAAGGATGAAGCTACCAGGTAACAGGAAAAGCGGAAGGCTTAAGATAAGGTTGATGGATGTGGTGAGAGAGGACATGCAGGTGGTTGGTGTGACAGAGCAAGATGCAGAGGACAGGAAGAAATGGAAACAGGTGATCTGCTGTGGTGACCTCTAACAGGAACAGCTGAAAGATGATGATGATGATGATGATGACAATGTGCTATAAAAGTTAGTTTCATTGCAGCAAGAAAACAGGATGTCTAGTGCTAGAAATTTTTTCTATTGTCTTGAAAAGAAGTATTTACTATTTTAAAATCTAAAGTGTTTTATTGCTGTATGACTTCCTAGCAGCTGCATGTCTAAGAGATATGTACTTCTCACACAGAGATGTTGAAATTCTGTTACCCTGGGAACTGAAGGCAGGTGATAAAGAGTGATGTTATCCAAACTGACCCAGCAGTAATGTTTGATAGTAATTTAGGAAATGTCTCAAAAAAGACTGTGCTTTATATTTGTCTTTGAATCTGACAACATCCACTCATCATCATCAACATCTGCACTTGCCTTGCTAATAGTAAGTAACCAGGGTACAGTAATTCATTTAGATATAGATAGGAATATAGTAATTATTAGTTTAGATGTTTTCTGTATTTATCTGAGACTGTCCTGCAATGTTGTTTTAAAATATTTCCTGTGATTCTGCACTCTGTAGTGTCTGTGTTGATTGAGTATTGTCTTGTTCTTTTATTTATTATTAAATATATTTAAACCTTTTAATTGTGGCTGGTTTGTTTAGAGGTATTTAAGCACTTATAGTACTGGCATATATATTTGGTGACACTGTACAGGCCACTCCTAAATAGCCTTAGTCTTGGTCACACTCACCATCTGGATAATAGTAACAATACCCAGTAGGACTGGCCACCCTTTGTAAGGGCTTTAACATAGCTGATAAAGATGGGTTGGTGGCAGTGATAACTACCTTATAGTTTGAGGAGAAGGAGGCATAGCCAGTAAACCTGTGCTAGCCTTCCCCAGGAGTGTCTATGTGTTTGTATATAAATCAAATCTCAAAGTGTGTGTGTGTGTGTGTGTGTGTGTGTGTGTGTGTGTGTGTGTGTGTGTGTGTGTGAGCTACTTGGACAGGGACACAAAGCACTGGTTGGACAGAGAGGGTGCTGGAGGTCTTGGCTTGACCCCCTCAGCTGAGATCTTAACCCTATAGCTGTGCCAGTGGGGACTCTTACTGGGGATCTGCAGAAAGAGGGAGAAACCAGCCACCAGACTGACTGTGATCTCTGTGTGCTCTTAAGGGAAATTGCACTTTACTGTGTGTGTGTACTTGTCATTCTCCCAATGTGTACATCTCTCACTGTTGCCAGTGGTGAGGACTGAGGCTCCTTGATTACTGGGCCAGTGCAGGGGTGTCACAGTATATGCTAATAATAAAATGAATGTTAAACAATTCAGTAAATAGTGTATTATCTAAGAGCAATAATGCTCTCGAGGAGAGGTCCTCGCATGGGGAATAAAGCACCTTCCAGGGGTAGGAATGCCTGTCTGCCTGTGGCTTCAGGCCTCACAACATCCATGAGTGGTACATTATTTCTGTGTAACATCAACCCTCTTAGGCATTAGTGCTTGCTTAATTCTGGACCACCTACTCAGGTTAAGTAACTGTAATGTGTCAGTTCCTGGTATAAACTATATTTTATTAATACCTGTAGAATATGATTTTTTTTCTTGCAGCACTTATTTGCTAGGTACAGTAATATCCACCCTACTACTTAGAACTGGGACATAATATACTGTCCAGAAGATAATAATTTCCTTACATAGTCTATTAGTTTCTAATATCATCCAGCTTTGCTGAGCATTACTGCTTACACAGAGAATGGGAGAAACATATATTGTAACCCAACTGGAGAACAAATATTCTCCAACAGGGTGTTAATGTACAGATATCATGCGGTAAAAAAAAAATCCCATAATTCACAGCAGCATATTAAGTTGCTGCAAAGTACAGAAAAATGGACACTTTTATACTCATCAAATGCAGCTTTTATGTTTAGTGAACATATAATGACAAAAGGGTAAAAAAAAACAAAAAAAGAAATGGGTGTGTGCATTAGTGTATGTGTGTGTGTGTGTGTGTGTGTGTGTGTGTGTGTGTGTGTGTGTGTGTGTCTGTCTTGTCTGTGTAACACAGAGAGAGAGAGAGAGAGAGAGAGAGAAAGAAAGAAGGGAAACGTCTTTGCTCTGCAACAGAAAGCATTATCCAAACAATAAGAGATATGAAACTCTAATGTAAATCCTTAATGAATTACCAGAAAATCAAGCATCTTACAGGGAAAAGAGCAAAATGATGGGGCAAAATGGGGGGCATTAAGCCAAATCCATGTGAGAGAAGCATGGAGGAGGAGGAGATGCTTTGTCTTGCATTGCATGATTTGTGTGTGTGGGGGGTGCTATGTAAATGTGTCTATCCGTCTGTCTGTCTGTGCTTCTTAATGTTTGTGTGTATTTGTGTGTGTGTGTGTGTGTGTGTGTGTGTGTGTGTGTGTGTGTGTGTGTGTGTGTGTGTGTGTGTCTGGACATTAAATACTTAGCTTATGTTTTGAATGTCAAATATTTCTTCCAACAACAATTACATGTTACACCAACTTCAAAACATTAGGCAGAGGATCTATTTTACATCAAAAATATGAAAGAAAGGATGTAGTAATAAAAAAAATACAAAACAATTTAGCAGTCCATTCTTTTAGTGCAATAATGCCTTCCAGGATAGGTGTTATCAGGGAAATAATGCTCTCCCAGGGGTGGTAAGGCTAGACACCTGCAGTGTTGGGCCTCGTAACACCTCTGAACGAATGTTATTTCCCTACTAACACCCACCCTGTTGGGTATTACTACTTGTATACATTCTCAGTAACATAGTAATAAGACACACTTTAGCACAGGTAGAACTCAGCATAGTGACATTCAAGTCACACTTTGTAATTTTATTAACATGTTGTGTAGTTTCAATGAGCCATACATGCTAATAAAAAGTACATGTTAATTGCATGTATGATACAAAGAGCTTAACATATTAGCCACATTTGTCTAAAAAGGGGGAGCTGAAGCTGTTAGTAATGCATATGTATATATTTAATGTTGTTTATACTTGAGAACACAAAGAAATGCATTTTCTGAGAAGCTTACTTTGCTTGTATAATGCTGCTTTTCCAAACATCTTTAAAATGTTACGTTCATTTATTTTGGCATTCACTGTAAAGCCAGGAAATTTACAAAGATTGCCTTGTAATTTTAATATAATCATTTCAGATACTGATGGATTAGGAGAAAGAACTGAACTGCAACTTGATATTATTAAAAAAGGAAATATGTTTTAAATGAGAAAGAAGTGAAAGCATTAGCACAGACCTTAGGATGTCTGATATATTACATGCTAAATGGACAAAGATGTAAGAAGCATATTTCAGGGAAAATCTTCCATTTTAGTCTTGAATAATTCAGATACTTTGGTCCTGCAGCTTGGCCAGTGAAAGCAATCACAATTTCTGCCAGATAATATGTCTTTCATCTGTTTTAATAGCAAATCAATTAAATACCCACAAAATGCAAAATGTGCTGTTGGTTTAGCCCACCCCTGAGAATCAGGAAATATTGCTTCAATAGCCGCAGTGCCCATTAATTATACACATATTGTAATCCAGACCCAGGTAACTGAAAAGTTCACTGATTCAAGAAATGTTGCATATGGATAAAGGAAAGATTGCAATAAAATAAAGTAAGATAAGTTAGCTAGAATATGTTTTTGCCTATAACTTACATTTCTTCTCTTAGCTATCCTGTTTTATTACGGTCATTTGTGTGTTCCTCAAAGCCCTGCTCAGCAAACTGCACAGCATTTAACACATTACTCTATGTGACTTCTAACTCAGTTGGATTTGAATAGACATTGCCCAAGCATCTCACACTATAGCCACTGATGACTTTAGAACCTTGTCATGTCCCATATCCTCTTATATCCAGCAGCACATAGAGTTGTTACATGCCTTGAAAATGACATTGCACAAGGTGGGTCTCACCTGTTTCTTACCTCTCATTACAGAAACAGTCTCATTGCGAGCTCAATCGTGGATGTTCTGTGATCGGGGAGTGCCACTGACATGCATGGTGTTGTCATACTGGGGCTGGTTATTTTAGTTGTAGCAATTTTGGTTTGGCCATACCCTCTTGTTAGATACGATCAGCTATGCGGTAGGGTGGGAGTATAGCAGGAAATTGTGAAGGAGTCATTTTCACCTTTACAGCCATGTGCTTCTCAAAGCCCTGCTCAACAAACTGCACAGCATCTAATACCTTACTCTATGTAGCTTCTAACTCAGTAGTATTTGAATAGGCATTGTCCAAGCACATCCCACTATAAAATATCATTGTAGTATGGGATGTGAGCAATCACTAATTCTAGTCATACACCTATTGCAGCTTATCATAGCATGTCACAGTGTATAAAGTGGTAAATATAGCAGTAAACAAGGTCAAGTGATCTCATGGAGAGATTATTTTGTATTTTCTCAAAAACTGAAAACATTTGCTTTTTAAGCTGCTAACACCTATGATATTTTGAGTGTGTGTGTTTTTATATATATATATATATATATATATATATATATATATATATATATATATATATATATATATACACACACACACACACACACACACATATATTTAGATAGATATATATACACACACACATATATTTAGATATATATATATACACACACACATATATTTAGATATATATATATATATATATATATATATATATATATATATATATATATATATATATAGACACACATATATTTATATATATATATATATATATATATATATATATATATATATATATATATATATACATACAGTATATATTCATACAGTATATCTATGCATGGGTCTACCTGAAAATATTGAAATCCCACAGTATCGAAGACCACATTGACGAGACAAAAATCAATGAAAACTCATTTCAGTGAAGGACCGGATGGATTGGCAAATCTATTCCCAGGGTAAGTAACCTGTTGACCAGCAAAGTGAACCTCGGCCTTTTCCAACTGTAGTGCGATCTTTGAGTTGGTATATTTAGTAAGGCGGGGTGTCAGGAGTGCACCCCCCCACATTGGTGGCTGTGGTGGGTGTAGCCCCCCTCACCTGGGTGGGTTGGGGATGGTGCGGTCTCATTTTCATAAATTTTGGTATAAGTGATTACTTACCTAGGAAAATATTCATCAATCCGGTCTTTTGCTGAAATCATACCTCTCAACCTGGAAACATCAAAAATCTGGACAAAGGTCCATGAAAAATAGATACAAATCTGTATACTGATTAGTATAAAATTTGCTTGCATAATTATGCTTCCCCATCCACTCCAAAGGAATTGTGGGATACCAACTTTCAAATGCAAACTGAAGAACAGACAACCAAAATATGGCACCAGACCCTGTAGTAAATGGTAACATTTTTTTTTAAATGAGTAGCAATGATGTTCACTGGGAAGGGATAAGATGATGAACCTTAGGATTTTGATTTTGATGACTTGCGGTATGTGGGTTTTGTGATAAAAGTAGGGCATTCAATGGCAGACAATATTCTAATCTTAGCAAAAAAAAAATATATAGTTTGCTAGGACCTCCAAAAGTCATTCTCTGTGGCCTACTGATAGTGGTGTAGCTAGAGTTTGTGCTGCCTGGGGTTTTCTTTGAGTTTGCCACCCTTCCCCTTCACAAAATCATGGTCGAATGGGACCCCCCATATACAGCCCTCCCCCTGCAGCCATTCCAATGTCCCATTACTTGGCTATTTCACTCCATTTACCATAAACACTGTAATGTGCATACGGCTTTACTTCTACAATGATTATCTGGATTTCATTTAAAACTTTTATTTTACATTTTATAGCACAAACACTAATATACATCTGCTAAACAAAGCAATACAGTCTCACAATGAAAATAGACTTAGCATTAAAACTTCTTTGCCCTTGAAACTCACATTCATTGAAACAGCATTGAATCCCAAAGTCAAAGAAAATGCATATGGCCAGAGGTGGATAAAGATTACCTTTGGGCTGTTTTCAAACCATAGGCCACTTGCACATGAAACATATATGTGTTCTTTGATTCACCTTCCTGATTGTATTAAATTATATTCCTTGCATAATACAGCACACTTGTTAGAGCGTGTTTTAAATTTATTGTTTTGAACATTTTTCCAGTAAGCAATGAAACAAAATGCATGAACCAACAATGACAAAACTGCCCAATTCAGAACATTTCCATCATAAAAGTCTAATCAAACTTCTACAATCCACCAGTATCAGTAAATATGCACACTCTCTGCAGAAGTAAAAATCATCTAAATAATTCCACATTAAAGAGATCTGTAACTAATGAAGAGGTTGCTGCTAGTAATCAACTTTATATGTCATTGTTTCATCTACAAATAAAGTACCTGTTGCCCTTGAGGAATACATTGCCTATGTTACATTAAAAAATGATAATCTGGTAATATTGCAATAGGGAATAGATGGCAAACTGATAACAGGTTCATAGTTACTAGGTATCTCCACCAAAAAGGACATTCTCAGGAGTGCAGTATCCATCCCCTTTAAGAGTACAACACAGTACAGTAGCAGCACTCTATCTACATACTGTGAGAGTAGAACCCACAGCCTTCTGCATCAAAAGCAAGTATTCCACCTATTGTGTTACTAACAATACAAACAGACTTTGCATAAGCAGCACTAAACTTCTTTCCCCCCTGAAGAACTATGCAGCACAAGAAATCTGGAAAAAGCCAAAATTTATTGGGGGGGGGGGGCAAAGGCCCAAAACTAGGGACACATTTTAAACATTGCTTGTATAATCTTAGAAAAGTTGCTAGAATAAAATATTTTGTGTTGCCATGCATTTCCTGAAAGACAGGAAGACTGAAACTTAAATGGCTATCATTCTTTAGTGAATTCAGTTCTCACTGATTTGCCAGAAAACCACAACGTTTCAGAGGAATAGACCAAAAGTATGAGCCAAACATTCCAGACATTCTGTAAAACCTTGGACAGTTCAGACACATACAGTCTCCAAAAGATGGGACCGGTCCACAAATCTAATGGCTCGGCATTCTGGCAGGCTGTCTGCCTGCCTTGTGAAGCTGACATAATCACACATGCCCTGCACGTAATGGCATCAGGAACAAATTCATCCCAAAAAAAAAAAAAAACCCAGGAAACCCCATTATTTTGGACTCAAAAATGGTATTTACCAAGGAATTTGGTAGGGTTGACAGGTATGGCTGAAATGAGTTTTCACTGATTTTGTCTTAACAATGTGGTCTTCAATGTTCTGGGATTTGAATGTTATGAAGTAGACCCATATATATATATATATATATATATATATATATATATATATATATATATATATATATATATATATATATATATGTGTGTGTGTGTGTGTGTGTGTGTGTGAGGAGACAGTTATCTTTCTTGTTCATTAAGAATCTCATTGTTCTTTCTATGTGTTATTTTCATAGGTGTTTATTAAGCTAACAACCATGAGGGTTTAAGCCTAACCATGCATCCCAAATCTCTTACAAGTTCTGGCACCCTTGTTAAGTGTAAGCACTGGCTTGGGAGATGAAACATTTACAAACAGTGGCCTGGGAGATGAACCATTTACAGGCTGCCTGTGTCCATTAGAGACATACTATGAGGTTGTTCATTCACATAATTCCAATAAGTTTAAAGAGACAAAGTACAAGCACAAAGTACAAAAGCATTGACAAAACTGTGTTTATGCCAATTACTTATGCACATGTGTGTGAGCGCATATTTGTGTTAATTGCAAGACCCTTTGCTGGAATGTGTTAATATGGCAGACAGCTTTTGAAAACCTCAACCACTTGTATTTGATCAGAATATTACAGAGAACTGTAGAATATTTGAACACGAGTTCAAGATTTTCATACAAGCAGCTTATGCAGATAGAGATGCTCATACGAGGGCATTCATTTTGCTAAATCTAGCAGGATCTGAGGCCATAGAAAGAGAGCGTTCATTTGTATATGCACCAGCAATGTATGAAGGTGAGGGTGCAGACTGCTATATTGTTGTGAAAGCCGAATCAAGGGAAGAGCATGAGTGTTTAAAGTGCAAGTTCAGAGAGATGTGTAACCCCCAGACAAACATTACATTAGAGAGGCAATTGTTTTACAGAAGGAATCAGAAACCACAGGAAACGTTTGCAGCTTATATAACTGACTTGAGAAGCAAACCTAAAACATGTCAGTTTGGTGATTTGAAAGATGAGCTAATAAAGGACAGACTTGTGTGTGGTGTTAATAGTGCTGCAGTGGGAAAGGTTTTACTTCATGACAGTGATTTGACATTGAGCAAAGCAACAGAGATTTGTCAAATCCATGAGATGACAGAAAGACATACTAATATGCTTATGAGTGACTAAAGTCTAGCTTTATTGTTAACTGTCACAACTGTGGTGCAAATCATGAATCTAAAAGGGTGAAATCTTTAGTATTTAGTCAGCAATGCCACAGGTTTAAAAAATGGAACCATTTCCAAATGTTTTGCAAATCAAGCAAGCCTCACTTAGTTGTAAAGAAAGGTCACACAAAAAAGCAAGTTGATCAAGTAGTGCTGAAACAGTCAGCTTTCTATGTGGATGGTGTATTAGTATTTGGAGAAACGGTTGATGCAGCAAATTTATTAACAAGGAGTGAAGTGTTTTGTACATTCTAAATCAATGGAAAATCCACAAAGCTCAAAGTGGACACTGGATCAAAGTGTAATGTTATATCAGTGGACACATTTGCAAAAGTGAGAACTAACGAACAACTCAGTGTAACCAGCAGTGTGAGATTTGTTGCATATGGAGATGTAATAAATTCAAACCAAAACCAAAGGTTCAGTAATACTTTCCTCTTATTTAGCTGAGAACTGTTACAACTTATTATTCTACAGAGTTCAACAGTGAGTGTAATCTTTATTAGGTCTCAAAGATAGTTTGAGAATGAATCTGCTTTCTTTTGCTAAAGAGGTCCATCATGTGAGTGCAGTTCCAAGTTCAAGTTTTTCTGAAGCCACTTTCTCAAAGTATGCTGATGTTTTCGATGACAAGTTGGGCAAACTTTCAGTTGTATATTCCATGAAGTTAGACCCAGAGGTCACTCCAGTAATCAGACCAGCAAGAAGAGTTCCAATTGCAATGCAAGATAAAGTTAAAGCTCAGTTGGACAAGATGGTGCAACGAGGTGTAATTTGTCAAGTCACAGAACCAACTGAATGGGTGTCGCCTATGGTAGCCACCCACAAAAAAAGCTCAGACAAAATCAGAATATGCATTGATCCTAGAGATTTGAAAAAAAGCATTAAAAAGACCACATCATCCAATGTACACAGTTGAGGAAGTTGCAGCTTTAATACCGAATGCCACTGTATTTTCTGTTTTGCATGCAAATAGTTCATTTTGGCAAGTGATGCTCAATTGCAAATTCTTATTTCTCACTACTTTTGGTACTCAATTTGGCAGATATAGGTTTCTAAGGATGACATTTGGAATAAATTCTGCAAGTGAAGTCTTTCAGCATGTGATAGAACAAATTTTTTCAGGTTATCCTTGTGCCATAATGGTAGACAATCTATTAGTTGGAGGCAATAACGAAACAGAGCATGACAGAAACCTCAAGAAAGTTCTAAACACAGCATGTGAAGTAAATTTGAAGCTCAGTCCTCTAAAGTGCAAGTTCAGACTTCCAGAAGTGACCTACATAGGACATTTGTTTACAAGTACTGGCTTAAGACCTGACCCTACCAAACAAACAGCAATTGTAAAAATGTCAGCACCAGACAATGTGCAAATTTTACAGTGTTTTCTGGGCATGGTCAACTATTTAGGCAAATTTATCCCAGACATCAGTGAGTTGACAGCACCTTTGAAAGAGCTAACATGCAAAAGTGTTGTATGGTCATGGTTAGAACATCATCAGAAAGCATTTGATGACCTTAAGCAGAAAATTACCACCCCACCTATGTGAAGGTACTATGATGTCAACAAACCAGTTGTTCTTTCCTGTGATGCTTCAAAATTTGGTTTTAGCACAGTTATTCTTCAATCGGCAGACCAGTAGCCTATGTGTCTAGGACATTAACTCAGACTAAGATGTATTATTCACAAATTGAGAAAGAGCTTTTGGCAATGGTTTTTGCATTTTCCAAGTTTCATGATTATATTTATGGTCGAGCTATCCAGACGGAAACAGATCATCACCCTCTTGTTACCATTCTAAAGAAGCCTATGCATTCCACTCCAGCGAGATCACAAAGAATGATGCTCAAGTTGCAAAAGTACAATTTCAAAATGGTCTACACTTAAGGCAAATTGCTCTGTCTGGCTGATACCTTATCCAGATCACCTAGAAGTACAACAGAACAGCTTGATGCTGAAACTTTTGACTTTGATGTAATGTCAGTGCATAATTTTTCCACCACTAGAATTGATGAGTTAAGAGCTCACACTATGACTGATCCTATTTCACAAAAGCTTAAATACTACATCAATGTCGGATGGCTGTCAAAGCAATCTAGTGTATCACTTGAAGTGAAATCATATTTTCCTTACAGAGATGAATTGTTGATAGAGGATGGTATTATTTACAAAGGTCCTAAATTGTTGCTCCTGCTTTCTTACAGCAACAATATGTTCAGCTTTTGCATCATGGTCACCCAGGTTTGTTATCCACTAAAAGAAGAGAAAGAGAATTAGTATTTTGGCCTTCATTATCAAAGGACAGTGATAGAGTTCTTTCTTCTTGTTCAGTATGTAATAGTACCAGAGTGCATTTGCAAACAGAACTGTTTCATCTGAATCCAGTTCCTGCACTACCTTGGTCTACTATAGCAACTGATATCTTTGAGTGGAACAATCAACACCAACCAGTTATTTGTCTGTGTCAGCCCTTCCTGGAGAACATTTGTGTTGGGTGGGGGTACTATAACTACTCCTAATTTGCAATCATCTGCAAATTTAGTCAGCAAGAGGCCATTGACATTGGCCTTTATTTCAAAGAAGTAAGTGCAAAGAAGGAGCAGTCCCAGGACCAGTCCTTGGTATTCCGCTTGCGATTGGCTTCCTTGTAGAAGTGGGATCCCCAGTTCTAACTAGTAAACTACATTGACAAAACTAGTAACCAAACACAAAAAAGAAACAAGCAGAGGGTGAAAGAATCCAAAATCATTCTCTTTACCATGATGGTAATAAGTTAAAACTTGCACAAATTACAAATGTAGGACAAAAAAAAACTTTTAATGCAAAAAACATTACTGTCCAAATATTCCAAGAGATACTGTCTTTAGAAACATACCCCTTAATATTTCCTCTTCTTCATAGAAGGTTGATGCCTCAGAAACCATTCTCGGCAACCATACCAATTGTCACTTTACAATGGCTTTTTTGATGGAGATGGTGACCACTGACAAAATGGAGCAAAGAAATAGAATATTTAGGTTTCCTATACAGGCTAGATGTGAAGCATCTGTTAACATGATAAATTAATTTTTAACTGCACATCTAAGTAATATATGACATCACAAGATTTCATCATAGGAAACTTCAGGAAATATATGGTATTATTAATATAGGAAAAAACTCATCAAGTCTAGCCTCAGATTCACACCAAAAATGATGATAGCATTGAGGAAGCACCCATAAAGGCTCCAACACTCAACGAATGAATTACTGAAAACATAGTTATGTTTCCAGTATGGCAAGATGGGATCTGTGGAAAGTCATTTTTGATAAAATTAAATTCTTCAATAGAAAGCAATTCATGAAGTAGAAGGTCGCATATAGCTCTATCTATTTTTAGATGAGAGATGTTCAACTTATCTCTAAAACTCTCTTTATATTGTTCAATAAATAATAAAGCCTCCATTCTACTCACATAATCAGTTTGGCACATACCAACTCCCCTTATCTGGTTTCATGCACCTTATAGAATGGTTACTATTAACATCATTAAGTAAGTCTCATTCACTATTCGATATGTTATCAGCATTCCCATCTAAATAGCCTTTTTAACCTTCCTTATATCACATTCACAGATTTTTTTCAAACAAGGCAATAGTGTGGTTCAAGGGGGTTAAAAGTATTGGGTTTCTTAAAAACATCATGGTTAACATTGCTAGTGTCACCCTTGTCGAACATTATACTGAAATTTTATTTTCTTGTATACATTTTTATATCTACAATAATCTTAGCAATATTTCCTTTTCTCACAGGAACAAAAGTCAAGCCTTTCTCAAAGAGTGAGGCATGATTTCTAGATATGTTCACTGAACTAAAATTGTACAAATTATAGTCATTTTTTCCAAGTGGAAATAATAGTTGGCCCTTCAAACATTAATTGTTTCTTACTCTTCCCCTCTTTTTCTGGGGGAACTGAAAGTTCCTCGATTGAATTTCCTGGTGATGTTCACGTATAAATACTAAGTATTTTACAAAGTTGAACATTCAAAGAAAAAATAAAATACTATAATCTATTACATAGAAAAGATCCACAGAAAACTTACACATTGCTAAGAAAATAATCTTTTACAAGGTAGAACATTCAAAGGGACAAGCACACAGTATAATCTAATACAAAGTAAATATAGCAGTATGGGTTAAATTAAGTCAAGAACTTAGCTAGTTATATACACCATCCAGTAGGAGAAGCACTGCAAGTAGGGCCATTGAACTATCGTGGGTTCACAAGAGCTTCCTTTTGATATTCAAAAACTCAAATTAACTAAATAAAAAAAAAGATTCTTTTTTGTTTGTTTACACTTTGTTAGCCATGTTATCCTGAGTAGGCCAACAGCTTCCTTTCAGGGGAGACTCAATGTGCTATTCATACTGACTACAGAGACTCTGGCCTGGGCACTTTAAAGCTTATCATTTTCTAAATATTCAGTTGTGTAGGATGTCGACTGTCTGAAGTTTTACATGAAAGAGTAAATAAGGTTACACTAGATGACAATCAGGAACACTGGCAATCAGTCAGGAGAAATTTAACAGCTACCAGCACTACAAGAAGGAGACAGGGTATTATATTCATCTCTTTAAACAGAAACTGCACAAATGAGAGTTTTTAAAATTTTGTATTTATTTCACTAGGATCCACCAGATTTATCATTTTTTAGTTTAAAAGTGAGCCTTCTTCCCACCGGTTCTTGTCCTTGATACCAAAACAAGACTTTCATGAATAGACAACATTGCTTCAACCAGCTACATTTACCATTTACTGGAGAAGGATGTGTTAAGTGTCACTATGGTCAATCATCATAAATTAGACAAAAATGCTAGGTTTGATTTTGACCTAGGGTAGGATGAAGGCATGAATCTCCTTTCTCCTGAAAATTCAAAGGAACATGGAAAGGAGAAAAAACTTCATCTAGTTTTGGTGTCGCCTGCAACCTGCCAAATTCGGCCGTGACCTCATCCCCTCAATCTCCTATGGCTTACCTCTACAATGTATAAAAATAATATAATGTAAACCAGCAATACATTAACATTATAACCATTCCAAATAAAGTGATTTTTAGCATATAGCATACAATATATTCCTGTGGTGGTGGTGCTGCGGTAGCGTTGTCGCCTCACACTAAGACGTTGTCCTGTTTGATTCTCAGATGTGTGGAGACATGCGTGAATGGGAGTACCTTCCTTGAAGGTTGTGCATCAGGGCCGGCAACTCAGCACATAAAAATCTACTGCCAATCATTAGCGGACCGGAGTTCCACTGTGGCGACCCCTAACCGGGAAAAGCCAAAAGACACAACAACAAAAGTATACAATATATGCAATATATGCAATTATTTCCTTGTACTGTAAAATGAAATAGACAACTTAATTCACAAAAATAGAATAACAAATAAATAAATAAATAAATAAGTACACAATATTATGCAAAAGTAATTGAACTGTATAATAGCTTTCATTCTCTTGACCAAAATATGTTAGTCGTGAGTAACTCATGAATAACACATTTTCACACGTAGCTAAAACTTTAACACTAATAAGGTTAAGGCAACTGCAGTTTGTTCCCACAAAAAATGTCTGAAATGGTTTCATCAGTATGTTCTATTACTTCAACACTATTTACTTGAAACAGTCTTCTTCTTCTTCTTTCGGCTTTTTCCCAGTTAGGGGTGGCCACAGCGGATCACCTGTCCGCTCATGATTGGCAGTGCAGCTTTACAGTGTCGAGTTGCCAGCCCGGCGCCCAACCTTCCACAGAAGGTATACACACACACACAAACACACACACACACACACACACACACACACACACACACACACACACACACCTAGAGACAATTTAGAGTATCCAATCCACCTACAGCATGTCTTTACTTGAAACAGTAAAACATTTAAAAAACATGAGTGAATGGATAAACATGCCATCTCCTCCTCTACCCACACAGATAAAATACAGAATAAACTCTACTATCATTTAAGAATTTTCTGCTTGTTTGAGAATGGTAGAGCCACCCTAAGTAAAACTGTTTGCATGGACTCATACTGCAGTATGCAGTAGCTAGCATTACTGCAGGCTCCTCAACCAATCATCCAAAACTTCAAACTACCTTAAACAAAACAGAAGGAACACCCAAGTGTTGTCCCCTCTAAAGCTGTACAGCTCTTTTAATCACCGAAAAGACCAAACACTCACATAGTGATGTATAAATATCTCACCATACTGGAAGAAATGGT